>NC_090737.1:118321304-118351304 GCF_036898095.1 Palaemon carinicauda | reverse complement strand
ATATATATATATATATATATATATATATATATATATATATATATATATATATATATATATATATATATATATATATATATATATACATATATATTTATATAAAACAATAATAATATACAGCCGTTTCTAGTCCACTACAGGACAAAGTCCTCAGACATGTCAATATATGAGGTAGTAGGTTGGCCAGGGCACCAGCCACCCGTTGAGATACTACCGCTAGAGAGTTATGGGGTCTTTTGACTGGCCAGACAGTACTACATTGGATCCTCCTCTCTGGTTACGGTTCATTTTTCCTTTGCCTACATACACACTGAATAGTCTGGCATATTCTTTACATATTCTTCTCTATCCTCATACACCTGACAACACAGATTACCAAACAATTCTTCATCACCCAAGGGGTTACTGCACTGTACTTGTTCAGTGCCACTTTCCTCTTGGTAAGGGTAGAAGAGACTCTTTAGCTATGGTAAGCAGCTCTTCTAGGAGAAGGACACTCCAAAATCAAACCACTGTTCTCTAGTCTTGGGTAGTGCCATAGCCTCTGTACCATGGCCTTTCACTGTCTTGGGTTAGAGTTCTCTTGCTTGAGGTTACACTCGAGCACACTCTCCTATCTTATTTCTCTTCCTCTTGTTTTGTTAAAGTTTTTATAGTTTATATAGGAGATATTTATTGTTGTTACTCTTCTTAGAATATTTTATTTTCCTTTTTTCCTTTCCGCACTGAGCTATTTTCCCTGTTGGAGCCCCTGGGCTTATAGCATACTGCTTTTCCAACTAGGGTTGTAGCTTAGTAAGTAATAATAATAATAATAATAATGTCTGGGATTTGGTCAGTTTTCTTCACCATGCAGATTGTTATATATATATATATATATATATATATATATATATATATATATATATATATATATATATATATATATATATATATATATATATATATATATATATACCTATATATATATATATGCATAAAAAACAAATGTAATCGTTTCCTGTCCATTGCCGGACAAATGCCTCAGACTTGTCGTTATTCATGTCTGAAGTTAGGCCATTGTAGATTGGTGATGGAGGGAGACTTAAGTGTGATCGGTCAGAGCAAACCAACTTAGTATGGGTGGTTATAATTATACTTAATTTTCTGTAATGAGGTGCATTTGCACCGACTCGCAGCCGTGCCCTTTTAGCTTGGAAAAAGTTGTCTGCTACTTGATTGTTTAGAATTATATTATCTAACCAATCAGCTATCAGGAAACGTTTCCAAGCTAAAAGGGGACCCCTTCGAGGCGGTGCAAATCTGCCTTGCTAAAAAGAATTGACTATAGTACTGTTTTGCTGATGATGGCGATAAACGAACTCATTCACCGTGTTAAGGTATCCCCACTGAGAAATCAATATATATGTATATATATATATATATATATATATATATATATATATATATATATATATATATATATATATATATATGGTATTAGGATAACTCGAGCCTTGCTAACTATCTTCCCATTAGAGATATCCTTGGATATTCGATGGCTGATTCTGGCATAACTACCACCTATGAATAGTGGAAGCAATAATAATAATAATAAGAATAATAATAATAATAATAATAATAATAATAATAATAATAATAATAATAATAATAATAATAATAAAACGTTTGGAATATTCTAAAAAGACTATTGAAAATCATTATTCACAATAATGATTTGGTGATATAAGTAGTTCCTTGGCAAGAATAGTACTAAGAAATCAATAACAAATGAGATTGGAAAAGTGGTTTCTTACAAATCAAGCTTCGTTAATAGATGTAAAGGTAGGAACTTTTCAAAACTGAAAATAGAGATTTTATGAATTGTTAATAAGTCATTTTTTAATCAACATCTTTAATGAAACCCCGAAGAAAGAGGCAACTGAATTAAGAACGAAGAATAATTGGTTTAATCATTAATAATGTTTAATTAACTGAAACGTTAAAGTTATTTAAATTGTGAAAGAAAGTGAAACTCTTTCGAGATGGAATTCTTCGTTAATTAGGCTGGTAAAAAAAGTATTTGAATTGTAATGGATATTTGAAAAGGTAAAAAGGAATAATGATATAAAAACTGAGAAATGGAATTGAAGAAAAATTAAATCCTAAGTGGAAACGCATAAGTAAAACCCAGTTACAGCTAAGAAATATGAATGAAAAATATATAAAATAAAAAAAGAAGAGAAGGAAATTAATGAAAAACCTTCTATGTTTCAACAACCGTTATTTCTCCTAATCTATACTTCTCGATTCTGGAGTAACTAATGTCATTTTCTTTTCTTACGTTGATGATAATCTTGTTGAAATTGTAACATCACCCAAGGTTAGGTTAGGTTTAAGAAGAATTGGTTAAGATGTAATTCCGTTGTTACCATTTGTATGTTGCATATGTGTGAATTAAAAAATAAGAAATAATATTTTAGTTGCAATTCATAATGTAAATATGGAAATAAATAAACTACAAGAAAAGTAATGAACAATTAATATAAAATATGGAAATAAATAAACTACAAGAGAAGTAATGAACAATTAAGATAAAATATTTTAAAAACAGTAATAACATTAAAATAAATCTTTTATATATAAACTATAAAATCTTCTAAAGCATATCTAACATGAGCCTTATATAAAATTAGTGGGATAATCCAATACCTTCAAATCATCTGTTCTCTGGAAACTTGGAACTGTCCTACATTTGTAACACATCATTTTATGAGGAATTATGGGTTAAATAATTCATTATGACTGCTTAGGTCACTTGGCTGAGAGTTTACTTTCTGGGTACCTGGATGAGGAAGGTAATTTTCTTTTTTCTTGATTGATTGATTGATATTTGGCATCCTTTCATCTAAGGTCATTGACGCCAGCATTAATTGTTATAATCAATAAATAAATATTAATTCAGTTTAAAGCAATAAGAGAAAAGTCATCCTTATAATACTTAGATAACTTTCAGTAGACCTGCATCTGAAATAAATTTGATAATATCACTATTATTGTACGACACATCATGTCCAAGAATACTGGCAAGGATGAACCCGCCATCCTCACCTTGAGCCTCAAACAGATGTGTACTTCTTTCAGTACTGTAAATGGGGTATTCGATCAACAAATGTCTTACTGTCAATATAACAAACAGTAGTCACAATATGGTTGGTGATGACCATTTAGCAGAAACTCATATGTGATCTCGTGTGTCAATGTTATACCTCCAAGGAGATATGACATTTGTCATTTCTCTCATTTCATTGCCTATTTTTTGAAGAAATTATAAAATCTTATCGGAATTTTTTTTTCCGGTGCAATAATTGTCTGTATTAAAAATTTGTTCATTTTTTTATTTCAAGATAGGAAAATACTTCCAAAGCATTTTGAATTTTATGAATGATATCATATAGGAAAAGAATATACCATGAATTACCTTTCAAAGTTGACTGAAAAAAAAAAAATCAGTCAAATATCTTGTTCTATTTTTCTTTAGACTATATATGGTATTTTATTTAATAGAAAAAAAACTCTTTTTACTTTTTTCTTATTTTGGAAATAATTTATTTACAAGAATACTTTTGAGCAATGGTAGAGTAAGGGCAATAATAAAAATATAATTTTCTTTCTATGTATTTTTATAAAATCTTTACAAAAACTTAAATGGTAATGAGAAACGCATTGTATCAACTCTCCTTTTTCTCAATGCACATACTATTTGAGAAACACTTTAAACATATATATGATAAGCTTCCACTAGATACACACACACAAACATAAATATATATATATATATATATATATATATATATATATATATATATACATATATATATATATATATATATATATATATATATATATATATATATATATATATATATATAATATATATATATATATATGTGTGTGTGTGTGTGTGTAAATATATATATATACATATATATATTTATATATATACACATATATACACACACACACACACACACATATATATATATATATATATATATATATATATATATATATATATATATATATATATATATATATATATATATATATAACATAGGCTGATCTATATATACATATATATGTATATATAGATGTATACAATTTATATATATATATATATATATATATATATATATATATATATATATATATATATATATATATATATATATATATATATATATACATACATATATACTGTATGTATACATACATACATATATATATGTACAGTATATATATATATATATATATATATATATATATATATATATATATATATATATATATATATATGTATGTATATATATATATTGGTTTGATCATTTAACGTATGTGAGGAAATTAGTAATTAAGGAATTGCGAACAAAATAAGTAATGGAAATAGTTTTTAGGCATATGCAGAAAATAATTGCATAGTAGGAATATCTGTATCATGACTAATTGAGAATAGTGTATATGTCTTTATTAACTAATATCCATAAACATAACTCTTTAAGAAAATTAATATTATATCCCTCGTAACATATTTATAAAGATATCTCTTAAAAAACCTGAATATTCTTTCCCTGCTAACTTTGAGATATAAACTTTTCTTATTCTATTACTTCAGAACCAGACGAAAGGGAAAATTTTTCTTTAGACAGTCCGAAGTAGGCCTAATTTTCCTTGTATCTTCCTTCTGCGGCACCTGGCCTCGTCCCAGTCCAGATAGGACGATTCAATATGTCGATCGCTGAAGGATTCGTATCCCTCGCGGCCGTGGAGGCATCGTACGTTGTCCAGTGTGATTAAATCGCCTGGAAAGGAAAGAGAAGGATTTGCATATATAGGTTCGTTTCTATTTGTACATCTTGGGATTCAAGCTTCAGCCTTCGGGTTTTGTGTATGTTTTGAATAATTAAGTTCTATGTAACATTTCTTATAAAGTCAAGTCTTTACGTCAAAGATGATTTCTGATCCAAATCTTGTCTAAAAAGTTAGAGATATAGTAAGATTTTTCTCTACCCATAAACATTTTTTACTTATATCTTTTTTTTTTATTGTCTTACCGTTAAGAATGGACAAACATTATTTGCTCTGAGTTATTGTAGGATATTTCCTTTCTATCTTTCATTTACACATGAAATTATCAAATATATATTGCAACGGATGAAACTGAAATTGGTTTTCGAATAAGTAAATGGACATTACTGACTTGTTTACTTATTTTGGGTTTAAATCCAACCCTCCACTGAAGTCGAGTGAACTACTTCTCGGGCGGGTCCATATTAATCATCTAACGAAACATTTTCATTATAACTTATACAATTCTTTGATTGTAGCAACTTCCAAATCATATGATCTTGTGAAAAGTAATGTCTTTAGTTTCTTCTTAAATTCAATTGCTCCCTTTAGGTCCTTAATTTCAGTTGGCAGTTTATTATAGTGTCTAGGCACACAGTAGCTAAAAGCCCTTTCACCAAATTTACTATTTGTTCTTGGTTCAGATAGCCTATGTTTGTCACTCATGTGTCTTGTGTTAACATTTGTTTCTAGTTCTAGTTTATTCAGGCATTCATTTAGATATTTTGGTTCATTTTGGTTCAGTATCTTAAACGTTATTAAGAGTAGCTTGTATTCAATTCTCGCTTTTACCGGTAGCCAGTGTAATTTAATTAGTGCAGGGGTAATTCTTTTCCTATTGTGTGGTCCTTTTATTAATCTAGCGGCTCTGTTTTGTACTCTCTGAATTCTCTTCTGCTGATAATATGGTAAGCCATAGAACAATGAGTTGCAGTAATCCATTCTTGAAAATATATGGTGATTAATGAGTATGACCATAGATTTTTCATCTAAGTATTTACTAATAAATGCTCTGTTTCTAATATGATAGTTACAATTTCTTACCATATTATTTATATGTTCGTTCATTGTCAGTCTATCATCCATGATTACTCCAAGATTCCTGACAGATTTCTTTAGGTCAATGATCGATTGACCTATTTCAATTCTTTGGAAGCATTCGATTCTTTTTATATCTTTTTCATTTCCAAAAATAATACATTCACTTTTGTCTTCATTGAGCTTGAGCTTTTTTGTTAACATCCAAGCCTTAATGTCATTCATTATTTCATGTATCTTTATTTTAGCTTCATCAACTGATTCTATTGGGAAATAGAATTGTGTATCATCAGCGTATATTTTAAACTTAACTCTGTGAGTTTCAAGTACATTTGCCAGTCCAATCGTGTAAACTTCAAACAGGAGAGGACCTAGTACACTGCCTTGAGGCACCCCTTTGGTTAGTTTTCTTGTCTCAGATTCAACATTTGATATTACTACTTTAACTTTGCGGTTTTCAAGATAACTCACAAACCAGTCGTGTGGTTGTTCTACGATGCCCACAGCTTTAAGGTCTTCCATCAGATATGTATGTTCTACAGTATCAAATGCTGCACTTAGATCAAGCATTACAAGAATGCAACACTTGCCATTTGTTATAATTTTTATTATGTCATTTTTTATCGCTAACACTGTTGTTTCTGTGGAGTAATTTTCTCTGTAGGCAGATTGATCATCAGGTAAGGCATTAGATTTTTTCAGATATTTCCAGGTTTGTTCGTGTACAGCAGTTTCAATAATTTTCGAAAAATATGACAGATTTGATATTGGCCTGTATGAACTTAAATTGTCTGCATCACCTTTTCCTTTATACACAGGCTTGATACATGCAACTTTTTCACAATCAGGGAAAACTGCCTGTGTTAGACTCATATTTACCATGTTTCGGTAGGTCTCTTGTAGTCTGGTGAAATTTTCTGCATCTTTTACATCATTAAATGGAAAAGGATCATTTCCGCAGTAGGTTTTTTTTTACTTTTTTTATTATTCTCATATAATCACTCTGACTTAACTCTTTGAATACCCTTACATAAACTCGTCACAAGTGATGAAATAGTTTCCAAAAATCATTTGTAAACGACTACAGTAGTCTTACCGGAGTCCATCTAGAAGGTTGAGGAGTTGGAGTACAGGATGTCGTTGAAGACCTTCAAGGATTCGTAGAACTTCTTAACCTTGGACGAAGGCAGGTCGAGGTAGGATTCCCGAATAGCGTTGTTGACAGCAACGCGAATGACCTGTTTTGACGAAAAAGGGACTTGGATTAGGCAACAAACCTGATGGCCAGAGACCTTTCTGAAGACTGCCACGCCATTCAAGAAGCTACTGACTGTTCGACGGCTGGCCATTCTTCTTCAAAAATATAAGTCAATATCAAAGCTGCGAATTAGTGTTTCTTAAACTTTGATAGATTTAGCGACTGTTAAAAACGAAGTCGATATCTCAGTGGCCAGGTGATGATTCTAGCGTTAGCAGATATTAAAACTGTCTATTAATGCTTCTTTCCTGGATATCTAGACAGACGTTTTCCGTCAGTCTGGTCTCAGAGAATAGTACTCGGTATTAGCTATCACGCCCTGTTGGTCTTTACCGAGTCTGGAAAGTGTATGCTTCATTGTCTCCAAAATTCGGTCTTTTATATGAGCATCCAACACGGCGGACGTGACCCTCTCATGCCTGATGGTACGCCACTCGTTCTATCAAGGTCTTGATAAGGTTTTTTATTTCTTTATTGATCGGGTCATTGGGTCTAGA
The DNA here is from genome assembly GCF_036898095.1 of Palaemon carinicauda. Lineage (NCBI taxonomy): Eukaryota > Metazoa > Arthropoda > Malacostraca > Decapoda > Palaemonidae > Palaemon > Palaemon carinicauda. Next base: position 118,343,627 of record NC_090737.1, on the reverse strand, counting down.
GCCTCGCCCTTTTGTTGGTGTTTCTATTAACGCTTTCTTCATGAAATAAGCAAGAGTACTGTTTTACTAATCTCAGATGAATTCCATTTATGTTGTTTATTCTTAAGGTGGAGTAAATCTATTTATGGTTCTATGTTTAAAGTTACGAAAGACTTATTTGTGAATGAAAAAGATATTGTTGGGTTTTTAAAGAAAATTTGTAGTTATAAATATACCGATCCATTTGTAAATTTGGATTTATGGCTTGATACCTAGCATCACTGGTTTACCATTTTTTTCAAATCCTCTTTTTTTTTTTTTTCTAAATCAATTCTGTACAGTAGAATGTTTTTTGCCTAAGCAGTCCTTATTTACTGAATATTCTTTTCCCTATATTTTGTTTTCTATGAAAAAGGTACTGTATAGTCGAGTTTTTATCGCCTTCATAGTCCCTATTTACTGAGTAATCTTTTTTCCTAATTTATTTTCCTCTAAAGCAATACTGTACAGTCGATTTTTTTTTTATTTTTTTTTTATTTATACCTATGTAGTCTTCATTTAAGGAATATCCTCATTTATAATTTTTTGTTTCTCCGAAAGTAATACTGCACAGGCAAATATACTTTCTTTATTGTCCTTACTTACGCAATATTCTCAGCTTTTTTCCATGCCGTTTCTCATTCTCTGTTGAAATATTTCTGGCTGCTGCTCTTGTGAAAGTCTGTGAACGTAGACAAACATGATCGATCATTATGCAATATTCATCTCATTTTGCACCTGCAAAGGCTATTCAATGATTTGTGCAGTGGCCACTACTTCAAATTACATTTTTAGTTACGCTATATGACGCAAAAGTAAGAAATATCAAAAAGCGTATTTTTAATGGTATATTGTTCCACGCCCAAGAAGGAGCAATATACAGTGTTAGAAAATTGTATTTTTAAACGGTAAATGCCTGGCAACATTTATTCCAGGATTTTCACCATTTTGAAAACAAATATATTGACGTAAAGGAGTGATATACGGTTACTAACTGTAAAATATTCTAACAAATTAATGTAAAATTACGATTGCCTGTATATAAGTAAAATACGGCTGAGAACAGTATATTTATACGGAGAATTTCCTATTAGAATTACGGTTTCTTTTCAATAGTTTACCGTAATAGGTGGATCTAGTAACCTAATAATTCTATTTTATTTTATTTATTTTTTCTAAGCAAAATTACATCGAGAAATAGAAGAGATTCAGCAATCGTATCCATTGTGAAACTAAGCAGTAAATAAAATTCATGAAATTACAATCAAATTAGCCCAAGAATCCAACTGAAACGCTGACCAAGCATGATAAGAATGACATAAAAAATACGAGAAAACTGGGTCAAGACTACCTGCCCCATATGCTCTACTAACGGCTGCAATTTCAAGAACTCTCCTTTTTTTATATATACATCTCTTATCAAGTATTGAATTCTTCTTACAATATACTTATACTTATATGCATATTGCTTATGCCTCGGATGTTATGGAGTAATATGGCATCTCTGTTTTTTTCGATTTATTAATCATTGAAGAAATTAATTCTTGACTAGCAGCTTCAATTTTAAAAACTCTTTTTTTATACATCCCTTATCAAGTATTGATTTCTACTTGTAATATACTTATACCTATATACTTAATGCTTATGCCTCAGAGGTCATGAAATGATATGGCATCTCCGTTTTTTCCGATTTATTAATTATTGGAGAAATTCACCTAAAGGCGGGTTTACTAGGTCGAACGATTCTTCGGACGCAGTTCGACAGACAAGTGTTTGAAGTGATGTTCGAACGTGTGAACAGGGTATTTGGTTGTCGAACACGTTCGTCGAATGGTTCGAAGAAAGCCTGTTCTCGCCTGACTTTTGTGGGCGGGGGTTCATTGTTCGCAAACATTATGCATTTGTGACTGACTCCACCTCTTCGAACAGTTTAGCAAGCAGGTTCGACAACTAGGTTCGATGAACCGCTTTTACCGCTTAGAGGACACGTGTCGCAAGAGCCCTCTTGGCAGATCAGAGGAAAAATCAGGAGAGAAGAAAAATAATTCCAAGGAAAATCTTGCTTTGCAGTTTTGATTTCTGGTCTCGGAGGATTATAACGAATAAATAGAGAAGAAATGATAAGGTTGAAGTCCTGGAAAAGAGGATACCGGTTTCATGATTATAGGTGAGATTTAATCTTTTCGAAATATTTTTCTTTATAGTGATGTAATATCACGCGTTGTTTTCTATACATACATACATACATACATATGTATACACTGTATATATATTTATATATACATATATATATATATATATATATATATATATATATATATATATATATATATATATATATATATATATATATATATATATATGTATGTATGTATATATACATATATATATATATATATATATATATATATATATATATATATATATATATATTACTTATGTGGTAGTGTGAGTAATATTTTTTCCTATCTGAAAACGTAATACTCAGGTTTTACAAAAGGTTTATTAAAGTTAAAAGGACATTACTAAATTTACGAATCAGGTAAAAAGGAAGACGATTTCTCTCACGTAGAGAAAGGTAGACCTCAACAATCAATAAAAAGTCATTATTTAATTAATATATAATCCTCTTAAAAGCTAACTCCAAAATAATTACATACAATTCCATTATCCATAATGATAATCTTCCCGCCTTTAAAGCTATTTTCACCGTCTATGACAATAATTTCATTATTTCTAGGAGAAGAACACTCCAAAATCAAACCACTGTTCTCTAGTCTTGGGTAGTGCCACAGCCTCTGCACCCTGGTCTTCCACCGTCTTGGAGTAGAGTTCTCTTGCTTGACGGTATACTCTATTCTATCTAATTTCTTTTCCTATTGTTTTGATAAAGTTTTATAGTTTATATAGGAAATATTTATTCTAATTTTGTTACTCTACTTAAGATATTTTATTTTTCCTAGTTTCCTTTCCACATTGGGCTATTTTCTATGTTGGAGCCCCTCGGCTTATAACATCCTGCTTTTCCAACTTGGGTTGTAGCTTAGCAAGTAATAATAATATAAATAATTCCACGACTAATAAATCAAATTCCACCGCCCAGAAGATAATTACACCACATGCTAAGATTATTCCAGTCTTTCTACATCTTTATCGTGAATGAAGAGGTATTTTGTAATTACCTTAGCTATCCATCGACGAGGAAATAACGTTAATTGAATAATGAACTTCTAACGTGAGCCAAATATTAAACATTCATTATATAGAATGAAATTTAGGAATATAATGTTTTCGCAAATTGGTATTAGCAAGTTGACTAGGTTGAAAGCCTTTATGAATATACATTTCTTTAAACAATATGAGGAAGATTTATAATGCATACAATAAAAAACAAAAGAATCTTACGATGCATAAATATAAACAGAAGAAAATAGTAAAAATGAGAGAGAGAGAGAGAGAGAGAGAGAGAGAGAGAGAGAGAGAGAGAGAGAGAGAGAGAGAGAGAGAGAGAGAGAGAGAGAGAGAGAGAGAGAGAGAGAGAGAGAGAGAGAGAGAGAGAGAGAGAGAGAGAGAGAGAGAGGCTTACTACTTTTAAACGTTGAAAAATATATGACTTTAAATATGCTTTCAACCAATGACTAGGTATCGTGCAATTGTGGATTAATATTGCCATTATATCTGTAAGGTTCATAAAATTAAGCTTACTGATTTTACTGTATATTTCTAGAATATTAAAAACTTTTCTCCTTCAGGTATTATTATTATTATTATTATTATTATTATTATTATTATTATTATTATTATTATTATTATTATTATTATTATCTAAGCTATAACCCTAGTTTCAAAAGTAGGATGGTATATGCCTAAGGGCTCCAACAGGGAAAATGACTCAGTGAGGAAAGGAAATAAGTAAACAGAATACTGTGCCTGAGAGTAGACCTACCGTCAAGTAAGAAAACTCTAACCCCAGACGGTGCAAGACAATGGTACAGAGGCTATGACACTAACCAAGACTAGAGAAAATTGTTTTGATTTTGGAGTGTCCTTCTCCTAGAAGAGCTGCTTACCATATCTAAAGAGTCTCCTCTTCCTTAACCAAAGGAAAAACAGCCACTGAATGAACGATTACAGTGCATTTATTTAACCCTTGAGTGGAGAAGAATTTTTAAGTTATATTAGAGCCATCAGGTGTATGAAGAAAGAGGACGTGTAAAGAAAAGGCCAGACTATTCGGTGTATTTTTAGAAAAAAGGAAAAATAAGCCGTTACCAGAGAGGAATCCAATGTAGAACTACCTGACCAGTCAAAGGACCCAATAACTCTCTAGCGGTAGTATCTACACCAAAAATAAAAAAAGTAAAAACAAAATTCGGAACTTTATTTTTAACTTGATATCGCGATGAGGTTCAAATTTCAAACAATAAACGTTTCGTTCTTTGTTGATTTGAAGAAGTTTGAAAAGTAATTATGAGCGATAGACTTTTTTAATTAACATAAAAGTCTAGAAAAATTATTTTCATAGTTTGGAATATTTACTGCAACCTGACCATGCAGAGAGAGAGAGAGAGAGAGAGAGAGAGAGAGAGAGAGAGAGAGATCTTGATTTTATTTCCTGAAATGTCAAAGAAATTTTACCTTTTAGTCATTAAATGAACTAATCACCCCAAACAGTCTATCATCATAAACTTTTTATCAATTGTCCAATGGTAAACTATACGTTTATGCGAATCATTGCAATATCCTTTAACAAAACTCGAGGATATTTTATGAAATATTTTGAATAAAATGTCAAAAGCAAATAACCTTTCCGTGACTCTTCTTGGAAACAGAAGCAGCAAATCACAATTAGATAAAGATATTTAACATTTACAATATGCTGCTGGGAATTCTAAATAGTTCAGAAACAGTAAGAAAAAACAGTCACAGAACTGGTATCAAAGACCTATTTAGGAACTTGATTTACTAATATTAATATTGCCATGATATTTTTAGGATCATGGACAGTAAGTTTACTGATTTTGTTGTTAATTTTGAAAATATTAAACACATTTTTTGGGCAATTTATAACTTCTTACCCCAGTTGGAAAAGCAGGCCTCTATAAGCCAAAGGGCTCCAACAGGAAAAATAGCTCAGTGAGGAAAGGAAATAAGGAAACAGGGAATCCTGTGAGTGTAGGCCTACCCTCAGGTAAGAAAACTAACCCAAGACAGTGGAAAACCAATGTAGAGAGGCTATGGCACTACCCAAGACTAGAGAACCATGGTTTGATTTTGGAATGTCCTTCTCCTAGAAGAGCTCCTTCCCATTGCTCAGGAGTCTCTTCTACCCTTACCAAGATGAGGGTAACTACTGACCAATTAGAGTAGAGTAGTTAACACCTTGGACTCTGTTAACATAGTATGGATCACAACCTTGCCATTATTCTCTGGTCTTGGATAGTGCCATAGCCTCTGTACCATGGTCTTTCATTGTCTTGGGTTAGAGTTCTCTTACTTGAGGGTACAATCAGGTACACTGTTCTATCTTATTTCTCTTCCTCTGGTTTATTAAGTGTTTATAGTTTATAAATGAAAAATGTATTTAAATGTTGTTGCAACTTCTCTAGTAGTTTCCTTATTTCTTTTCCTCAGTTAGGTTATTTTCCCCATTGGAGTCCTGGCCTTATAGCATCCTGCCTTTCCAACAAGGGCTGTAGCTTAGCAAGTAAAGATAATGATAATTACACAGACAAAATGCATTTATCCCCTTACCAGATAAGGCATACCTTTGAATGCTAGCAGTGGCATTTTCCATTCAAATGTAGATGTTCCTTTACACTTGTATGACCCAAACTAATTCTGCAAAGTCAGCACTGGCAATAACCAAACCAGGAATTCTTAGCAGTTTATGTATGAGATATCTATTTTCTAACTTATTTATTTATTAGTTTTCCAATATAGTTTAATCCTTTCATTATTTTCTTTCCTCACTGGGTTATTATCCCTGCTAAAGCCTTTGGGTTTATAAGTTTTTAGTTCCTCTGGTTGCTGCATCTCACCATCTTTGTGAGCTAAAGATGCCTATGGGCTGAGTCATCATCAGCCATTGCCTGGCTTTCCTTGGCTCTAGCTTGAGTGGAGAAGGGGATTGGGTGGTGAAAATATGTATATATGGTCAGTCTCTAGAGGATTGACCTACTTGATAGGGCAATGTCTCTGCCATTCATCAGCAGCATTTAAACCTTTAATTATATAAACCTCCAGAACGCAATATTAATAATGGAATATTCCATGATATTCCGGGTTTGTGTATGGCTGAATATCTACTTATAGTATAGATACAGTAATAAGCATATTTTCACCAGACGGGTCTATTTCTTCAAAAGACCTATGAGGGGTTATTAGCTTTGGTAACTACCTGAATTCTTTGAAGGCTAACATTTTCAATAGAAGAGTAGCATTGGATTGGATTTCAACTTGGTATGGTTTTCATGATATCATTTCGAGATTTTTTATAGGGATCTCATTATCATTTTTAAGATTTTGATGATAGTTATCATTTTTCATTTTTACATCATTGTAACTACCGTCATTATGACTATGATTAGTATTCGTTTTCTTCTTATTATTTGCAAAATTAATATATATTAAAATCTCTATCGTTATCATTATTATTACTATTGTTATTATTGATATTATTATTTTCCCTTTGTAATTGTTATAATCAATAAATAAATATAAATTCCATTTAAAAGAATAAGAGCAAAAACATCCTTATAACTGTTAGATAGCTTTTAGTAGACCTGCATATGAAATAAATTTAAAAATACCACTATTATTGTACGACACACCATGTCTGAGATTTTTGGCAAGGATGAACCCACCATCCTCACCTTGAGCCTCAAACAGATGTGTACTTCTTTCAGTACTCTAAGTGGGGCATTCGATCAACAAATGTCTCACTATTAATATACCAAACAGTTGTCGCAATTTGGTTGGTGTTGACCATTTAGCAGAAACTCATATGTCAACTCGTGTGTCAATGTTATACCACAAGGGGATATGACATTTGTCATTTCTCTCATTTTATTGCCTTTTTCTTGAAGAAATTATAAAATCTTATCGAAAACATTGCTTTTCCCTGCAATAATTGCCTGTATTAAACAATTTTAACACTTTTGGATTTCAAGATAGGAAAATAATTCCAAATCATTTTGAATTTTATGAAATATATCATATAGGAAAATAATATACCATGATTTATCTGTCAAAGTTGACTGAAAAAAATCAATCGAATAAATTTTCCAATTATTCTTTAGACCATAGTGAAAAAATCTCCTTTTTTTAATTTTGGAAATAATTTAATTTACAAAAATGTTTTGAGCAATGGCAGAGTAAGGGCAATAATAAAAATATAATTTTATTTTTATGAATTTTTATAATTTTTTCACATAAACTTATATGATATTGAGAAACGTATTTTATCAACTCTCCTGTTTCTCAATGCACATACTACTGTATATGAGAAACAATTTAAACATATATATGATAAGCTTCCACAAGTTACACACACACACACACACACACACACATATATATATATATATATATACACGCAACCACACACACAAACACACACACACACACACACACACACACACATATATATATATATATATGTGTGTATATATATACATATATATATAGTTATATAAATGTTTGTATATATATATATATATATATATATATATATATATGTATCTATCTATCTATCTATCTATCTATCTATATATATATATATATATATATATATATATATATATATATATGTATATATATATATATATATATATATATATACATAGGGTGATATATATACATATACATATGTATGTATGTATATATATATATATATATAGAACATATGGTGATATATATATATATATATATATATATGGTTCAATGTTTTAACGTATGTAAGGAAATCAGTACCTAAGGAATTACGTACAAAATAAGTAATGCAAATAGTTTTTAGCCATATGCAGAAAATAATTGCATAGTAGGAATATCTGTATCTTGACTAATTAAGAATACTGTATGTGTCTTTATTAACTAATATTTATAAAGATATCTCTTTAAGAACATTAATATTATATTCCTCGTAACATATTTAGAAAGATATCTCTTAAAAAACCTGAATATTCTTTCCCTCCTAACTTTGAGATATAAACTTTTCTTATTCTATTACTTTAGAACCAGACGAAAGGGATAACTTTTCTTTAGACAGTCCGAAGTAGGCCTAGTTTATCCTGTATCTTCCTTCTGCGGCACCTGGCCTCGTCCCAGTCCAGATAGGACGATTCAGTATGTCGATCACTGAAGGCTTCGTATCCCTCGCGGCCGTGGAGGCATCGCACGTTGTCCAGTGTGATTAAATCGCCTGGAAAGGAAAGAGAAGGATTTGCATATATAGGTTCGTTTCTATTTGTACATCTTGGGATTCAAGCTTCAGCCTTCGGGTTTTGTGTATGTTTTGAATAATTAAGTTTTATGTAACATTTCTTATAAAGTCAAGTCTTTACGTCAAAGATGATTTCTGATCCAAATCTTGTCTAAAAAGTTAGAGATATAGTAAGATTTTTCTCTACCCATAAAAAATTTTTACTTATATCTTTTTTTTTAATTGTCTTACCGTTAAGAATGGACAAACATTATTTGCTCTGAGTTATTGTAGGATATTTCCTTTCTATCTTTCATTTACACATGAAATTATCAAATATATATTGCAACGGATGAAACTGATATTGGTTTTCGAATAAGTAAATGGACATTACTGACTTGTTTACTTATTTTGGGTTTAAATCCAACCCTCCACTGAAGTCGAGTGAACTACTTCTCGGGCGGGTCCATATTAATCATCTAACGAAACATTTTCATTATAACTTGTACAATTCTTTGATTGTAGCAACTTCCAAATCATATGATCTTGTGAAAAGTAATGTCTTTAGTTTCTTCTTAAATTCAATTGCTCCCTTTAGGTCCTTCATTTCAGTTGGCAGTTTATTATAGTGTCTAGGCGCACAGTAGCTAAAAGCCCTTTCACCAAATTTACTATTTGTTCTTGGTTCAGATAGCCTATGTTTGTCACTCATGTGTCTTGTGTTAACATTTGTTTCTAGTTCTAGTTTATTCAGGCATTCTTTTAAATATTTTGGTTCATTTTGGTTCAGTATCTTAAACGTTAGTAAGAGTAGCTTGTATTCAATTCTCGCTTTTACCGGTAGCCAGTGTAATTTAATAAGTGCAGGGGTAATTCTTTCCCTATTGTGTAGTCCTTTTATTAATCTAGCGGATCTGTTTTGTACTCTCTGAATTTTCTTCAGCTGATAATTTGGTAAGCCATAGAACAGTGAGTTGCAGTAATCAATTCTTGAAAATATGAGGTGATTAATGAGTATGACCATAGATTTTTTATCTAAGTATTTACTAATAAATGCTATATTTCTAATATGATAGTTACAATTTCTTGCCATATTATTTATATGTTCGTTCATTGTCAGTCTATCATCCATGATTACTCCAAGATTCCTGACAGATTTCTTTAGGTCAATGATCGATTGACCTATTTCAATTCTTTGGAAGCATTCGATTCTTTTTATATCTTTTTCATTTCCAAAAATAATACATTCACTTTTGTCTTCATTGAGCTTGAGCTTTTTTGTTAACATCCAAGTCTTAATGTCATTCATTATTTCATGTATCTTTATTTTAGCTTCATCAACTGATTCTATTGGGAAATAGAATTGTGTATCATCAGCGTATATTTTAAACTTAACTCTGTGAGTTTCAAGTATATTTGCCAGTTCAATCGTGTAAACTTCAAACAGGAGAGGACCTAGTACACTGCCTTGAGGCGCCCCTTTGGTTAGTTTTCTTGTCTCAGATTCAACATTTGATATTACTACTTTAACTTTGCGGTTTTCAAAATAACTCACAAACCAGTCGTGTGCTTGTTCTACGATGCCCACAGCTTTAAGGTCTTCCATCAGATGTGTATGTTCTATAGTATCAAATGCTGCACTTAGATCAAGCATTACAAGAATGCAACACTTGCCATTTGTTATAATTTTTGTTATGTAATTTTTTATCGCTAACACTGTTATTTCTGTTGAGTAATTTTCTCTGTAGGCAGATTGATCATCAGGTAAGGCATTAGATTTTTTCAGATATTTCCAGGTTTGTTCGTGTACAGCAGTTTCAATAATTTTCGAAAAATATGACAGATTTGATATTGTCCTGTATGAACTTAAATTGTCTGCATCACCTTTTCCTTTATACACAGGCTTGATACATGCAACTTTTTCACAATCAGGGAAAACTGCCTGTGTTAGACTCATATTTACCATGTTTCGGTAGGTCTCTTGTAGTCTGGTGAAATTTTCTGCATCTTTTACATCATTAATTGGAAAAGGATCATTTCCGCAGTAGGTTTTTTTTACTTTCTTTATTATTCTCATATAATCACTCTGACTTAACTCTTCGAATACCCTTACATAAACTCGTCACAAGTGATGAAATAGTTTCCAAAAATCATTTGTAAACGACTACAGTAGTCTTACCGGAGTCCATCTAGAAGGTTGAGGAGTTGGAGTACAGGATGTTGTTGAAGACCTTCAAGGATTTGTAGAACTTCTTGACCTTGGACGAAGGCAGGTCGAGGTAGGAGTCCCGAATAGCGTTGTTGACAGCAACGCGAATGACCTGTTTTGACGAAAAAGGGACTTGGATTAGGCAACAAACCTGATGGCCAGAGACCTTTCTGAAGACTGCCACGCCATTCAAGAAGCTACTGACTGTTCGACGGCTGGCCATTCTTCTTCAAAAATATAAGTCAATATCAAAACTGCGAATTAGTGTTTCTTAAACTTTGAAAGATATAGCGACTGTTAAAAACGAAGTCGATATCTCAGTGGCCAGGTGATGATTCTAGCGTTAGCGGATATTAAAACTGTCTGTTAATGCTGCTTTCCTGAAAATCTGGACAGACGTTTTCCGTCAGTCTGGTCTCAGAGAATAGTACTCTGTATTAGCTATCACGCCCTGTTGGTCTTTATCATTGTCTCCAAAATTCGGTCTTTTATATGAGCATCCAACACGGTGGACGTGACCCTCTCATGCCTGATGGTACGCCACTCGTTCTATCAAGGTCTTGATAAGGTTTTTTATTTCATTATTGATCGGGTCATTGGGTCTAGAGCCTCGCCCTTTTGTTGGTGTTTCTATTAAAGCTTTCTTCATGAAATAAGCAAGAGTACTGTTTTACTAATCTCAGATTAATTCCATTTATGTTGTTTATTCTCAAGGTGGAGTAAATCTATTCATGGCTCTACTGTATGTTTGAAGTTACGAAAGACTTATTTGTGAATGAGAAAGATGTTTTTAAAGAAAATTTAAAGTTATAAATATACCGATCCATTTGTAAATTTGGATTTATGGCTTGATATCTGGCATCACTGGTTTGCCATTTATTTCAAATCCTCTTTTTTTTTTTTTTTTTTTTTTTTTTTTTTTAATAAATAAATTCTGTACAGTGGAGTGTCTTTTGCCTAAGCAGTCCTTATTTACTGAATATTCTTTTTCCTATATTTGGTTTTCTATGAAAAAAGGTACTGTACAGTCGAGTTTTTTTCCGCCTTTGTAGTCCTTATTTACTGAGTAATCTTTATTCCTAATTTATTTTTCTCGAAAGCAGTACTGTGCAGTCGAGTTTTTCTTTTTATTTTTTTTATTTATACCTATGTAGTCTTCATTTAAGGAATATTCTCATTTTTACCCTTTTGTTTCTCCGAAAGCATTACTGCACAGGCAAATATACTTTCTTTATTGTCCTTACTTACGCAATATTCTCCGTTTTTTTCCATGCCGTTTCTCATTCTCTGTTGAAATATTTCTGGCTGCTGCTCTTTGTGAAAGTCTGTGAACGTAGACAAACATGATCGATCATTATGCAATGCTCATTTCATTTTGCACCTGCAAAGGATGTTCCATGATTTTTGCTGTAGCCACTACTTCAAATTACCATTTCAGTTACGCTATGACGCCTTAGGAAGAAATATATTAAAGCGTATTTTTAAGGATATATCGTTCCACGCCCAAGAAGGAGCAATATACATTGTTAGAAAATTGCATTTATAAAAACGGTAAATGCCTGGCAACATTTATTCCAGGATTTTTACCGTTTTAAAAACTGATATATTGACGTAAAGGAGTGATATTACGGTCACTAATCCGTGAAATATAATAATAAAGTAAGGTAAAATTACGGTTGCCTGTATTTTACTGAAATACGGCTGAGAATAGTATATTTATACGGGATATTTCCTAGTAGAATTCCGGATCTTTTAGCAGTGTACCATAATGGGGATATATATATATATATATATATATACCTATATATATATATATATATGTATATATATATATATATATATATATATGTATATATATATATATATATATATATATTTTCCTAAACAAAATAACATCGAAGAATACAAGACAGTCACCAATCGTATCCGTTATAAAACTAATCAGTAAATAAAATTCATAATATTACAATCAAATTTAGCACAAGACTCCAACTGAAACGCTGACCAAGCATATGATAAGAATGACATAAAAATACGAAAAAACTGGGTCAAGACTACCTGCCCTATATGCTTGACTATCGGCTGCAATTTCAAGAACTCTCCTTTTTTATATACATCTCTTATCAAGTATTGAATTCTTCTTACAATATACTTATACTTATATGCATATTGCTTATGCCTCGGATGTTATGGAGTAATATGGCATCTCTGTTTTTTTCGATTTATTAATCATTGAAGAAATTAATTCTTGACTAGCAGCTTCAATTTTAAAAACTCTTTTTTTATACATCCCTTATCAAGTATTGATTTCTACTTGTAATATACTTATACCTATATACTTAATGCTTATGCCTCAGAGGTCATGAAATGATATGGCATCTCCGTTTTTTCCGATTTATTAATTATTGGAGAAATTCACCTAAAGGCGGGTTTACTAGGTCGAACGATTCTTCGGACGCAGTTCGACAGACAAGTGTTTGAAGTGATGTTCGAACGTGTGAACAGGGTATTTGGTTGTCGAACACGTTCGTCGAACGGTTCAAAGAAAGCCTCTTCTCGCCTGACTTTTGTGGGCGGGGGTTCATTGTCCGCAAACATTATGCATTTGTGGCTGACTCCACCTCTTCAAACAGTTTAGCAAGCAGGTTCGACAACCAGGTTCGACGAACCGCTTCTACCGCTTCTACCGCTTAGAGGACACGTGTCGCAAGAGCTCTCTTGGCAGATCGGAGGGAAAATCAGGAGAGAAGAAAAATAATTCCAAGGAAAATCTTGCTTCGCAGTTTTGATTTCTGGTCTCGGAGGATTATAAAGAATGAATAGAGAAGAAATGATAAGGTTGAAGTCCTGGAAAAGAGGATACCGGTTTCATGATTATAGGTGAGATTTAATATTTTCGAAATATTTTTCTTTATAGTGATGTAATATCACGCGTTGTTTTATATACATACATACATAAATATGTATACAGTGTATATATATAAATAAATATATATATATATATATATATATATATATATATATATATATATGTATATATATACATATTACTTATGTTGTAGTTTGTGCAATATTTTTTCCTATCTGAAAACGTAATACTCAGGTTTTACAAAAGGTTTATTAAAGTTGAAAGGACAATACTAAATTTACGAATCAGGTAAAAAGTAAGACGACTTTTCTCACGTAGATGAGGGTAGACCTCAACAATCAATAAAAAGTCATTATTTAATTAATATATAATCCTCTTAAAAGCTAACTCCAAAATGATTACATACAATTCCATTATCCATAATGATAATCTTCCCGACTTTAAAGCTATTTTCACCGTCTACGACAATAATTTCCTTATTTATAGGAGAAGAAAACTCCAAAATCGAACCATTGTTCTCTAGTCTAAAGTAGTGCCATAGACTCTGTACTATGGTCTTCCACCGTCTTGGATTAGAGTTCTCTTGCTTGAAGGTATACTCGGGCACTCTATTCTATCTAATTTCTTTTCCTATTGTTTTGATAAAGTTTTATAGTTTATATAAGAAATATTTATTCTAATGTTGTTACTCCACTTAAGATATTTAATTTTTCCACATTGGGCTATTTTCTCTGTTGGAGCCCCTCGGCTTATAACATCCTGTTTTTCCAACTTGGGTTGTAGCTTAGCAAGTAATAATAATATAAATAATTCCACGACTCATAAATCAAATTCCACCGCCCAGAAGATAATTACACCACATGCTAAGATTATTCCAGTCTTTCTACATCTTTATCGTGAAGGAAGGGGTATTTTGTAATTACCTAAGCTATCCATCAACGAGGAAATAACGTTAATTGAATAATGAACTTCTAACGGGAGCCAAAAAGAAAACATTGATTCCATAGAATGAAATTTAGGAATATAATGTTTTCGCAAACTGGTATGTGCAAGTTGACTAGGTTGATTATACATTTCTTCAAATAATTTGGGATTATTCAGAATGCATACAATTAAAAACAAAAGAATCTTACGATGCATAAATATAAACAGAAGAAAGTAATAAAAATGAGAAAGAGAGAGAGAGAGAGAGAGAGAGAAGAGAGAGAGAGAGAGAGAGAGAGAGAGAGGGTTACTAATTTTAAACGTTGAAAAGTATATGATTTTAAATATGCTTTCAACCAATGTCTAGGTATCGTGCAATTGTGGATTATTATTGCCATGATATTTTCAAGGTTCATGGAAAGTAAGCTTACTGATTTTGTTGTTAATCTTGAGAATTTTTAAACCTTTTCTCTTTGGGTATTATTATTGTTATTATTATTATTATTATTAATATTATTATTATCATATTATTATTATTATTATTATTATTATTATCTAAGCTATAACCCTAGTTTTAAAAGCAGAATGGTATATACCTAAGGGCTCCAACAGGGAAAATGACTCAGTGAGGAAAGGAAATAAGTAAACAGAATACTGTGCCTGAGAGTAGACCTACCGTCAAGTAAGAAAACTCTAACCCCAGACAGTGGAAGACAATGGTACAAAGGATATGACACTAACCAAGACTAGAGAAAATTGTTTTGATTTTAGAGTGTCCTTCTCCTAGAAGAGCTGCTTACCATATCTAAAGAGTCTCTTCTTCCTTTACCAAAGGAAAAATAGCCACTGAATGAACAATTACATTGCATTTATTTAACCCTTCAGTGAAAAAGAATTTTTAGGTTATATTAGAGCCATCAGGTGTATGAAGAAAGAGGATGTGTAAAGAAAAGGCCAGACTATTCGGTGTATTTGTAGACAAAAGGAAAAATAGGTCGTTGCCCGAGAGGAATCGAATGTAGAACTACCTGACCAGTCAAAGGACCCAATAACTCTCTAGTGGTAGTATCTACACCAAAAATAAAAAAAATAAAAACAAAATTCGGAACTTTATTTTTAACTTGATATCGCGATGAGGTTCAAATTTCAAACAATAAAAGTTTCGTTCTTTGTTGATTTGAAGAAGTTTGAAAAGTAATTATGAGCGATAGACTTTTTTAATTAACAGAAAAGTCTAGAAAAATTATTTTCATTTTTGGAATATTTACTGCAACCTGACCATGCAGAGAGAGAGAGAGAGAGAGAGAGAGAGAGAGAGAGATCTTGATTTTATTTCCTGAAATGTCAAAGAAATTTTACCTTTTAGTCATTAGATGAACTAATCACCCCAAACAGTCTATCATCATAAACTTTTTATCAATTGTCCAATGGTAAACTATACGTTTATGCGAATCATTGCAATATCCTCTAACAAAACTCGAGGATATTTTATGAAATATTTTGAATAAAATGTCAAAAGCAAATAACCTTTCCGTGACTCTTCTTGGAAACAGAAGCAGCAAATCACAATTAGATAAAGATATTTAACATTTACAATATGCTGCTGGGAATTCTAAATAGTTCAGAAACAGTAAGAAAAAACAGTCACAGAACTGGTATCAAAGACCTATTTAGGAACTTGATTTACTAATATTAATATTGCCATGATATTTTTAGGATCATGGACAGTAAGTTTACTGATTTTGTTGTTAATTTTGAAAATATTAAACGCATTTTTGGGCAATTTATAACTTCTTACCCCAGTTGGAAAAGCAGACCTCTATAAGCCAAAGGGCTCCAACAGGAAAAATAGCTCAGTGAGGAAAGGAAATAAGGAAACAGGGAATCCTGTGAGTGTAGGCCTACCCTCAGGTAAGAAAACTAACCCAAGACAGTGGAAAACCAATGTAGAGAGGCTATGGCACTACCCAAGACTAGAGAACCATGGTTTGATTTTGGAATGTCCTTCTCCTAGAAGAGCTCCTTCCCATTGCTCAGGAGTCTCTTCTACCCTTACCAAGATGAGGGTAACTACTGACCAATTAGAGTAGAGTAGTTAACACCTTGGACTCTTTTAACATAGTATGGATCACAATCTTGCCATTATTCTCTGGTCTTGGGTAGTGCCATAGCCTCTGTACCATGGTCTTTCATTGTCTTGGGTTAAAGTTCTCTTGCTTGAGGGTACAATCAGGTACACTCTTCTATCTTATTTCTCTTCCTCTGGTTTATTTAAGTGTTTATAGTTTATAAATGAAAAATGTATTTAAATGTTGTTGCAACTTCTCTTGTAGTTTCCTTATTTCTTTTCCTCAGTTAGGTTATTTTCCCCATTGGAGTCCTGGCCTTATAGCATCCTGCTTTTCCAACAAGGGTTGTAGCTTAGCAAGTAAAGATAATGATAATTACACAGACGAAATGCATTTATCCCCTTACCAGATAAGGCATACCTTTGAATGCTAGCAGTGGCAATTTCCATTCAAATGTAGATGTTCCTTTACACTTGTATGACCCAAACTAATTCTGCAAAGTCAGCACTGGCAATAACCAAACCAGGAATTCTAAGCAGTTTATGTATGAGATATCTATTTTCTAACTTATTTATTTATTAGTTTTCCAATATAGTTTAATCCTTTCATTATTTTCTTTCCTCACTGGGTTATTATCCCTGCTAAAGCCTTTGGGTTTATAAGTTTTTAGTTCCTCTGGTTGCTGCATCTCACCATCTTTGTGAGCTAAAGATGCCTATGGGCTGAGTCATCATCAGCCATTGCCTGGCCTTCCTTGGCTCTAGCTTAAGTGGAGAAGGGGATTGGGTGGTGAAAATATGTATATATGGTCAGTCTCTAGAGGATTGACCTACTTGATAGGGCAATGTCTCGGCCATTCATCAGCAGCATTTAAACCTTTAATTAGATAAACCTCCAGAACGCAATATTTAAGATGGAATATTCCATGATATTCCGGGTCTGTGTATGGCTGAATATCTACTTATAGTAGAGATACAGTAATAAGCATATTTTCTTACCTTTTCACCAGACGGGTCTATTTCTTCAAAAGACCTATGAGGGGTTATTAGCTTTGGTAACTACCTGAATTCTTTGAAGGCTAACATTTTCAATAGAAGAGTAGCATTGGATTGGATTTCAACTTGATATGGTTTTCATGATATCATGTCGAGATTTTTTATAGGGATCTCATTATCATTTTTATGATTTTGATGATAGTTATTATTTTTTCATCTTTACATCATTGTAACTACCGTCATTATGACTATGATTAGTATTCGTTCTCTTCTTATTATTATTTGCAAAATCAATATATATTAAAATCTTTATCGTTATTATCATTATTATTACTATTGTTATTATTGATATTATTATTTTCCCTTTGTAATTGTTATAATCAATAAATAAATAAAAATTCCATTTAAAACAATAAGAGCAAAAACATCCTTATAACTGTTAGATAGCTTTTAGCAGACCTGCATATGAAATAAATTTAAAAATACCGCTATTATTGTACGACACATCATGTCCAAGAATATTGGCAAGGATGAACCTGCCATCCTCACATTGAGCCTCAAACAGATGTGTACTTCTTTCAGTATTATAAGTGGGGCATTCGATCAACAAATGTCTCACTGTCAATATACCAAACAGTCGTCGCAATATGGTTGGTGTTGACCATTTAGCAGAAACTCATATGTCAACTCGTGTGTCAGTGTTATACCACAAGGGGATATGACATTTGTCATTTCTCTCATATTATTGCCTTTTTCTTGAAGAAATTATAAAATCTTATCGAGAACATTGCTTTTCCCTGCAATAATTATCTGTATTAAAAATTAGAACACTTTTGGATTTCAAGATAGGAAAATACTTCCAAATCATTTTGAATTTTATGAATGATATAATATAATGAAAGAATATACCATGATTTATCTTTCAAAGTTGACTGAAAAAAAATCAGTCAAATAAATTTTCCAATTATTCTTTAGACCATAGTGAAAAAATTTCCTTTTTTTAATTTTGGAAATAATTTAATTTACAAGAATGTTTTGAGCAATGGCAGAGTAAGGGCAATAATAAAAATATAATTTTATTTCTATGAATTTTTAAAATTTTTTCACAAAAACTTATATGATGATGAGAAACGTATTGTATCAACTCTCCTGTTTCTCAATGCACATACTACTGTACATGAGAAACACTTTAAACATATATATGATAAGCTTCCACAAGTTACAAACACACACATACACACACATATATATGTATATATATATATATATATATATATATTGTATATATATATATATATATATATACACGCAACCACATACACAAACACACATATATATAAATATATATATATATATATATATATATAAATATAGTTATATAAATGTGTGTATATATATATATATATATATATATATTTATCTATCTATCTATCTATCTATCTATATATATATATATATATATATATAATAGGGTATCATATATACATATACATTCAAATAAGTCATATATATTTTTGATACATTAATGTCTGGATTCTCTTAACGACCTCGGGATCAGAGACCTAGGCGAAATCACACAAAGACAAGAGCTTGGCTCCGGCCGGGAATCGAACCCTGGTCGGCCAGCTTGTATAGACAGTGACTAAGCCACTTGGCAACGTGGCTTAGTCACTGTCTATACAAGCTGGCCGACCAGGGTTCGATTCCCGGCCGGAGCCAAGCTCTTGTCTATGTGTGATTTCACCTGGGGTTCTGATCCCGAGGTCTTTAAGAGAATCCAGACATTAATGTATCAAAAATATATATGGCTTATTTGAATATGAAAAAACACGTAAAAATGTGCAAAATTTATCATACATACACACACACACACACACACACACATATATATATATATATATATATATACATATATATATAAATAAATATGTATATATATATATATATATATATATATACACACATTGGTTTAATATTTTAACGTATGTAAGGAAATCAGTACCTAAGGAATTACGTACAAAATAAGTAATGCAAATAGTTTTTAGTCATATGCAGAAAATAATTGCATAGTAGGAATATCTGTATCATGACTAATTAAGAATACTGTATATGTCTTTATTAACTAATATTTATAAAGATAACTCTTTAAGAACCTTAATATTATATTCTTTGTAACATATTTATAAAGCTATCTCTTTAAAAACCTAAATATTCTTTCCCTGTTAACTTTGAGATATAAACTTTTCTTATTCTATTACTTCAGAACCAGACGAAAGGGAAAATTTTTCTTTAGACAGTCCGAAGTAGGCCTAGTTTTCCTTGTATCTTCCTTCTGCGGCACCTGGCCTCGTCCCAGTCCAGATAGGACGATTCAATATGTCGATCGCTGAAGGATTCGTACCCCTCGCGGCCGTGGAGGCATCGTACGTTGTCCAGTGTGATTAAATCGCCTGGAAAGGAAAGAGAAGGATTTGCATATATAGGTTCGTTTCTATTTGTACATCTTGGGATTCAAGCTTCAGCCTTCGGGTTTTGTGTATGTTTTGAATAATTAAGTTTTATGTAACATTTCTTATAAAGTCAAGTCTTTACGTCAAAGATGATTTCTGATCCAAATCTTGTCTAAAAAGTTAGAGATATAGTAAGATTTTTCTCTACCCATAAAATTTTTTTACTTATATCTTTTTTTTTTTATTGTCTTACCGTTAAGAATGGACAAACATTATTTGCTCTGAGTTATTGTAGGATATTTCCTTTCTATCTTTCATTTACACATGAAATTATCAAATATATATTGCAACGGATGAAACTGAAATTGGTTTTCGAATAAGTAAATGGACATTACTGACTTGTTTACTTATTTTGGGTTTAAATCCAACCCACCACTGAAGTCGAGTGAACTACTTCTCGGGCGGGTCCATATTAATCATCTAACGAAACATTTTCATTATAACTTGTACAATTCTTTGATTGTAGCAACTTCCAAATCATATGATCTTGTGAAAAGTAATGTCTTTAGTTTCTTCTTAAATTCAATTGCTCCCTTTAGGTCCTTCATTTCAGTTGGCAGTTTATTATAGTGTCTAGGCGCACAGTAGCTAAAAGCCCTTTCACCAAATTTACTATTTGTTCTTGGTTCAGATAGCCTATGTTTGTCACTCATGTGTCTTGTGTTAACATTTGTTTCTAGTTCTAGTTTATTCAGGCATTCTTTTAAATATTTTGGTTCATTTTGGTTCAGTATCTTAAACGTTAGTAAGAGTAGCTTGTATTCAATTCTCGCTTTTACCGGTAGCCAGTGTAATTTAATAAGTGCAGGGGTAATTCTTTCCCTATTGTGTAGTCCTTTTATTAATCTAGCGGATCTGTTTTGTACTCTCTGAATTTTCTTCAGCTGATAATTTGGTAAGCCATAGAACAGTGAGTTGCAGTAATCAATTCTTGAAAATATGAGGTGATTAATGAGTATGACCATAGATTTTTTATCTAAGTATTTACTAATAAATGCTATATTTCTAATATGATAGTTACAATTTCTTGCCATATTATTTATATGTTCGTTCATTGTCAGTCTATCATCCATGATTACTCCAAGATTCCTGACAGATTTCTTTAGGTCAATGATCGATTGACCTATTTCAATTCTTTGGAAGCATTCGATTCTTTTTATATCTTTTTCATTTCCAAAAATAATACATTCACTTTTGTCTTCATTGAGCTTGAGCTTTTTTGTTAACATCCAAGTCTTAATGTCATTCATTATTTCATGTATCTTTATTTTAGCTTCATCAACTGATTCTATTGGGAAATAGAATTGTGTATCATCAGCGTATATTTTAAACTTAACTCTGTGAGTTTCAAGTATATTTGCCAGTTCAATCGTGTAAACTTCAAACAGGAGAGGACCTAGTACACTGCCTTGAGGCGCCCCTTTGGTTAGTTTTCTTGTCTCAGATTCAACATTTGATATTACTACTTTAACTTTGCGGTTTTCAAAATAACTCACAAACCAGTCGTGTGCTTGTTCTACGATGCCCACAGCTTTAAGGTCTTCCATCAGATGTGTATGTTCTATAGTATCAAATGCTGCACTTAGATCAAGCATTACAAGAATGCAACACTTGCCATTTGTTATAATTTTTGTTATGTAATTTTTTATCGCTAACACTGTTATTTCTGTTGAGTAATTTTCTCTGTAGGCAGATTGATCATCAGGTAAGGCATTAGATTTTTTCAGATATTTCCAGGTTTGTTCGTGTACAGCAGTTTCAATAATTTTCGAAAAATATGACAGATTTGATATTGTCCTGTATGAACTTAAATTGTCTGCATCACCTTTTCCTTTATACACAGGCTTGATACATGCAACTTTTCACAATCAGGGAAAACTGCCTGTGTTAGACTCATATTTACCATGTTTCGGTAGGTCTCTTGTAGTCTGGTGAAATTTTCTGCATCTTTTACATCATTAATTGGAAAAGGATCATTTCCGCAGTAGGTTTTTTTTACTTTCTTTATTATTCTCATATAATCACTCTGACTTAACTCTTCGAATACCCTTACATAAACTCGTCACAAGTGATGAAATAGTTTCCAAAAATCATTTGTAAACGACTACAGTAGTCTTACCGGAGTCCATCTAGAAGGTTGAGGAGTTGGAGTACAGGATGTTGTTGAAGACCTTCAAGGATTTGTAGAACTTCTTGACCTTGGACGAAGGCAGGTCGAGGTAGGAGTCCCGAATAGCGTTGTTGACAGCAACGCGAATGACCTGTTTTGACGAAAAAGGGACTTGGATTAGGCAACAAACCTGATGG
>NC_090737.1:118303433-118315933 GCF_036898095.1 Palaemon carinicauda | reverse complement strand
GAAATCTAATACATACTGTATATGTTCAATAAAAGACTTGAATATCTAAGAAGAAAATTCAGTTCATGATCTTTGATAAAGGTTCAGAAGAGATGAACAGAATACGGTGAGAATAAATATTACAGAAAGAGGCTTATACTTTTTCCATTACTTCTGAAATACAATTAAACTATGATACAGTACGATTTTTACAGTATTGAATTACAGAATTGAAAAGGGACCGTTAGACTTCAGTATCAAGATTATGCTTGATATTTTAGTCCTAGGAGTAAGGAAATTTCTATTAACTTCTTATGTTTTTTTTTTCTTCTTTTTTTTTTTTTGCTATATATAATCGTCATTATATTTTTTCATATTTTTCAGCTTCATCTTAGGCAAGAATCAAATGAGTTAAAAGAAATTTTAATTCTTCTATCTATTATTATTATTATTATTATTATTATTATTATTATTATTATTATTATTATTATTATTATTATTATTATCATTATTATTATTATTATTATTATTATTATTATTATTATTATTATTATTATTATTATTATTATTATTATTGAATGTATAAGGTATAAAAGGGGGAAATGGAAAAGCAACAAACAGTTATCATACCCTTAAATGTTTCTTTGAACACTAGCAAAATTATTGAGAGAGAGAGAGAGAGAGAGAGAGAGAGAGAGAGAGAGAGAGAGAGAGAGAGAGAGAGAGAGAGAGAGAGAGACGGGAAAACGGTATTGTTAGTAACATTCAAAGCGCTAATTTAAAAGGCCTTTTAATTTTTATATATGTATATATATACATATATATATATATATATATATTATACATATATATATATATATATATATATATATATATATATATATATATATATATATATATATATATATATATATGTACATATTTATATATATATATATATATATATATATATATATATATATATATATATATATATATATATGAATATATATATATATATATATATATATATATATATATATATATATATATATATATATATATATATATATATATATATATATGTATATATATATATACGGTGTATATACACAACACATCCTTCACCAACGAAACTTCCCTATCCAATATCGTAAAGCGTATTGGAATAAGTAAGATGATCCTACATAATACTGAGTTAAACTCATCGATATTCGATTTCCCCTGGAAAGCCCAAACTTGAAGTCTCCGGCGATGCCCCTTTCCCATTTTACCCTCGGGTCATTTTTCTTCTTTTTTTGTTTCCTTTACATCAGACTGGGATAAACTCAATAAAGTTTTTATCCAAGGTTTTTTGTACGAGTCTATACAACTGGCGTCTACGTTTTCCCCTATTCCATTTCTTTGAGAAAAATGAATGATTTTTTTCTTCTTGGAAGTTTTTTCATGGATACGAGGTGGTTGAGACATCTGTGGATAAGAGAGAGAGAGAGAGAGAGAGAGAGGAGAGAGAGAGAGAGAGAGAGAGAGAGAGAGAGAGAGAGTTTAAACCCTTTTATATGTTTTTAGTAACAACTTGTTTTAATGTTTAATAGTATTTTGATACTGCTTTTACACTCCTGGGCGTCGATAAAAGACACTATACAAAACCTTCAATCTAATATGTTTTGAAATATAACCTTTCATGTAAATGTTTCATTAGTTTAGAATATTTTCAATTATTTCTAAAAATCTTTTAAAAGGTTGTATTCAAGATAATATCTCATTAGTAGTAAAGCAACCTTATGAAAATTTCTGGGAACTAAGATCAAGGCATGGCTTTCCATGATCATTTGTAGGTCAATCTTTTTCATCTGATATTTGTAAGTTTGGTAACTTCTTATAGGACTAATAATAAAATATATTATGTTAAAGTATACTTTGTTATTACAGTATGCAATGTTACAACTAAGTGGTCACAGAACTCACGACTAAAGTATACTTTGTTATTACAGTATGCAATGTTATAGCTAAGTGGTCACAGAACTCACGACTAAAGTATACTTTGTTATTACAGTATGCAATTTTATAACTAAGTGGTCACAGAATTCACGAAAAAAATATACTCTGTTATTAGAGTATGCAATGTTATAAGTAAGTGGTCACAGAACTCACGACTCAAGTATATTTTGTTATTATAGTATACAATGTTATAACTAAGTGGTCACAGAACTCACGACCCAAGTATACTTTGTTATTACAGTATGCAATGTTATAACTAAGTGGTCACAGAACTCACGACTCAAGTATACTTTGTTATTACAGTATACAATGTTATAACTAAGTGGTCACAGAACTCACGACTAAAGAATACTTTGTTATTACAGTATGCAATGTTATAACTAAGTGGTCACAGAACTCGCGACTAAAGTATACTTTGTTATTACAGTATGCAATGTTATAGCTAAGTGGTCACAGAACTCACGACTAAAGTATACTTTGTTATTACAGTATGCAATTTTATAACTAAGTGGTCACAGAATTCACGAAAAAAATATACTCTGTTATTAGAGTATGCAATGTTATAAGTCAGTGGTCACAGAACTCACGACTCAAGTATATTTTGTTATTATAGTATACAATGTTATAACTAAGTGGTCACAGAACTCACGACTCAAGTATACTTTGTTATTACAGTATGCAATGTTATAACTAAGTGGTCACAGAACTCACGACTCAAGTATACTTTGTTATTACAGTATGCAATTTTATAACTAAGTGGTCACAGAATTCACGAAAAAAATATACTCTGTTATTAGAGTATGCAATGTTATAAGTAAGTGGTCACAGAACTCACGACTCAAGTATATTTTGTTATTATAGTATACAATGTTATAACTAAGTGGTCACAGAACTCACGACCCAAGTATACTTTGTTATTATAGTATGCAATGTTATAACTAAGTGGTCACAGAACTCACGACTCAAGTATACTTTGTTATTACAGTATACAATGTTATAACTAAGTGGTCACAGAATTCACGACTCAAGCATACTTTGTTATTACAGTATACAATGTTATAACTAAGTGGTCACAGAATTCACGACTCAAGCATACTTTGTTATTACAGTATGCAATGTTATAACTAAGTGGTCACAGAACTTGCGACTAAAGTATACTTTGTTATTACAGTATGCAATGTTAAAAGTAAGTGGTCACAGAATTCACGACTAAAATATACTTTGTTATTAGAGTATGCAATGTTATAACTAAGTGGTCACAGAACTTACGACTCAAGTATACATTGTTATTACAGTATGCAATGTTATAGCTAAGTGGTCACAGAACTCACGACTAAAGTATACTTTGTTATTACAGTATGCAATGTTATAACTAAGTGGTCACAGAACTCACGACTAAAGTATACTTTGTTATTACAGTGTGCAATGTTATAACTAAGTGGTCACAGAACTCACGACTCGAGTATACTTTGTTATTACAGTGTACAATGTTATAACTAAGTGGTCACAGAACTCACGACTCAAGTATACTTTGTTATTACAATATGTAATATAATATCTAAGTGGTCACAGAACTCGAAACTCAAGTATACTTTGTTATTATAGTATCTAATGTTATAACTAAGTGGTCACAGAACTAGCGACTAAAGTATACTTTGTTATTACAGTATGCAATGTTATAACTAAGTGGTCACAGAACTCGCGACTCAAGTATACTTTGTTATTACAGTATGCAATGTTATAACTAAGTGGTCAAAGAACTCGCGACTAAAGTATACTTTGTTATTACACTATGCAATGTTATAACTAAGTGGTCACAGAACTCGCGACTAAAGAATACTTTGTTATTACAGTATGCAATGTTATAACTAAGTGGTCACAGAACTCGCGACTAAAGTATACTTTGTTATTACAGTATGCAATGTTATAACTAAGTGGTCACAGAATTCAGGAAAAAAATATACTCTGTTATTAGAGTATGCAATGTTATAAGTAAGTGGTCACAGAACTCACGACTAAAGTATACTTTGTTATTATAGTATACAATGTTACAACTATAGTTCGTCGGGACAGGTGTAAATTATTATTACTTGTCAAGTAGATATTCTTTATGGAGAATTTGTTGTTTATTTTGGTCTAATAATATGTGATCTAAATCATAAAATCCATACACATAACAGTGTCAAATTATATTACAATTTGCCATAAATCACATTTATTCTATTTTCAAAAGCAACATGCGTTCATGAGCTCTAATGTAGACAAAGGACGATGTCAATGTATAAATAATGTTGTTATGATTACAAGCATTTCAATAGAGGAATATACAAAATTTACGTATAAACTTTTCTAAAATCCGTCTCCACGTGAAAGTTTCCACCTCATGCCTTATTACATAACTCCAATGCTTTATCTTTGAAAAATATCAGCATACTTCTGACCAATATCAGCCCACGTCAGCTGTCTCTAGGGACGCCAGTGAAAATGTCCGGCTGCAACGAGTCTTCTTCTCCTTCACCTCAAGGAGAATTCTACTCAGGTGAACATTCCTGTAAACATCTTCAAAACTCGATTTCGTAATCGAACTTCAAGTGTTGTGTGAGATTTTATGCACTATATTTGAATATATATCACTAACACTCGTGATTTAAATGAATTAATAGCTCGCTTAATTGAGTCGTCGTGGGCATGGTTTTGGGTAAGAAGCAAAGTTTCGAGTCTTTGCCCAGCCAGATGGCATCATAAATGAATTTCCAGTGGATATGTATTCCCAAAAGTATATTTTGAAATTAAATGCTATTTTGGTTAATATTTACTATATTTTGATGTCACCACCGTGAAAAATAAACATAACTTTGGAAAAAAAGACATTGACCTAATGACTCATCCTAACTTATTTCCTGTGTGGGTTTGTGGTGGCCTATTGGAAACGTCCGTGCCTGGTGATCGCCGGACTTGGGTTGGAGTCCCGCTCAAGCTTGATAGTTTTTCGTAGTGTCTGGAACCTAACCATCCATGTGAGCTAAAAGATGGTGGATTTGAGGGAGCATATAGGTTTATCCACTGAGTTATCAGCAGCCATTACCTGGCCCTCTTTGGTACTAGCTTAGGTGGATAAGGGCTTGGGTGCTGATCATATGAATATATGGTTAGTCTCTAGAGCATTGTCCTGCTAGCTAGGGAATTGTCACTATTCCTTGCCTCTGCTATTCATGAGTGGCATTTAAACCATTAAATACGACTGTTATGAGTGATTTTCCAATTGCTTCTTTCATCACTTAAAACTTTTTTGACAAATTAAACTCATCTCTACTGGGAATATCATTAGCACTAACCCAATTAGGAATTTATAAATATAAAGGAAAAATAACTTATTCAAACAGGTCAGGCAAAGCAAATGATTTTACTAATTACCAAACCCTACATATTTTCCTGTTATATTAGGTTATCTCATCAAATTTAAAAGATTAATTTTTTTTTTTTTTTTAAGTTGCAATCGGCGTAACTCTAATTCCTATTACAAAAGTTCATGACGAATTTTTACCTTAACGTACATTTTCTATTCTTTTATGCATATGCAAAAAAATATATTCAATTAGTTTTATCATCATGACATGGAAATAATAAAAAGGGCTAATCGTATCATTGACTATTGCTTTTACTAATAAAGCTTTGATCTGTGTAGATAGGATGCCTGCTAAGCGCGTAAAAGTGTGGGACCTTTCTTTATAAATACTGAATATAAAAATGTGTGTGCATATAACGATGCTGCCAAATTATTTCATACATACACTGTTAAATTTTTCATTAAAAAAACGGCAAAATTTTTTCCAGGATTTTTACCGTTTTAAAAAAAGGATATATTGACGTAAAAGAGTGATGTTACGGTTACCAATCCGTGGAATATAATAAAAAAGTAAGGTAAAATTACGGTCGCCTGTATTTTACTCAATTATTATTATTATTATTATTATTATTATTATTATTATTATTATTATTATTATTATTATTATTATCCAAGCTAAAACCCTAGTTGGAAAAGCAAGATGCTATAAGCCCAAGGGCTCCAACAGGGAAAAAGAGCCCAGTGAGGAAAGGAAAGAAAGAAATAAATAAATGATGAGGATAAATTAACAATATATCATTCTAAAAACAGTATCAGAGTCAAAACAGATATGTCCTATATAAACTATTGATAACGTCAAAAACAGACATGTCATATATAAACAATAAAAAGACTCATGTCAGCCTGGTCAACATAAAAACATAAAATACGGTTGAGAGCAGTATATTTTTTTACGGAGATTTTTCGATTAAAATTACGGAATTTTTCTAACAGTGTACATGCGTACAGACGTGCATATTCGCACCGCCCAAGAGAGATTAGTTCACCCAACGTTCAGCTGGGACCCATAA
Organism: Palaemon carinicauda; assembly: GCF_036898095.1. NCBI lineage: Eukaryota > Metazoa > Arthropoda > Malacostraca > Decapoda > Palaemonidae > Palaemon > Palaemon carinicauda. The sequence goes on along the minus strand of NC_090737.1, from coordinate 118,309,558 downwards.
GGCACTAGAAGAGTTGGAAGACCCAGGCCTACATGACTGAGGACTATGAAGCGCTAAGTGGGAGATGATGAATGGAGGAGTATTGAATTAAAAGCTTAAGATAGAGACGACTGGCGAAATCTAACCGAGGCCCTTTGCGTCAATAGGCGTTGGAGGTGATGATGATGGTATATTATTCTGTATTATAGCCACGAAAGGAAAAGTGAAAAGACTTGATTGGAGTTGGTACTCTCGCAATACTAGTGACATCGACAGACTCAGAAAGTACTAACTTCAATCAAATTTTTAATTTTTTCCTTTCCTGGCTATAATATATATTTTATTTTCATTACATGTTAGTTTTCGTGATTTCTAGACATATTATGAGAGAGAGAGAGAGAGAGAGAGAGAGAGAGAGAGAGAGAGAGAGAGAGAGAGAGAGAGAGAGAGAGAGGGAGAGAGAGAGAGAGAGAGATTGCCAGGCACTTACTCATTATTATATTGGGAAGATACCTAGTACAAGGGAGAAAATAAGTCTTTTTAAAGAAATATATATACTCGTATACTATATATATATACATATATATATATATATATATATATATATATATATATATATATATATATATATATATACATATACATATATATATATATATATATATATATATATATATATATATATATATATATATATATATATATATATACATTCACACACACACACACACACACATATATATATATATATATATATATACATATACATATTGAGAGAGAGAGAGAGAGAGAGAGAGAGAGAGAGAGAGAGAGAGAGAGAGAGAGAGACAGACAGACAGACAGACAGACAGAAACTGCCATAAACAATATGTTAATCAGCTTCAATAAAGATAAAAAACCACGCTAACGATGTTTCTGAAGTCACTAAGCATAAAGACAAGCAAACGCCACTTCCCTCGAACGCTCCCAAAATCCCACCTAACCCCTGGCGGGATTACTTCCTTTGCTCTTGGGTCTCTGCCTTATTATTCTTTATTAGTTTAAGATGAACATTTTACAGGAAGCCTTTTGGGAATTACCTTCCTGTCGTCTTTTCATTGGACGTGTGGCGGAGGTGGTAAAGAAGGTTACTACAGCTGTCAATCACTTATGACCTTAAATTTCGTCCAGACATTCAAGTACTTTGGATAGAAATGTCTTCCTTTTACTTCATTTGAATAACTTTATTGACTAAGTGTAATCTGGTGATGATGCTCATGTTGTCATTTAGACTTTACTAGTGTACGAGACCCGTCAAAAATTCTGGCTAGATATTTAGATAGATTATTATGTTAACATATGCGCAACGACCATCTCCAACCCCATCCCCATTCCCCGTCTCACCAGGGTATGACTACTCCTCTTGCCCCTACCCGAAGGACGGGGAGAGATTGAGTAGTTATACATCTGGCATTGTCACTAAGCGTGATTGGAGAGAAATATATTATATATATATATATATATATATATATATATATATATATATATATATATATATATATATATATATATATACATATATATTTATATATATATATATATATATATATATATATATATATATATATATATATATATATATATATAAATATATATGTATATATATATATATATATATATATATATATATATATATATATATATACCCACACATATACATATGTATATATATATATATATATATATATATATATATATATATATATATATATATATATATATATATATGTATATATATATATATATATATATATATATATATATATATATATATATATATATATATATATATACCCACACACACACATATTTACACACACATATATATATATATATATATATATATATATATATATATATATATATATATATATATATATATATATATATATATATATATATATATATATGGGCTCAAGCCATGTCGTCCTGATGGAAGTTCCTTAAAATAGCTTCCTAATGGATATATGTACTAGTGATATTCCCAGAGAATTTTACCTCCAGGTATAGAAAATTCTAACTCATGGCGCGAATATCCTTAAAATTTCTCCTAAGGATATTGCAATATCAGCGGACGCATTCTTGACACGCCTCCATAGAAATCTGCACCCCAAACAGCGTTTTGGCTTCGAGGAGGATGTGGCAAAAGGGAGCCGTCCAAAGGCTCTCCCCGCTCTCGTAATACTATTGGGAATACAACAGTGCCTTCCCACGATGGTAGACATTCCTTTTTTTGTAGCGATCTTGCTCGGTGGTATTCCCTGGTAATCTAACTTTTCGATCGTTTTACATGATTATTATTATGCTTTCTCCATCTTCTTCCGCCTCTGGAAAGTTGAGTATCGGGTCTTTACTTTGAGAATATTTTAGCTCCTTTTTCACAATGAAATTAGAGTATTTTATTGTGTTTAAGAGCTAGGCCAGTTACTGGAGGCACCATGGCGCCGTCGTTCATTAGGCATGTGTTATTTAGATAGCAGAACGACTTCCAGTTTTTAATAGCTTTATTTAATTATTTTAATTATTTAGCTATTTAGGCAATTATTCTTATAAAGTTTCGATAAGGTGCATAATTTTTGTTTCCCCCTTTTTTTCTGTCGATCGTATAGTTAGAGTTTCGGTGATTTAGGTAACCGAGATCTCGTATAGCCTAGGTAACCTAACCTAGACGTTTTGCTATATGTTCAGACTTTCCCCCGTCACCCTCGTGTATTGTTTTCATTCAATGGAGTCTGATACCTCCTAGAATGTTATGAAATATTACACGTCTCTTCGGAGATTTGAGGGTAATCTCTTTCCCTCTGACTGTAACCTCAGGCTACAACCCTAATTGCCTTGCCTTGAATTTTATTTAGACATGGCTAACTTAGGGTTTGTCCTGCCTCTTCCCTTAACCGTTGGTTGTGGTATACCATCAGGTTTTGGGATTTAGTCAGAATCTCAGAGTATTTAGTCTTATGTCGGCGACCTGCCAGCAGGGCGAATGGGTTGTAGGATACCATCATTCCCCTGCCGGCTAGGTGGCCGGCAATGGAGGTTAGCCCTCATTAGCTGCACTCGAAGATATGGTAGGATACCATCTTCTCCTTGCGACTAAAAGACAAGTCCTTTACCACAGTACTCTGGGCTGAAGAGTAATTTTCTTTAGCCTAGGATACGTGGCACTGGAACTCTGTTTCTTCTTTGTTGAGAGGAGGCGACAGTGCCGCCATCCCATTAACTGTGTCGGCAATCTCTGGGATGGAGAACTGAGTCTCTCCTGTTCCCTGGGATTCTGCCGATAACGAAACAGAATTTCTTTTAACAGGTGGTAGGACTGACAGTTTTTCCAGTTCCTTTCACACTCGATACAGGACCCTATTCCCTACCCCACTGTCCACTTTTGATGGCTGAGCCATTGTCTTTCTTTAGGCCGGCATCTTGCAACCTTACCTTTGCCAGTAGGTTGCCGGAGCCAGTCAGACTCCCTCTCTAGCTATGACTTGGCTAACAGCAGAGCATACTGCCGCCAACCACATCATCTGTCGGCAACTGCCGACCCCCACCGGCAACTGCCGACCCCCGCCGGCAACTGCCGGCCTAGCTAACAACTGCCAGCCTAGCCGGCAACTGCCGACCCAGCCGGCAGCCAAGATGTCTGCCGGTAGCTGCCGGCTGCTGGTGACCATGATGGCCGTGCGTGGAAAGTCCCTTCTGTTCCCAAGGTTCTGCAGAGCTACCTACTAAGAGGTGGGGTCCCTGGAGAATCTGCCCTTTGAAGGAAGATGTCTCTCTATGTCCTGTAGAGTGTCTAAAGGTTTATCTTCGTAGAACTTCAGACTTCAGGGGAGGACAGCTCTTTAAAGGAGAAACCTCTGGATCCAATTTATCCCTAAAACAACTAAGGGTGAAGCTCACCTACTTTATTCGTAGAGCGGATCCGGAAGGTACTCTCGCAGGTCATGATCCGAGAAAGATTGCTTCATCACTGAACTTCTTTCAGTATATGGACTTTGAGCGCTTTCATTCATACACTGGATGGAAATCATCCAGAGTGTTTTACAAACACTATGCAAACAAGTGCATGTACTGAAAAACTTTGTAGTGGGGGCAGGTAGTGTATTAAAACCTGCCCCCTAATTACTGTGGTGAACAGTTTATGGTTTGAGACCTCACATGTCCTCGCACATGTAACGGATGAGAATCATCCAGAGTGTTCTACATACACTATGCTAGACAAATCCATGATCTGAGGCAATATGTGGTGATGCCAGGTAGAATATTTAACCTGCCATCTGGTTCTAAGATGAACAGCTAATTGACTGGGACTGCCAATTAAAGGGAGAAGAGGTCACCCTTCTTAGGTGTGACTTTTTTTAATTAAGTGTTACCATGATGACACTAGCTCTGTTCAAATCCCAGGTGTGGAATTATACAGATAGCACTAGTGCTGGTGTACGAAGTACACAGTGCAGATAGAAGTAACCAGTACACGAATTATGAAGAGAAATTGTTTCATAATTTTTCTTCAGTCTGAGAGTGGCACTCATCATTTCTTCCTTCAAGAAGGAAATATAGTCTCTGTACTCATTACAGGTATAATCCCATTGTCATACTACATTCGTTTACCTGAACATCCTTTAGACATTTATTAGTAATAAAGGGCTATTAAAATGTAGTGCATCCACCTTCCCTAGACAATTGTATGTATACATGCCAGAGTTCTTCAACGTACCAAAGTAAGTATCCCTCATATATTTGTATGCATCAAATAATAGATATAAGAGACACTGATGTTATTTTAGCAAAATATACAACTATGAGACTATTTGTATATTCAGTGTGTACATATGTTTGGTCATAATATGTATGTTAACCTCAAGATCCCTTTTCTACTGTCTAGACTGACTCTTCCCTGTAGGAGGCAGGAAGCACTAACATTGGTTATGATTAGTGATGGTGACGGATAACGGTAACGTCCCTTGTCTCATGTGGTCCCCATGACCATAGAAAAGGTTGCTGTAAGGTTAAGGCAGTGATTAAAATCCAAAGATACACTAATGCTCTGGTATGCTTCCATCAGGACGACATGGCTTGAGCCCAAAAAACGGATTTTGAGCGAAGTGAAAAATCTATTTTTGGGTGAGATGGCCATGTCGTCCTGATGGACCCACCCATCTCTTCTAAAAGAAAAGATCTTCACAGTATCCCTCCCGTGGTACTGTATCTGTAACACCACGCTCAATGCTACAAGGAATGTCCGCCATCGTGGGGATGGCGCTGTTGTATTCTCAATAGTATTATGAGAGCGGGGATTGCCTTTGGACTGCTCCCTTTTATTTTGCCACATCCTAATCGAAGCGAAAACGCTGTTTGGGGTGCAGATTGCTATGGAGGCGTGTCAAGAATGCGTCCGCTGATATTGCAATATCCTTAGGAGAAATTTAAAGGATATTCGCGCCATGAGTTAGAATTCTGGATAGCTGGAGGTAAAATTCTCTGGGAATACCACTGTAGTACATATATCCCTTAGGAAGCTACTTTAAGGAACTTCCATCAGGATGATATGGCCATCTCATCCAAAAATAGATTTTTCGATTAGCTCCAAATCCGTTACATATTATATATATACACACACACACACACACACACATATATATATATATATATATATATATATATATATATATATATATATATATATATATATATATATATAAATAAATAAGAGAGAGAGAGAGAGAGAGAGAGAGAGAGAGAGAGAGAGAGAGAGAGACTTGGTCATTGTTATATAAAGTAGGTACCTAATACAAGGAAGAAAATTCAAGTTATTCTTTCCATGTCCACGTATCAATGTTGACATGCAATTTGAAATGAAGTATTTTTGGTAAATACAAAAAATGAAATTCCATCCAATACAAAAAAAAGGGCATCAACTACCAGTGAAATATGGAATTCGTCCTACACTCATCAAGTAAACTAGGATACCCAATAGCAGAACCATTTGGAACCGTGTCTCATAATATTTGGGTCGTAAATTCGAGCCCGGGTCAAATCGGCTAGTTTTGAAATGTATCTCCCCTTACCGTGAGTATGACCTTTGGATGTAGTACTTGAGTGGAGCCTAT
>NC_090737.1:118293433-118298433 GCF_036898095.1 Palaemon carinicauda | reverse complement strand
AGATCGATAGTTTATTATAGTATCTGCAATTTCACCATCCTTTTGAGGTAAAGATCGGACATTTGGGGGAGCCCATAGGTCTACCTGCTAAGTCAACAACATCTACTATCAGGCCCTCCCTGATCCTAATTGGGTAGATAGGGTCCTGGGGGCTGATCATACGTATATACGGTTAGTCTCTAGGGCATTGTCCTGTTAGGACATTGTCACTGACCATTGCTGATGTTATTCAAGAGCAGCATTTCAACCTCTTAACTGAGGTAATCGCAAATTTTAGGAACCCACCCCTTCTCTGGGCAGAGAATCGAACACGGTTCCATAGCTTTGCAAGACAGATGCACTACCAAAGAACTACGAGAGAGAGAGAGAGAGAGAGAGAGAGAGAGAGAGAGAGAGAGAGAGAGAGAGAGAGAGAGAGAGAGAGAGAGAGAAGGCTTCCAAATGTATTGAATACACTTCGTCGACAATGAAAGCTCTAGTGAAAAGTACGTATAAATATCCTAAAAAGATTGCCACAGAAAACGTATCAGGAAGAAGACTTTAAATATCAAAGGCCTTCCAGTTCCAGCCCCATGTTTACCGGGGCAGACAAAGGCGTACCTTTGGCGTAGACTTCTTTTAGGTTTTCTCCGACGGCTGGTAGCTTTCACCATTTGCATAACACCTTCAAAGTCTGTCCTTACAATATTTTTCCTTTTTCTATTCCTAGGTTTGTTCTTTTCAGCTATATAGGTGTTTTACTTACTCTGTTTCAAGCCGGTGTATTTCTCTTCTTGTTTTAAGCAGTTACTGTTTATTATTATTATTATTATTATTATTATTATTATTATTATTATTATTATTATTAGCTAAACAACAACCCTATTTGGAAAAGTAGGATGAAATAAGCCCAAGGACTTCAACAGGGAAAATAGCTCAGTGAGGAAAGGAAACAAGGTGTACCCTCAAGCACGAGAACTCTAACCCTAGACAGTGGAAGACCATGCTACAGAGGATATGGCACTATTCAATACTAGAGAACAATGGATTGATTTTGGGTTGTCCTCCTCCTAGAAGAGCTGCGTACCATAGCTAAAGGGTGTCTTCTAATCTTACCAGGAGGAAAGTAGCCACTGAACAGTTACAGTGCAGCAGATAATCCCTTGAGCGAAGAAGAATTGTTTGGTAATCTGAGTGTTGTCAGGTGTATAAGGACAGAGGAGAATGTGTAAGGGATAGGACAGACTATTCGGAGCATGTGTATTATTATTATTACTAGCCAAGCTACAACCCTAGTTGGAAAAGCAAGATGCTAGAAGCCCAAGGGCTCCAATATAAAAAAAAATAGCCCAGTGAGGAAAGGAAATAAAGAAATAAATATATGATGAGAATAAATTAACAATAAATCATTCTAAAAACAGTAACAACGTCAAAACAGATATGTCCTATGTAAACTATTAACAACGTAAAAAACAGATATGTCATATATAAAAGACTCATGTCAGCCTGGTCAACATGAAAACATTTGCTCCAACTTTGAACTTTTGAAGTTCTACTGATTCAACTACCCGATTAGGAAGATCTTTTCAAAACTTGGTAACAGCTGTAATAAAACTTCTAGAATACTGTGTAGTATTGAGCCTCATGATAGAGAAGGCCTGGCTATTAGAATCAACTGCCTTCCTAGTATTACGAACAGTATATAATTGTCCCGGGAGCTCTGGATGTAAAGGATGGGCAGAGTTATGAAAAATCTTATGCAACATGCATAATGAACTAACTGAACGAGAGTGACAAAGATTAATATCTAGATCAGGAATAAGAAATTTAAGGCCGTAAGTTTCTGTCCAACAAATTATGATGAGAATCAGCAGCTGAACACCAGACAGGAGAACAATACTCAAAATAAGGTAGGATGAACGAATAAAAACACTTCAGAATAGATTGATCGCCCAAAATCATGTAAGAGTTTCTCAATAAGCCAATTTTTTGTGCAATTGAAGAAGCCACACCCCTAATGTGTTTCTCTAAAGTAAATTTGCTTTCGAGAATCACACAAATTTAAAGAAACATTATCAATACTGAGATCCGGATGTTGAGGAGCCACCGTCCTTGACTTACTTACAATTATACTTTGAGTTTTGTTAGGATTCAAATTCATACCCCATAATTTGCGCCATGCACTAATTTTAGCTAAATCTCTATTAAGGGATTCACCAACCCCAGTTCTACATTCAGGGGATGGAATTGATGCGAATAGAGTAGCATCATCTGCATATGCAACAAGCTGGTTTTCTAGGCCAAACCACATGTCATGTGTATATAGTATGAAAAGTAATGGGCCAAGAACACTACCCTGTGGAACACCGGATATTGCATTCCTATACTCACTATGGTGCCCATCAACAACTCTTTGAGATCTATTACTTAAAAAATCAATAATAATGCCAAGAAACGACCCACCCACTCCCAACTGTTTGAGTTTGAAAACAAGGGCTTCATGATTAACACGGTCAAAGGCAACACTAAAATCAAGGCCAATCAAACGAACTTCCTGACCACAATAAAGCGATTTCTGCACAGCATTGGAGATTGTAAGAAGGGCATCACCTGCTCCAAGGCCTTTACGAAAACCAAATTGCAAACTAGGGAGTAGATGATTACCTTCAGCCAACCTATTAAGACGTTTTGCTAAAAGACGTTCAAAAACTTTAGATAATATGGGAGATATGGAAATCGGGTGGTAATGATTGGGACTTGAGCTACCACAAACACATTTACATAGAGGAGTAACATTACCAATTCTCCAACAAGTGCCAAAAGCTCCTCTTCTTGCTAACTTTCGGCAAATACCAGATAACTTTGGAGCTAATAAATCTGCTGTCTTTATAAAAAAAAACAATGGAAAAATACCATTGGGGTCTACACCTCCATAAGCATCAAGGTCCATCAACAGAGCTCTAATCTCACGAGATCTAAAAGCTAAACTAGTTAGTTTAGCCTTAGGAAAACAGGAATAAGGAAGTTCAAGTTTTACATTACTCTGTTTACTGTAAAAAACATCAGCCAAAAGGGTTGTTTTTCCTTTGGACAGTGAGTGACTGAGCCATCTGGTTTAAGTAAAGGAGGAACTGTTGCATCTATACCAAAGAGTACAGATTTAAGGGTAGACCACCATTTATGTTCCTGAGGTGTACCAGCAAGGGTTTCTTTTATGGTTAAATTTTACTCCTTTTCAGTTGAGGCATAATCTCTCTAAGCAAAGGCTCGAAGCTGAGTATAGTTGTTCCAGGTCAAATCTGATCTGTTACCCTTCCAAAGATGATAGGCCTCCTGCTTCTCCAAATAAGCACGTCTACAATCATCATTGAACCACGGTTTGTCCTTCACTCGGTACCTTAGCACACGAGAAGGGATTCGTCTAATAATTATATTGACTAGATTCTCATTCAAAGGGATAACAGGATCTACACTACTATGTAATTGTGACAAATTCAAGCACAAAAGATCATGCGAAATCCCATTCTAGTCTGTTTAGGATTTCTTATAAATTATACAAGAGTATGATATATCGGAGACAGGCTGCTCAGTCTTCACTACTAATGAAATCAAGGCATGATCAGATGTCCCGACTGAAGAACCAACTTTACTATTTATAACGCCAAGGGAGTCAGTGTATACGAGGTCCAAGCAATTACCAGACCTGTGAGTAGCTTCATTTATGATTTGCTCACAGCCTGATTCTGAGGCAAAGTCTAAAGCTCTTAAGCCATGGCGATCAGTAGGAGAGATAGAACTTAACCACTCCCTATGGTGAGCATTAAAATCACTAACAAAGACAAAAGAAGCCTTTCTATCATTTTCTTGTATCTTAGCCATAATAGTAAGAAGACAATCGAAGATAGAATCATCCATGTCTGGATCAAACACAAATAAAAGTTGTTATGCCTGCCACAAACTTTTGTTACCGGAATCTCATGACATCCACATTGATAGCAGGACTTATGAGAAGCAGGGTACTCAGTCCTAACATACACCGCCAGTCCCCTGGCCCTAGGGATGGCATCACGTTTCAACATTATCGGCTTCTTAAAACCAGTTAGAAGGTGCTCAGATGAGTGCCTCATATTAGAAACCAAAGTTTCTGAGCACAAAAGAATATCATAGTGTCTGGACGCAACTGTTAGGTCTTGGATATTTGCATGAAGACCACGAATATTGCAATACAGAAGACGACATTGACGAAATCTAGGACGTACTGGTCCCAGATTTTGCTCAATGTCTCCTGACAGCATAAGAATTAATAGAAATAAAAAAAGAAACATCATACTTAAAAACTAGATTAACAAGAATTATAAAAAAAACAATATGTACAGAATTATAAATAAAGTGATTGATGAAACCCATAGACTATAGTAAAAAGTCGGAAAAACTGGTCAACATGGATGAGCCGATACACCATGCAAGGCTAAATACCCTCCTGGATAGCCACTTTAACTGAAGGGAGGACAGTAAGGATGGTTTTGAGAAGACAAAGAATCAGAAAAGGAAAAGACAACCTCTTGATAAACCACTAGGCATCCATGGCCCTTCTATTAAGCCTGCCCAACACACCATTTCAAAAAATCAAGAGGAAGAAAAAAAATAATAATAAGATAGAATAGTACGCCCAAGTGTACCCTCAAGCAAGAGAACTGAAACCCAAGACAGTGGAAGACCATGGTACAGAGGCTATGGCACTACCCAAGACTAGATAACAATGGTTTAATTTTGGAGTGTCCTTCTCCTAGAAGAGCTGCTTACCATAGCTAAAGAGTCTCTTCTACCCTTACCAAGAGGAAAGTACAATGAACAAATTGCAGTACAGAAATTAAACCCTTAGGCCTTAGGTGAAGAAGTGTTCAGTGTCTCCTGTTGTGAGGTGTATAATAAAAGACGAGAATATGTAAAGAATAGGCCAGACTATTTTGTGTGAGTGTAGGCAAAAAAAAAAAAATAAGCCGTAACCAGAGAGAGGGATC
>NC_090737.1:118252766-118275266 GCF_036898095.1 Palaemon carinicauda | reverse complement strand
AGTAAATGAAAATTACACATAAACTCATCGCAAGTGATGAAATAGTTTCCAAAAATCATTTCTAAACGACTACAGTTGTCTTACCGGAGTCCATCTTGAAGGTGGAGGAGTTGGAGTACAGGATGTCGTTGAAGAGCTTCAAGGATTCGTAGAACTTCTTGACCTTGGACGAGGGCAGGTCGAGGTAGGAGTCTCGAATGGCGTTGTTGACAGCTACGCGAATGACCTCTTTGCTGCTGTTGAGTCTGGAATTAAATTCTGAGTTTCAGTACTTCAATTCTTTGTGAAAATTGAGTGTATTGTTTTCTTCTTTGTTCTCAAAAAAATAATTTAGTCATTTCAGTTGTTATAAAATTATTTTCAGGTTTTATAAGGAATATAAAAAGTAAGATAAATTTGTACACAACAATTTCAACCATAACAATTTCATCCGAAAAAATATAAAAACTATCAATAGAAACTCACGTGATGACTGGGAATTTGGAGATCTTATAGAATTCCCCCATCTCCCAGGAGTAGTTGGCGTGACCTTTGTCCCAGAAGTAGGAGTCGGTGGAGGTCAAGATCTCGAAGGCCTCCGGGTGTTCCTTCCGGAGGAGCTCGGCGCCAAAGAGTCCATCTGCAATGACGCTCTCGCCTCCGGTGCCAACATGTTGCTTCACGCAGTGGATGAAGATGATCTAAGAAAAGAGATAACAAAAACAATTAAGATAACAGAAATTTCATGAAAAGTCATCCATATTTAATGTTCTTTCTATCTATAGAATTTCAGTAAATATTTTTCGAAAAGACAATAAGTATGTAAAACATGATCTATTGTATCAAATTCTCAAATGTCTCTACATCAAGTAGTAAAGTCTGAACACGATAAGCAAGAAGGAACTTGAGGTCATACCCCTGCCATGTGCTCGTACTGAGGAAGGTCATTGTGCATCCCCAATTTGGCGTTGGTAAAAGCGACGTTGTTTGTGTTTGGTCTGTTAATCACGGGTGAATGCGGTCTGTTGGAGAGAACAGACACAACATTTACGGTCTCAGTAAAATCAAATCCTGTATTGCCTAAATAAGAGCTCTGAAACTTCACTTTGCTCTTCTTTATAATTGAGTTGGTTACAGTATAGTTTCAAAACATATATACAGTAGATTGACCAACCTAACATAGGCGTAATCTACGAGCATTAAGGCAAATCTAAAACTACCAAACACACTCTCCCGGTACCTGGTGGATACTCACCCATAATGACATTGCTTGACAAACGCGATGTGATCGATCATCTCAGGTCCTGCGACGTCCTTATCAGGGACGTTTTTGAGCATGGCTGATCCTTGAGTCTCCATTGTCAGAAGCCATTCGAGGAGCACCTTGTCGTCCTTCCTCATCGACTCATAATCAAACTCACGAAGCTTGTGGTTGGCGCCCCAAGGTTCCTGTGAATTGAATTCAGGAAATGAAGCTAAGCGCTGGGGCCTGTGAGATCATTCAGCGCCAAATTACATTTAGGGTAGAACACCAGAGTTAAGCTAGAAGAGGTGGGACACCAAGCTTGAAGAAAGGAAACAAGAGTGGAGGTAAAGTGGAAGGATATAATGCGAGAGCAGGTAGGAACTGAAGGAACCCTGCAAAGGTAATACCTACAGTACAATGCTTGTGGTGCAATGTCGGCACTATCCCCAGGGGAAGGGTTCCCATTTACAAAAATTATATCCAGTTAATGTGTAACCTTTTATAATCATTTACGATTTAACTCTAATCCCCATAGAAGTAGGGCCTTCTTGTGGTGAGTGTTTTATATCTAAGCAAATACATACTGGGATGAGGTTGCAAGTCCCACACCCTCACCCAAAAGAAGGCTCAATGGACAGATGGGTCAACAATTGGCTTGAATTATTTTAGCTAATCCCAAGATCAGAGCAAATGGGATACCATACAAACTGGAGTTCAATACTTCCTATTTTACTATTCCAGAGCCTATTATCAACGGATATCCTGTAGGTGTACTTATCAACATACCTATATGTATGTATGTATGTATTTAAGTATGTATGTATGTATGTATGTATATAGTATATATCTAAAAGAGCTATTCCTCTATTGTGGATTATTTTCATTTGCAATAGATAGTAATTTCCTTGAGTAAATCATTATCAAATGAATTTAGTTTCTGCCAGGAATACAGAAGAGCCCCAAACCCGAGTAACCTTGGGCAGGGCATAGACGTTCCTCCTGAGGGCTCTGGCCTCGGGGGTGAATGCCCTGGCGTGGAGCCACTCGGCAGGATACTCGGATCGGTGTCCGTCACTCCATTCGATATTCAAGGACACGTCATTACTCTGAGAAATAGGATTTCTATACTTAGTTATGAATACTCTGGAAAATAGGATTTTAATATATGCAGTAGTTATGAATAGATATATTGCATAATATAAACAACTGGAGTAGAATATACAAGTTTAAATATTGTAAAAAAATCACAATAATGAAGATATGATAAATATTGATAAGTTGAATAATTCCATAAGAGGATATGAAGACTCTGACTCATCTTTCTTATGCCTGAAGTGAATTAACATTAATACCTGGATGTCCATCGCCTGGATTTCGACGTCGAGGTCCGAGAGGAGGCATTTCCTGCCCAGGGCCTCGCTGCTGTAGCAGTCGGGGCAGCGGCAGTTGTCCCTGAGCCAGACGTAGGGCATCGGGCTCTCCCGGCCGTCACCGAATTTGACAGTCACAGAATCTCTGCTCACTTGAGCCGAAGAGATTGGGACGGAGGGAACTGCAAGAGAGAGACAGCTAGTGAACTCTCTCTCTCTCTCTCTCTCTCTCTCTCTCTCTCTCCTCTCTCTCTCTCTCTCTCTCCTCTCTCTCTCTCTCGTAAAGATTTGTAATGTTGTTTATGTCATAGTTATATAATTATTATCAAAACTGAAAATATAACAATAACGAGACAATCTCTCTCTCTCTCTCTCTCTCTCTCTCTCTCCTCTCTCTCTCTCTCTCTCTCTCTCTCTCTCTCTCGTAAAGATTTGTAATGTTCGTTATGTCATAGTTATATAATTATTATCAAAACTAGATATATAACAATGACGAGAAAATCTCTCTATCTCTCTCTCTCTCTCTCTCTCTCTCTCTCTCTCTCTCTCTCTCTCTCTCTCTCTCTCTCTCTCTCTTAAATATTTGTGATGGTGTTTATGCCATCGTTATATAATTATTATCAAAACTAAATATATAACAATAACAAGGTAATTAGACAATCTCTCCTCTCTCTCTCTCTCTCTCTCTCTCTCTCTCTCTCTCTCTCTCTCTCTCTCTCTCTCTCAAATAATTGTAATGGTTTTTATGTCATAGATTTATAATTATTATTAAAATTAAATATATAACAGTAATAAGGCAATTAGACAATCTCTCTCTCTCTCTCTCTCTCTCTCTCTCTCTCTCTCTCTCTCTCTCTCTCTCTCTCTCTCTCTCAAATAGTTGTAATGGTGTTTATGCCATAGTTATATAATTATCATCAAATCTAAATATATAACAATAACAAGGTAATTAGACAATCTCTCTCTCTCTCTCTCTCTCTCTCTCTCTCTCTCTCTCTCTCTCTCTCTCTCTCTCTCTCTCTCTCTCATAAATTCTTTTAATGGTGTTTATGTCATAGTTATAAAATTATTATTAAAACTAAATATATAACAATAACAAGGCAATTAGATTATTGAAACTAAATATATAAGATTAACGAGGCTATAAGACAATATCTCTCTCTCTCTCTCTCTCTCTCTCTCTCTCTCTCTCTCTCTCTCTCTCTCTCTCTCTCTCTATCTATCTATCTATCTATATATCTATCTATATATATATATATATATATATATATATATATATATATATATATATATATATATGTATATATATATATATATATATACATATATATATATATATATATATATATATATATGTATACATATATATATACATATATATATATATAATATATATATATATATATATATATATATATATACTGTATATACTTTTTTGAGAGGAAATTTTCTATATGGAAAATATTTTCGGAAAAAAATAAATTATATTGTAAATCATATTATTTTTGTCTTGTAACTATTTGGAAATAAAACAAAATGAATAAAACTAATATTTACCTGACAATTCCTCTGCCTCTTTCACCTGGTGCTGCTGTCGGGCTTTGGATGCGAGACTCAGACAGCGAGTGATATTACAGTTGATGCAGTTCTTTGTGGAGACTAGTCCAATCTGAAACGTATATATATATATATATATATATATATATATATATATATATATATATATACATATATATATATATATATGTATGTATATTTATATATATATATATATATATATATATGTATAATGTATATATATATATATATATATATATATATATACTGTGTATATACAATCATACACACACGTACACACATACACACACACACACACACACACACACATATATATATATATATATATACATATATATATATATATATATATATATATATATATATATATACTGTGCATGTACAATCTTACACACACATACACACACAAACATATATATATATATATATATATATATATATATATATATATATATATACATATATATATATATATATATATACATACATCCTTTAGTACAAGTATATAATTAGGAGTAATAAGCACTTTCATTAGTATGTGCATAACTATAACTACCACAACTTTAGTTATGCCTAAATCAGTTCAAATTGAATGAATTTCATGATACTCCGATAGCTTTCATTGTTTTTAACTCTAATATAGTTCGAATGGGTTATTTCTTGCTAAATGGATAATGTTACTATGGAGGTGCTAGAAAATCTTTTATCTCTGCTTCGCTGACATCAATCACTTTACCTGCGTAACTTTTCTTATAAGAATTGATGGATTAACAAACGAAAAGCATTTCCACATATTATGATATAAAATGATAGCAATTTTAAGGTAATTCTTATAAACTAAGTTTGGCATACTAGTTTATTCTTTTGATGATGATGGAAATTTTAATTATTATACAAAAGAAATGTATGAAGTAACAAATACATGTTCTATTTATCATAATCATGTGATAACGGCAACTCAACTGTATTATATGTTACTGTGGAGGAGACTCATCTTAGAGCTAAAAAAGAAAGAAAAAAAGAAATATATATATATATATATATATATATATATATATATATATGTATATATATATATACATATATATATAATTGTATACATATATAGTTAAATATATATATGTATATATATATACAGAATATATATATATATATATATATATATATATATATATATATATGTATATATCAAAAAGTTTTGACGAAAGAGGGACTTGTATTAGACAACAAACCTGATGGCTAGAGACCTTTCTGAAGACTGCCACGCCATTCAGGAGGCTACTGACTGTCCGACGGCTGGCCATTCTTCTTCAAGAATATGAGTCAATATCAAAACTGTGAATTAATGCTTCTTAAACTTTAATCAATTCGGCAGCTTTCAGTTGACAGTGGCAACTTGATGATTCTGACGTGAGTGGATATTAAAACTGTCTGTTAATGCTACTCCACAACTATCTGTTGACGCTGCTTTCCTGGATATCTGGACAGACGTTTACCGACAGTTTGGTCTCGAGGATTAGTACTCTGTATTAGCTACCACACCCTGTTGGTCTTTACCGAGTCTGGAAAGTGTATGCTTCAGTTGCTCCAAAATTCGGTCTTTTATATGAGCATCCAACATGGCGGACGTGACCCTCTTATGCCTGATGGTACACCGCTCGTTTTATCAAGATCTTGATAAGGTTTTTTTATTCTATTATTGATCGGGTCGTTGGGTCTAGAGCCTCGCCCATTTGTTGGTGTTTCTGGTAACGCTTTCTTCATGAAATAAGCAGGAGTACTGTTTTACTAATCTCAGATTAATTCCAATTATATTGTTTATTCTCAAGGTGGAGTAAATCTATTTATGTTTCTATGTTTGAAGTTACGAAAGGCTTATTTGTGAATGAAAAAGATATTGTTGGGTTTTTAAAGAAAATTTATAGTTGTTGATATACTGACCCATTTGCAAATTTGGATATATGCCCTGATATATGGCATCACTGGTTAATCATTTTTTTTTTTTTTTTTTTTTTTTTTTTTTTTTTTTTTTTTTTTTTTTTTTGAAAGTCGCTTTATCTTGCCTTTGTAGTCCTTGTTTACTGAATAATTGTTTTTTCTATATTTTTTCGAAAGCAATACTGTAAAAAAACGATTTATTTTTGCCTTTATTGTCCTTATTTACTGAATAGTTTTTTCCCTATATTTTGTTTTCTTCGAAAGCAATACTGTACAGTTGATTTTTGTTCTTGCCTTCGTAGTCCTTATTTACTGAGAAATATTTTTTCGTAATTTTTTTCTATTCCCGAAAGCAATACTGTACAGTTTTTTTTTTTTTTTTTAGCTATGTAGTCTTTATTTAAGGAATATTCTCATTTTTCCCATGCCGTTTCTCATTGTCTGTTGAAATATTTCTGGCTGCTGCTCTTTGTGAAAGTTCCGTGCACTTAGACAAACATGATCGATCATTATGCAATGCTCATCTCATTTCGTACCTGCATTGGCTATTCCATGATTTGTGCAATGGCCCCTACTTCAAATTACCTTTTCAGTTATGCTATATAACGCATAAGTAAGAAATGTCAATTAGCGTATTTTCAAGAGGATATTACTCCACGTCCAAGACAGCAATATACACTATTCAAAAATTGTATTAGAAAAGCGGTAGATGCCTGGCAACATCTATTTCAGGATTTTTACCGTTTTAAAAACAGATATATTGAAGTAAAGGAGTGATATTACGGTCACAAAACCGTAAAATATAATATCAAAGTAAGGTAGAATTACTGGTGCCCGTATTTAAGTAAAATACGGCAGTGAACAGTATATTCATTCGGAGAATTTCCTATTAGAATTACGGTTTTTTTAATAATGTACCTTAATAGGTGGATCTAGTAATCTAATAATTGGGATTTTTTTTTTCCCAGCAAACTTACATCGAGATATAGAAGATATTCAGCAATCATATCCATTGTAAAACTAAGATGCTAATAAAATTCATGATATTACAATCAAATTTAGCACAAGACTCCAACTGAAACGCTGACCAAGCATATGATAAGAATAATCTGAAGAATACGAGAGAACTGGGTCAAGTTTCCCTGCCCTATATGCTGCAATTTCAAGAACTCTTCCTTTTTATATACTGTACATCTGTTAATAAGTATTGAAGTCTACTTAGAATATATTTATACTTATGGAGTACGACCTTTTCGTCTAAAGCACTTTCGTCTAAAGCCTTTTCGTCTAAAGCACTTTCGTCTAAAGCCTTTTCGTCTAAAGCACTTTCGTCTAAAGCACTTTCGTCTAAAGCCTTTTCGTCTAAAGCACTTTCGTCTAAAAGCACTTTGGTCTAAAGGCACTTTGGTCTAAAGGCACTTAAGTCTAAAATCACTGTGGTCTAAAGGAACTTTGGTCTAAAAGCACTTTAGTCTAAAGGAACTTTTGTGTTAATAGCCGTTAGGTTAGGTTAGGTTTATGCCAAATCAATCAATAGGTAAAAGAACGGCTATTAACACAAAAGTTTTTGTAGATTAAAGTGCTTTTAGACCAAAGTGCCTTTAGACCAAAGTGTTATTAGACTAAAGTGTCTTTAGACCAAGGTGATTTTAGACCAAAGTACTTTAGAAGAAAGTGCTTTAGACGAAAAGTCTTAGACCCATACTTATATACTTATATACTTATTGCTTATGCCCCAGAGGTCATGAAGTGATGTGGTATCTCCGTATTTTTTCGATTTATTATTTATTGGAGAAATTAACCTAAAGACAGGTTTACACGGTAGAATGGTTCGATCGAACGCGGTTCGACAGACATTTGAAGTGATACTCGAACGTGTGAATGGGGTATTTGGCTGTCGAACACGTTCGTCGAAAGGTTCGAAGACAGTCTGTTCTCGCCTGGCTTTTATGGGTGGGGCTTCATTGTACACACACCTTATACCTTTGTGGCTGACTCCAACTCTTCGAACAGTTTGGCAAACAGGTTCGACAACCGGGTTTGACAACCAGGTTCGACGAACCGTTCGAGCGTGTAAACCCTAATTAAGGATGAAAAGGGAAGATTAATGCTACTAAATAACATATATTCCATCATGAAAATATTTAACAACTAGCGGTTTTTCATACGATCTTTCATTGTCTTGATGTATCATATGATAAAAGATAAAGATGTTCATAGAGACACATGGTAAAGAAGATAAGCATTGACCAAACAAGGAATTCTAAGCAGTTGATTCTTGGTTAATTTATTATAGAAATCACATAATTTGTCTTTTTCTAATTTTACTCTTCCTTCTATCACTGTGTATCTCATTTTTTGTACATTTTTTTTTTTTATTAGTTTTATCGTTTTGTTGAATATACCATTACTCTACCCTACTAAGAATGAATGGAATAACTTAATTCATCAAAACACTGAATTTTTTGTGAAAAAAGCAACGTCTTTCCAATATTTTTTATTATTTATTTAATGTATGTAAAGTCGTTTTTAGATTTCAATAAGATATATCTTTTTTTTCATATGTGATAGTACCTAAGTGATTTTTACATTTACTTAATATTGCCTGACAAACAGCCCCATCTCTATCCAATTACCAAGCCATGGTACTGTTGAGATACCCAACACCTGAAATGGGCTTTCGGTTCTAATTTGCAGAATTCGAGACGTCCCTTTGTGTAGTGCCAGTGTTGCCAGGTTTTCTAAAAGAGAAAAGGCCAACTTCCAACCAACCGCAGCTTTAAAAGGCCATCCCATTATCAGAAAAAGGCCAGAAATATAGTATTTAAGGCCCACCTTTGTTCATGATATTACTAAAGGCCAACCAATTTAAAAAAAAGGCCAGATTTAAGGAGTTTTTGGCCTGGAAAAGGCCAAATTGGAGAATTTCTGGCCTAAAAAGGCCAAACTAGAGAGTTTTTTTTTGGCCTAAAAAGGCCAAACTAGAGAGGTTTTTTTTGGCCTAAAAAGGCCAAACTAGAGCGGTTTTTTTTTGGCCTAAAAAGGCCAAACTAGGGAGTGGTTTTTTTTTTGGCCCTAAAAAGGCCAAACTAGGGAGTGGTTTTTTTTTTGGCCTAAAAAAGGCCAATCTGGCAATCCTGAGCCGAAGACTCTTTTTCTACAGAGTGGAAATCTTGCTCCTTTATAAGACACGCGCCTCCTCTACCGCTTAGAGGACATGTGTCGCAAGAACCCTCTTGGCAGATCTGAGGAAAATCAGGAGAGAAGAAAAATAATTCCAGGGAAAACCTTGCTTTACAGTTTTGAATACTGGTCTCGGGGGATTATAAAGAATCAATAGAGATGAAATGAGAAGGTTGAAATCCTGGAAAAGAGGATACCGGTTTCATGATTATAGGTGAAATTTAATCTTTTCGAAATATTTTTCTTTATAGTCATGTAATATCATGCGTTGTTTTATATGATACATACATACATACATACATTTATATTCATAAGTATACACTGTATATATATATATATATATATATATATATATATATATATATATATATATATATATATATATATATATATATATATATGAATATATATACTTGTACATATACATATAGTGTATAAATATAATATAATATATATATATATATATATATATATATATATATATATATATATATACACATACATATATATGTATATATGTATGTATACACATACATATATATATATATATATATATATATATATATATATATATATATATATATAATATTACGGCTGGCAAGCTATACAACCTCTCGAGTTCCAAACTCACCTGTTTGTTTTTACATTAAATCTGTTACACTTGAAAATATCAACACCCGAGCTCTGAGACAGTTATGTAACTCCCACAGAGCAATATATAAAACACTGAATATATAAAGGTCTCTTAAGTACACTCAAAACAAAACTGTGTGATTATTATTAAGAACTATTTGAAACCACCTCTTACTACGTTTCAGTAACAGGATACGAGCGAATACTAAATTAAACACTGGTGATTGGAATAATACACTCTTTACAAAAATAGATATATTCTATAAATATTACAACAGTTTGAAAGAATTTACTTAAAATATAAATCAGTCGAAATATTAAGACTGAACAAAACTTAAATTAAGACACAAATTTTATGCTCTGAAAATTATACGTTCACTTGACTCGAAATATTAAATCTGAATAAACCTTAGATTAAGACAAAAGAAAAAATTACACTGACAATTAAATAATCACTTGACTCGAAATATTAAATCTGAATAAACCTTAGACTAAGATAAAAAAAATAATACTTATGAAAATTATACAATCACTTGTTTCACTTGAAATCAAATTTTACACCAACATTTAAGTTTGATACTTAATGAAGATAGGTAACCAGATCACGATAAAAATCCCTCTCACGTTTCAACAGGGCCAGTTGCAAAAAATTTAAGAGAATTTTTATAAATACTCACTATGTTTACAAAAAACAATCACACCAAAACTTCGAGATTTCACTGAACACTTTTATGAAAATACACTGGGTTAGTACAAGAAGCGTGTGAGAGAGAGAGAGAGAGGGGGAGATGATGATGACTTAAGGCTGGAATTTTCTATCTGATCTATGCATCCCTGGGGGTCGCCTTTATATGAAACATAGTTACTTCCAGAATATTCCAAATAGATCTGGAAGTGTTTTGGGGGGAGTTGGCCTTAGGGCGTCAGAGTTATCAACTATCACATATAGAACAGGAGAACTAACCCCGCTGCACAGTACCTCTCTCTCAACCTGTTCCGCCCTCCCACTGTTCTTGGAAATAAAAAAAAAGATACAATTTAACACTAGGATTTTTGAGATCCTTCCAAAGCACACGGCAAAATAAGAATTGCGTATTTTCTCACAAAAATGATCCAATCCTTCATACAAATATGAAAAAAAATTACATAAGCCCTTGTTCATATCTCATATGGTTACATAACACTTTTAAAAAGTTACATAAGACTTTGTAACAAAATTACGTGAAATAAGAAGTTAATTCTTAAGAATAATTAGGGTTGTAACTTAGCAAGTAATAATAAAAATAATTCCACTACTCATAAATCAAATTCCACCGTCCTGAAGTTAATTCCACCATTCCTAAGGGTAATTACACCACATGCTAAGATTATTCCACTCTTTCTACATCTTTATCGTAAAGGAAGAGGTATTTTATGATTACCTAAGCCATCTGTCGACAGAGAAATAACGTTAATTAAATAATGAACTACTAACCAGAAGCAAAAACAAAACACTAATGATATATAGAATAAAATTTAGGAATCTAGTGTTTTCGCAAATTGGTATTAGCAAGTTGACTAGGTTCGAAGCCTTTATGAACATACATTTCTTTAAAGAATTTGGGATGATTTAGAATGCATACAATTAAAAACAAAAGAATCTTACGATGCATGAATATAAAAAGGAGAAAAATAATGAAAATGAGAGAGAGAGAGAGAGAGAGAGAGAGAGAGAGAGAGAGAGAGAGAGAGAGAGAGAGAGAGAGAGAGAGATGCTTACTATTTTTAAACGTTGAAAAATATATGACTTTAAATATGCTTTCAACCAATGCGTAGGTATTGTGCAATTGTGGATTATTGTTGCCCTGATTTCTTTAAGGTTCAGGGAAAGTAAGCTTACCGATTTTGCTGTAAATTTATAAAATATTAAAAACTTTTCTCTTTCAGATATTATTATTATTATTATTATTATTATTATTATTATTATTATTATTATTATAATTATTATTATTAACTAAAAATCAACTCCAGTTGGAGAAGCAGGATGCTATATGCCCAAGGGCTCCAACAGGGAAAATAACCCAGTTGGGAAAGGAGATAAGTATACATAGAATACTGTGCCTGAGAGTAGACCTAACCTCAAGTAAGAAAACTCCATACAGTGGAAGACAATGGTACAGAGGCTATGACACTAACCAAGACTAGAGAAAATTGTTGTGATTTTGGATTGTCCTTCTCCTAGAAGAGCTGCTTACCATATCTAAAGAGTCTCTTCTTCCTTTACCAAAGGAAAAATAGCCACTGAATGAACAATTACAGTGCATTTATTTAACCCTTGAGTGAAGAAGAATTTTTAGGTTATATTAGAGCCATCAGGTGTATGAAGAAAGAGGACGTGTAAAGAAAAGGCCAGACTATTCGGTGTATTTGTAGACAAAAGGAAAAATAAGCTGTTACCAGAGAGGAATCCAATGTAGAACTTCCTGACCAGTCAAAGGACCCAATAACTCTCTAGCGGTAGTATCTACACCAAAAAGAAAGAAAATAAAAACAAATTTCGGAACTTTATTTTTAACTTGATATCGCGCAGAGGTTCAGATTTCAAACAATAAACGTTTCGTTTTTTGATGATTTGAAGAAGTTTGATAGTTTTTATCAGCGATAAACTTTTTTAATTAACATAAAAGTCTACAAAAATGATTTTCATTTATGGAATATTTACTGCAACCTGATCATGCAGAGAGAGAGAGAGAGAGAGAGAGAGAGAGAGAGAGAGAGAGAGAGAGAGAGAGAGAGAGAGAGAGATAAACAAATGAAGGGCAGTATCCAACTAGGCAAAAATAAAACAATAATGACGTATAGAAGGAAATTTAAAAATTTAATATTTTGGCAATTTGGAATTGGCAAGTTGGCAAGGTTGAAAGCGTTTATGGATATACATTTCTTCAAATAATATGGGGAAGATTCAGAATGCATACACTAGAAAAAGAAACTTACGATACATAAATATAAACTGCAGAGAATAATACAAATGAGAGAGAGAGAGAGAGAGAGAGAGAGAGAGAGAGAGAGAGAGAGAGAGAGATCTTGATTTTATTCTCTGAAATGTAAAAGAACTTAGACCTTTTTGTCATTAAAATAACTAATCGCCCCAAAACAGTCTATCATCATAAACTTTTTAGTAATTGTTCAATGGTAAACTAGATATTTATGCGAATCATTGCAATATCCTCTAACAAAACTCAAGGACATTTTATTTTATATTTTGAATAAAATGTCAAAAGCAAATAACCTTTCTGCGACTCTTCATGGAAACATTAACAGCAAAACAAAATTAGATACAGATATCTAACATTTATAATATGCTGCTGGGAATTATAAATAGTTTAGAAACAATAAGAAAAAAAAGGAACGTAATTTGCTAATATTGATATTACCATGATATTTTTAGCACATAAGAAAGTAAGTTTACTGATTTTTTTGTTAATTTTGAAAATATTAAACGCATTATTTTTTGGCAATTTATAACTTCCTACCCCAGTTGGAAAAGCAGGCCTCTATAAGCTAAAGGGCTCCAACAGAAAAAATAGCTCAGTGAGGAAAGGAAATATGGAATACTGTGTATGGGTGTATGCCTACCCTCAGGTAAAAAAACTAATCCAAGTCAGTGGAAAACCATGGTACAGAGGCTGTGCACTACCCAAGACTAGAGAACCATGGTTTGATTTTGGAGTGTCCTTCTCCTAGAAGAGCTCCTTCCCATAGCTCAGGAGTCTCTTCTACCCTTACCAAGATGAAGATAACTACTGACCAATTATAGTACAGTAGTTAACCCCATGGACTGAGTTAACTGAGTATGGATCACAACCTTAGCATTATTCTCTGGTCTTGGATGGTGCCAGAGCCTCTGTACCATTGTCTTTCATTGTCTGGGGTTAGAGTTCTCTTGCTTGAGGGTACAATCAGGTACACTGTTCTATCTCATTTCTCTTCCTCTGGTATTTTTAAGTGTTTATAGTTTATAGATGAAAAATGTATTGAAATGTTGTTGCAACTTCTCTTGTAGTTTCCTTATTTCTTTTCCTCAGTTATGTTATTTTTTCCATTGGAGTCCTGGCTTTATAGCATCCTGCTTTTCCAACAAGGGTTGTAGCTTAATAATTACACAGACGAAATGCATTTATCCCCTTACCAGATAAGGCATACCTTTGAATGCTAGCAGTGGCAATTTCCATTCAAATGTAGATGTTCCTTTACACTTGTATGACCCAAACTAATTCTGCAAAGTCAGCACTGGCAATAACTAAACCAGGAATTCTAAGCAGTTTATGTATGAAATATCTATTTTCACGTTGGGACTGGTCTTAACTAATTTATTTATTAGTTTTCCTATATAGTTTAATTCTTTCATTATTTTCTTTCCTCACTGGGTTATTATCCCTGCTGAAGCCTTTGGGCTTATAAGTTTTTAGTTCCTCTGGTTGCTGCATCTCACCATCCTTGTGAGCTAAGGATGCCTATGGGCTGAGTCATCATCAGCCATTGCCTGGCCTTCCTTGGCTCTAGCTTGAGTGGAGAAGGGGATTGGGTGGTGAAAATATGTATATATGGTCAGTCTCTAGAGGATTGACCTACTTGATAGGGCAATGTCACTGGCCCCTGCCTCTGACATTCATGAGCAGCATTTAAACCTTTAATTAGATAAACCTCCAGAACGCAATATTGAACATGGAATATTCAATGATATTCCGGGTCTGTGTATTGCTGAATATCTACTTATAATATGAATACAGTAATAGGCAGATTTTCTTACCTTTTCCTCAGACGGGTCTATTTCTTCAAAAGACGTATGAGAGGTTATTAGCTTTGGTACCTACCTGAATTCTTTGAAGGCTAACATTTTCAATGGAAGAGTAGTACTGGGATAGGATTTCAAATTGATATGGTTTTCATATCAGTTCGAGATTTTTTGTAGGGATATCATTACTATTATTATGATGATACTTATAATTTTTAATTTTTATTATTATTGTAATTTTCCTGATTATTACTATGATTCCTGTTAGTTTTCTTATTATTATTTGTAGCATTAATATCATACATTATCATTTTTATCGATATTATCATCATTATCCTTATTATTACTATTGTTATTACTGATATTATTATTTCCTCTTTGTGAATTCATCTACACACTTGCGTCATGGCTTCTTAATATCCCTAATGGCTCTTTTTAGAGAGAGAGAGAGAGAGAGAGAGAGAGAGAGAGAGAGAGAGAGAGAGAGAGAGAGATTAGTAATTCTAAATAAAAGTATAATTCCCATAAAAAAAGAAGAGAAAGAAACCAATTTGTGAGAGTATGTTTAAGCAGAAGAGGAGAAAAAGAAAAGGAGTCTTTCCTTTGTCATTTTCTTGAGTAACTGCAAATGCGAGAGAGATCCCTATTGAGAAAACAGTGGGAAAAAATATTTCTTCTTTGTCGAGAGACACGTCAATGGATGAATAAAGGTACACACTGACGTCCATGCTGTATACATGTATATATATATATATATATGCATGCACAAACACACACACACACACATATATATATATACATATATATATAAATATATATATATATATATATATATATATATATATATATATATATATATATATATATATATATAAAACAGATTTTGAGCGAAGCAAAAAATCTATTTTCGGGTGAGGTAGCCATGTCGTCCTGATGGAAGTTCCTAATAGGTAGCTTCCTAGGGTATATTTGACTACAGTGATATTCCCAGAGAATTTTACCTTAAGGTATCCAGAATTCTAAGTCCTGGAGCGAATATTCCTAAATAATCTCACAGGGATATCGCATAATATCAGAGGACGTATTCTTGACACGTCACATAGCTATCTTCACCCCAAACAGTATTAACGCTTTGAGGGGTTACAGTGACAAGAATCTGAAACGAGAATGAAAAGAGAGCCGCTCATAAGGCATCTCTCCTATTCCGTTTCCAGTGTGTATCTGATGTAGGCGGAAGCGCCCTCTTTATTCCTTGTAGGGATATACGAGGTGATACAGATACTGTATTATAGGGAGGGTTCAATAAGCCCTTTTACAATAAAAGGAAGGGCGGGTCCATCAGGACGACATGGCTACCTCACCCAAAAATAGATTTTTCACTTTGCTCAAAATCCATTTTTTGGGCTCAGGCCATGTCGTCCTGATGGAAGTTTACCAGAGCATTACTGTATCTGTGGATTCTCAATCGGTGCCGTACTCTCAAGAAAGTATTTTCCTGGTCCGTCTAGACCTAGAGACCAATGATGTTACCGTCATACATCATTTCATCTAAGCATGAACTATGTTAGTGCTTCCTGCCCCCTACAGGGACGAGTCGTACTAGACTCTGGAAAAAGTCTCGAGGAGTACATAAAAACTATGATGACAAAATGACAAGCTTGTATAGTGGTCTCGCCCTATACATTATAAAGCAAAGTTTGTATAAGAGTCACCAATGTCAGTATGAATTTGTGACACCTTCCCAAATGTGACTACTCTTATTACCTATTGGATAATGGTTGTATCTGCATAGGAACAAATTTTGCATCTCTGCCACTATCCCGTTAGGGAACCACGTCCACCCTTCCTAAGGAAGGGTTAAAGTGAGTGGACTATTGCTTGAATCAGGGAACAATCTTAAAAGACATACCATGATAAAAATATCCCTATTTTAATCTTAATGCTCAGTACATTTCTAATAAAATGAGTGTGGGCGAATAAAACGCAGTGTTCACTATGAGCTAGTTTATTAAAATTTAATAAACGTACATATCAGATCAACCTTTTTTAAATTTATAAAAAGTGGATGATATGCGTTAAAGCATAAAGAAAACAGTCAATAGAAAACATTGTTCCGTCTACCAGGAAACAGATTTGCCACTTCAATTGAATTATTAATAATAATGATACATTCTGTATACTGTTTATTTACACTAGCGTAAGAAACGCTTGGCACAAGTGTCCATATTATGCTATAGTTCACCGACATCAATGGAACAGTTCGTAGGGACACTTTCGTGGCCCATCGCTCAGTGTGTAGTAACATACAGTGACCACACACGCACCCTCTTAATTAATCGTCCCAAATTAATTACACTGTTCTTCGCAGATTTAAAACAGAAGGTTAAAGAATTCTACCTGCTGCTACCACAGACCTCTTAAGTTGCTCCACTTGCTTTGCATAGAACATACAGAACGCCTTGGATGACTACCAGCCGGTGTACGAACAAGGATGTTCAAAGTCCATATAAACAAAGAAATTTTATGGAAGAGGCAACTTTCCTCGGATCATGACTAACGGGTGTACTGTCTAGATCCGTTCTGCGAATAACAGAGGTGATTTTCGCCCTTAGTATAGATAACTTTGAACCCAGGGTTTCTCTTCTGAACAGCTGTCCTCCCATAAAGTCTGAAGTTCTATGAAGATAGACCTTTAGGCACTCCACTGGACATAGAGATGCCTCTTCCTTCAGAGGGCAGATTCTCTAGGGAACCCACCTGTTGGTGGGTAGCTTGTTCTTGGTAAGAAACGTTGGGTCTGGAAATAGATCCAGTTCTCCCTCCAAGAACTGGTCGTGGCCTTCCTCTCTAGAGAGAGCCACTATTTCACTAACTCTGGCCCCCAAAGCGGGTACAAGTAGAAATATGACTTTAAATTCAAGACCTTCTAAGCGCATTCCTCATTGTTCATCACAATGAAGAATCTTATCTACTGACCATTATTAGAGTAAAGTAAATTTTCTATTAAAGTAAATTTCTCATTTGTTGAAGTCAACCTGGTTCTAGTTTCAAGTGGTGTCCACTATAGCTTAAAGTAGTTTTAAAGTGGTGTGTTGTTGATTGTTTCTCGCCTACTCCCTTAATTACCTTGTTTTGAACTATAGTGTTAATAATTGTATTTTGTTTGCCCGAGTGATGACGAAAGAGTGTTGATGTCGGAGGTGGGTGCTCGGACAGAAGGCAGTTCGGGCTTGAGCACTCTCCCATCCACAAACATTAAGCTGCATTGACCATTGAAAATTTTCCTGACGACCGCTTTTCTATTGAATTTGGACCACGGCTCTGGAAAGTGATTGACGGATTCTCGTCTTGGTTTATCGTCTGCAGGTGCTCTTGTCACCTGCGACTTGAGTGTTACCTTGCTTTTGGACAGTGTATTCCAGAGACTGGCCGGTGTTACAGTCACTTGCGACTGGAGTCTGCCCCACCGTTTCCTGACGTGAGGGAGATCCCAGGAAATTGGCAGAGTCTCTGGCTACCTGGTCCCCGCTACCTATTGCAGCTGCAGCGATGATGGGAGCTTGCTAACTCGTAAGGTGGCTCGTAGGGAGGCCGTTTCCAGGTAAGGCAGATTATCTCTGTTTGCTTGTTAGCGGATTATTGGACATGGCATACTGTGCCTGCCCTACTTGTTGAAAGGAAGAGAGGATGACATCTTAAGTTGTGCCTCTCCCCTCATTTATTCTTACTAAGAAGTGAGGAGCCTTGTATTTTTTTTTTGTATTTAGGTTAGTGTATTCATGTGTATATCTTGTTTCATTTTTCTTTTGTCGTGGTAACCATAGGTACGGCTATCCCGGTGAAATTAGTTTTAAGGCAGGTTTGCTGAGTTGGTTTATAAAAGGGAAATCAATTATAATTATTTTCATGTGCTTAGTAGCTAAAACTTCTTTTAGTCTACTAATTAATTTAAGGTTAATGTCTGGTCTGGCCAGCTAAGTTGAAGGATCCTATTAGGTTAATTATTTATTTTTACTATATCATTGTTTGAGCCTTAGCTCATTAATTATAGGGAATCCTGAGTGTTTCAGGTTTATGTGTATTGGTTATTTTTTATTGTCTGGTTGTGGTATTTGCAATGTCAGACAAGGTTGACTTGTATGTTTGTTAGATTTAAGTATTAAATATTGTAAAGTTTATTGAGTTGTTTTGTTTCTGCTGACCTTTAACCCTGAGTTACATTTTTACTGACAACAATCATTGAAAGAACTCTAGTTACGCCTCCCAGGGGTCGTAACACCATGCAAAGGGTCTTTGGAGGCGCTGAAGGGCTAAGCCTAGCATGGGCCTTTTTTAGTTCATTAAGAACGTCGTTAGAAAGGTCGACTTGTAAGGCATATGGTGTCTGTCTTATCAAGGCAGACTTGAACAATAGAATTGTGTTGGCTGCTAAACCTTGCTCATGAAGGTGAATGAAGAGTGATGAATAGGAATCTGTCGAGATTTCTTTTGGTTTCTTCGCCTTGACAAAGGATATCTGTATCTTCCCTGAAGCCTCATAATGTCTTCTGCTTTCCTCCAAAAGTCTAAACTGACTTTTAACACCGAATCTTTTTCTCACCCTTAAGGAGAGAAAGTCATGAGATGTAGGTTCTGTGTTTTCTGTGATGAAGCGAAGACAGTCGACTTCTGTACTCACTGAGACAGGGATGGATCCGGTAGCGGTACGAATTTTAGTCGTAGCTCCAATGCCAGAGGGAACCACATGCTATTTGGCCACTTGTGGGCCACTATTGCTGCTTTCTCTTTGAAGGATCTCAGCTTATCGAGAACCTTCAAAAGGAGGTTGTGCGGAGGGAACAGATAAATAGTGGACCATCTGGTCCGGTCCAGGGACATAGCGTCCACTGCCTCCGCTAGCGGATCCTCGTATGGGGACACGTAACAATCTATTTTCTTGTTGTCTATCGTCGTAAAGAGGTCTATCTGCAGCTCCGGACTTAACTCGAGATGAAGGAGAACGAATCTGCATCAAGGGATCATTCTGACTCTATAGGTGTAAATCTGGATAGAGCGTCCGCTATCAAATTGTGGAGCCCTTGAATGTGAACTGCTGACAGGTGCCATTTCTTCCTTTCCTCCAAATGGAATATGGCCAACATCACTTGGTTGATTTGAGGTGACCTCGACCCCTGTCGATTCAGGCATCTCACTATCACCTCGCTGTCAAGAACCAGTCTTATGTGGGTCGAGTGGCGAGGAGAAACTTTCTTTAGTGTCAGAAGTACTGCCATGGCTTCTTGAAAAGATTGGACCAAGCTCCTTGGACTCTCATCTGATGAGAGTGACCTCCCCAGCCTTCCTTTGAAGCGTCTGTGTGGATAGTTACTGACGGCGGAGGAGGTTGAAGAAGTATTGATTTTTTCAATTGCTTGGCATTGGACCACGGCTTGAGAAGCGTTCGCAGTCGAGTCGGTAGTGGTCTTATTAGATCTCTTCGCGCGTTTGATGCGTATTTTCTCCAGACTCCTGTTGCATCCTTTAGCTGTGCTCTTAGCGTTGGATCTGTTATCGAAGCAAACTATAGAGAGCCCAGCACTCTCTCCTCTTCGCGTCTTGATATCCGTTTGGATTTCGATAGTCTCTTGACAGATCCTGCTATTTCTTTCCTCTTCTTACCAGGAAGGGATAGTCGATGTGACTCCAAATTCCAGTGGATTCCCAACCACTGAAATTTTTGAGCTGGAGAAAGTCAAGACTTTTTATGTTGATCTTGAATCCCAGATGTTCCAGGAACTGGATCACTATCTTAGAAGCTTGCATGCATTCTGTCCTGGATGCTGCCCACACCAGCCAGTCGTCCAAGTAGGCTACTACTTGGACCCCCTTTAGGCGTAATTGATGGACGGCTGCGTTCGCGAGCTTCGTGAAAATCCTTGGGGCTATGTTTAGCCCGAAAGGCATGGCTCTGAAGGCGTAAAGTTTTCTATGTAACTTGAAGCCTGGGTAGGAGGAGAGGTGACAATTAATTGGAACGTGCCAATAAGCGTCAGGCAAGTCTATAGAGACAGTTGATGCCCTTCTGGGCAGTAGGGTCCTTATGTGTTGAAGCGTGAGCATTCTGAACTTGTAGTTCACTATGAACTTGTTGAGTGGCGACAAGTCTAGAATGACTAAGTTTTTCTGAGTCCTTCTTTGGAACACAAAACAGCCTTCCTTGGAATTTTATGGACTTAATTTTCCTGATTACTCTTTTGTCTAAGAGTTCTCGGACATATTCTTCCAGAACGGGGGTTGAGTGTTGGAAGAATTGAGGGAATTGAGGTGGAGGACTGCTCCAGCTCTAACCTAGTCCATTTTTAATTAGGCTGTGGGCCCAGGGATCGAAGGTTCAGCGATCCCTAAATAGCTATAGTCTCCCTCCTACTGGAAGTATCTCACTTCTGCTGTTGTGGACCTGAGGCCTTGCCTCCTTGACCGCGTCCTCCCCTGTATCCCCTTCCTCTTGAAGGGCGTCTAGAAGAACCTCTGGCTGTTCCTCTAGCTCTCGAACGAAAGGAAGAAGTCTGCCTTTCGAAGGCTGGGTTAAAAACTGGCGAATGTGTCGTCACTTGTTGAAGTACCAGCTGGTACGTGGTTGGAGGTTGTGCCACTATCTGAGGCACCGCGGTCACAGGAAGTTGTTGTTGTTGTTGCTGTCGGTAGGGTTTAGCCGGCCGAGAGTCTCGGATGGCCTAGGCCTTTTTGTCTTCTTCTTGGGTTGGGGACCCTCATCCGGAGAAGACTTTCTCTTAAGATATAAGCCCCACTTTTTGAGAAGGTTCCTATTCTCTGTGGTGGCCTTATCTACTACCTCTTTAACCACTTCATTGGGAAAGAGGTCTTTACCCCAGATATGAGAGGAGATCAGTTTCCTCGGTTCGTGCCTCACCGCAGCCGAGGCGAACACGAACTCTCTACAGGCTCTCCTAGCTTTAATAAAGCTATAGAGATCCTTCGTAACTGTGGCCAGATGGGTTTTGGCCACTACCATGAACATGTCCTGGTTCTTGGGGTCACTTGCCATCGTTTCTAATGTCGTTTGCAACGACATCGATGCCGCAAGTCTTTCCTTTGTATCTTGCTGTCTACGCAAGAGAACCTCCGACAGTTTTGGAAGTTCTTCACCAAACTGACGTTCAGCAATATCAGCTTCCAGCTTCCCGACTGAGAATGTAAGGTGTTCGTCCTTCCAGTCTTCTTGGTCCAAGGGCAAGGTTAGAGATAAGGGCTTGCACTCCTCCAAGGAGGGGTATGGTTTCCCTGGCTCCACTGCCTTTAAAGCTGCCTTATATCCCTTTTCCAAGAAGGGAAAGACTCTGGTAGGAGAGGCCACAAAGGAGGGAAGCTTCTTACTCAATTCGGGCACCTTTGAGTTAGTGAAGCCCCTCTCTTTCATTAAGCTCTCTAGTAACGCCTGAGTTTTACTATGGTCAAAAACTATGACCTCCTTCGGCTCCATCTCCTCCTTTGAGGCTGGCTCCTTCCTAAGACCGACATAGCAGTCCGGATAAGAATCTTTGTTGGGCCCAAATTCCACCTCTTCCAGGGGAATTGCTCCCAACTTTTCTGAAATCACGATCTTCCCGGTTGTCATTGGCATGTGTTCGGCATACCTCCAAGGATTGGTATCCGAGCACAAAAGAAGATCCTTACCGCTGAGCCGCTTCTGGGGCCCACGTGATGCTGCAAGTCTGCGTATCTCCAGTTTCATTACAGCTTCCTTCTCATCATTCTTCCTTTGAATTTGTTGGATCATCTCAACAATGGAAGAAAGA
>NC_090737.1:118237766-118242766 GCF_036898095.1 Palaemon carinicauda | reverse complement strand
GACAAGGGCACCCTCCGAGCACCTTCAATACAGAACAATTAATTCTATATATTTAATCAGTTATATGTAAATTCTAAATTATATCAGTATTCTGTAATACGATTATTCTCTGACTTTACTGTTGTCATACTATAATTTACTACCAGCAAACGCATTCCGTCTTGTAATGAACTTTCAATATGTTGAAATTGAACTCTTTGTGGTTTAGGGTTTTGGTGGCCTATTGGAAACGTCCCTGCCTGGTGTTTTGCAGGACTGGTGTTCGAGTCACTCTCAAACACGATAGTTTCTTGTAGTGTCTGGAACCCCACCTTCCTTGTGAGCTAAGAATGGGTTGTTTAAAGGAGTCTATATGTCTACTTACTGAGTCATCAGCAGCCATTGCCTGGTCCTCCCTAATCATAACTTGGGTGGGGAGTGGGCTTAGAAGCTTCTCATATATATATATATATATATATATATATATATATATATATATATATATATATATTATATATATATATATGGTCAGTCTTTAGGACATTGTCCTGCTAGTTAGATCATTGCCTCTGTCCCTTGCCTCTGCAATTCATGAGCGGCCTTTAAACCTTAAACCTCTCCTCTTCTCTTCCAATAATTCTATTCCAGCAAACGTATTGTCTTGTAAAGAACTTTCAAATTGTAGATAATACTGTTCGTGGGTAAAATTTAAATAGGACCTCAACTCTAGAAGTTGGAAACAGACAAATAAAATCCATTCAAAAATGTACAGACGCTGAATGCAACTTAAATTTTAACGACGGGTTAATAAACAATTAACAATGGTAGAAATGACCCAAAACACCCTATTTCTAAAACATCACCCCCCCCCCCCAAAAAAAAAAGAAAGATGTCCCTCATATACACTCTGTGTGAGTCTCAGCCATTAACTAAAACCATGAAAAAAAGACACTTGCTTTTACTATAAAGGGGAAATTTCTCAGGATTTTCTCAAATGTCAATTAACCCTTACATTATTTTAGGACACTGACAGTTTTTTCTAGTTTAGGTACAATTAGCCGTTGCAATAATCGGTCTTACAAAGCAATCTTCTTATCTGGTGCTTTCCCTTTGTCCTTGAGCAGTCACATTGTAGTACATCCGCAAATAACAGTTTGTCCTTGAAGAGGAATAAAATTTATTCGTTCTCCAAAAGACAAAATGAAGATCACCTAAAAATAGAAGTTTCTGAAGCATTATATGACCTAGGATAGTACAATACAATTCCTTTATCAAGAAAAAAGGCTTATCAATAGCGACCGAACCAGTCGGTGAATTTGTGTGCCTTCGTAATCTCCTCTACTTGAAGAACCATCGGGTAAAAATTGCCCTCCACCCTATGCGAGTCTCAGGCTCTCAGCCTTGAACTTGAACTATGAAAAAAAATATGGCCAATGGGGAGGGACGTAGAGAAAAACAATGGAAACACCATCCTTAAAAAAACAGTACCTTGAAACATCTTGAATTTACCTGATATAAAAAACTGCTTTTTTTCTGGCTCTCAGCCATGAACTAAAAATATGAAAAAAGGTGGCCAATGGGGAGGGGCGTAGAGAAAAACAATAGAAACACAACATCATAAAAAAAAATACCTTGAAACACCTGGAATTTACCTGATATAAAAAACTGCTTTTTCAAATTAGAAAAATAACAAAAATACAGTAATAATAGTATATCTTTAGCCTTTATTATATGAAGCATTTCCTCATGTTGTGATAATCTCTCTCTCTCTCTCTCTCTCTCTCTCTCTCTCTCTCTCTCTCTCTCTCTCTCTCTCTCTCTCTCTTCTTCTTCTTCTTCTTCTTTTCATCTGACACAGTAATGTAACTTTGGAATTCAGTCTAAAAATATTTTAAAGCATGATGGAAAGCTTAGAATATACTCAATATACTGTCTTAATAAAAGGTAATCATTCTGATTTGGTATACATAATATGCAAGCACTGTTATTATATTTACATATACACACAAAAACACACACACACACACACACACACACACACACACACACACATATATATATATATATATATATATATATATATATATATATATATGTATGTATATATACATATAACAGTTTCTGAGTGGGGATACCTTAACGTGGCGAAAGAGTGTCCCCACCCGGACACTTGCACGAATTGTCACGACTCAAGTCGTGCCAATGCGCAAACTAGTCGTAAACTGTCGTGAAGTGTTCGTAAACCCTTCGTGACATCGTGGCATGTCATGATGAGAATTTTGAAATGTTCACAATTTTGGTCACGACAAAATTTTGTGACCGGGTCGTGAACTATGCGCAAACTGTTTGTGAATTTGTCGTGAACTCTTCGGGACGATGCGGGAGGATGCGTGCCATACCACGACTGTCAGGAACTGCCACGAGTAGTTCACGAACAGCTCACGTCAAGTTCACGAGTAGTTGACGACATGTTCACGAATATGCGCGTGTTGCAGCGTGGCCGTGCCTTCCCACATACATGGTTACGTATACTTCTCGCATTGATGGCACGAGCAATTCACGACTAGTTTATGCACTTCACGAACAGTTTGCGCATGGCATAAGCAGTTCACAATCAGTTCACGAACAGTTCACGAACAGTTCAGGACTACTGCGCGACAGTGGCGCTCGCGTCGGTGAGACAAATTGCCTAAAACCAAGTTGACAAAAGGAAAAGTGAGAAGGCCAGAAGCCAATAGGCCAGAGGCAGAGACCGCTGATAGAGATAATTCTCCTCACTCATCAATATCAAGTCTCGATATTGTGATACCGGAAACACAGCAGGATCCAATCGAAACCCAGACACAGCCATCCAGTAAGGACGAGAGAAAGCAGAAGAAGGGGGTCCGGGTGTCCAAGAAAGAAATCCCTAACTACCGCTGGACAGAAGAGGCGGAGTTTAGATTGGCCGACCTTGTGAAGGAGAACCCCCCGCTGTATGACAAGAAGCACAAGGAGTGGCTCAACGTGGCAGCCAAGAACAGCCGGTGGGACCGACTTGAAGAGCAGCTGGAGCCTCCTGCCACTGGTGCCCAATGCAAGAAGCATTACGAGAACTTGAGAGCCAGGGTGGGGAAGATTAGGAAGAACGATGATGAAGTGAGGTCCACAGGTTCCCACAGCCAAGCATCTACTAGCACCGGGAAGGGCAAGGGCAAGGGGAAGCGGTCCAAACCACCAACAACACAGACAGACACCACAACCGCCGACACCTGGGTGACCCACAAGGACCTCAGTAATATATTGCAAGATGTGAGAATCCCAATGTTTACATGTAGATTGTATTCCAGTTTCATCCATTGCTTTTGACATGGAATGTGCAATATGTTGCACTGAAATACTGTACTAAATTGTTACAATGTTTGTATGTTTCAGATCATCTCCAAAGCAGAATCCTTGGCGCTCAGGCACTTGTACACCAGCCAGCACAAGATCGTACACGATTTTTCGTGCCTGCTGGAAGGCCACATGCATGCCATCCCGGAGGTCTACTGGCATGAATTCCAAATAGACTACCTCAACCTTGCACACCGCTACAGGCAGCGGCGTCAGCTCTTCCAGCAGCCACATCAACAACCACTCATGACCTGGCCAGGGCCAAAGCAGCAGCAACCTTGGCAGCCCCCTCAGCAGAAGCACTTCTGGCATCCACCTCAACCAGCAACCTTGCAGGCACCGCCAGAGCAGCAGCAGCAGCCTCAGCAGCATCGTCCAGCCAGTCAGCCATCACCTCTAATCTGGATGCCGCCCCAGTCACCACAGTCTTCAGGTCAGCCCTCCTGGCCCCGTACCATGGAGTGGCAACCAGGGCTGCCACCTGCACCGTCAGCCACCCTTGTCCAGTTGTCCAGGCTCCTTCACCAACAACTTCAGTATCGTCAGCCACCCTTGTCCAGGCTCCTTCACCAACACCTTCAGTGTCGTCGCTGTCATCCACATTCAAGACACCTGTGACACCACTCAGCTTCCCGGTCCTGACCCCGGGGTCCGTCAAGAACAACCTAGGAGAGGGCATGTCACCCTCATCCCTCTACACCTCCAAGGAACTCACCACACCACAAGTTGAAAATATTTGTAAATAATTGGACTCTGATACTTGTACATATTTGATGTTTGCTGTTTTCATGTAAATAAAATGCTTTCTTATTTCAAAACACTTATTTTTCTCTTTAACCGGCAACTAAACTGAAAGAAAATGGAAACGAAAACAAGATAAGAAACAAAATAAAAAGGAAAGAAAAAGAAACCAAAAAATAAAGGGCAACCAAAAAAAAAACACGAAAAATATACATTCCTTTTATTTAAAAAAATGGAACAGCTGTGGATGCAGCTCATAGAGCTGCTACCAGCAAGGACACTGACTGAAATTTGACACTTGTAAATGTTTGTAAATAATTGGATTGTGATACGTGTACATATTTGATGTTTGTTGTTTTCATGTATATAAAATGCTTTGTTATTTAAAAAAATAAAGGGCAACAAAAAAAAAAAACACACGGAAGTTAAACGTTACTTTTATTTAAAAAATGGAACAACTGTGGATGCAGCTCATAGAGCTACTACCATTCTTTCTTGCCAAGGGACAGCACCATCAGTGGACATGTAGTAGTGTGAAAGGTAGTCTCGCTGATCCTTTGCATCTCTCTGGGTATGATGGCCAGTTAGAGGCAGCAGCCCCTGCAGGTGTCGCTCAGTCCTCCATCCACCAGGGATCAGGTCATGTGTGTCCGGATCTTCGCGGTCCACTTCTGAAATTGCGTGTGGGTATCTGATGAGGACGAGGATGTACAGGACACAGGCACACATGGTGATCAGGTTGATGGTGTCGGGTTGCTGATGCATCGTCGTCAAGAAACAACGGAACCTTTGACATAAAATTCCAAAGGCATTCTCCACGACATTTCGGGCACGAGACAACCTGTAGCTATATATGCGTTCTCATAGGACTTGTAATCGATGGGAGAATGGTTTCATCATCCACG
>NC_090737.1:118197766-118227766 GCF_036898095.1 Palaemon carinicauda | reverse complement strand
CCCACCTGAAACAGTAACAGAATTCGGGAC
This sequence comes from Palaemon carinicauda, assembly GCF_036898095.1. NCBI lineage: Eukaryota > Metazoa > Arthropoda > Malacostraca > Decapoda > Palaemonidae > Palaemon > Palaemon carinicauda. The sequence goes on along the minus strand of NC_090737.1, from coordinate 118,227,736 downwards.
AAGTGACTAGATTCATTAGAATTTGATGATAGAAATATCTTGTTTTCGGTTTGATATATATATATATATATATATATATATATATATATATATATATATATATATATATATATATATATATATACATATATATATATATATATATATATGTATATATATATATATATATTTAGTTTGATATATATATGCATATATATGTATATATATATATATATATATATATATATATATATATATATATATATGCAAGAAAATACAAAAAGCTCATATGATTTGACACTATATGTCATTAACATCTGCTGAAGCTTAGTGTTAGCCGTTGATAGAAACAGTAAAGTAATGAGTTCATTACTATTATCATATCATTATCCTAAAAAACTCTTAATTAACTTTAGAAGAGTAGAAACGTAAAACTAAGAGGCCATTGATCGTTGTAATTGACAATAATCGCCTACTCTTTTTCCTATAGGCGCCGCGTGTCTCTTTGGTCAAGCCTTGCTTAAATGTTTAAAGATACTCCCCATAGCCTACCCTACCTACCGGTAACGACAGCATTGATTCTGATCACACCCTAGGAGCAAGAAATCCCTGTGTCAAGACCCAAGAAAATCCATTTTACCATGCTCGCCTAGTTACGAAGGTAGGTAGGCATAAGAGGGCCCTGTCTGTAACAAGACACGGGCTCTTGCGTTAGTAGCCCCTAAGTGGGATAAAGATGTGAAAGTGGTAAGGTTATATATGAAGGATGATGCTGGAATAGAAGGAATAGAATGAGAGTATCATGGCGACCGTGACAGGAGTCCGAAGCTCAGTCGAGGGGCGCCGCAGAGCAGAGGAGGCCTTCCTAAACCCGGTTTCTCTTGGGTCCTGGATAAATTGATCTTTTCTTATTGCAACCCGAAAAGGGAATGGAACTTACGAAGACAGACAACGGTTTGAACAGAGATCCTCCTACTTTGTGGTCCGCAAGGTGAGCATGAATTCAATCCACATCCTTAAGAGGAGTTGCCCTACAGGGTTCCTTTTCGCCCTTACTCAGCCAGTCATGCCCACGAGAACCTTTGCATATTATTTTCAGTAACTTCACTTTAATATATAATCCGTCTCCCTTATTCATCAGTCTAATAGTGTTTTTCCTATCATGGACGTCGTATACAAAGAAGAACCGATGAACATCGTTTTAAAATATTCAAATCTTATTTGCAGTACAAAACAAGAAGAATTATATTCTATCTTTTAAATAATTTACACATGATTCTATACTTTATAACATACACTACCACACTTAGAATTAAAGTCGAAACGTTCTGTTGATGAAATTTGATGCAATATCACTTAAAATACATAACGCTAATTTTATAACAACGAAAATTTTACATAATACGTAACAAATACCTAGAAAATGGATATTTATATACTAAGAAAGAGGCACTGGAATGGAATGCTCTGAATGCCCAGCCACATAGAGAGTGCAGTTATGATATCTGTCATTATATCAATTCATGTGAAGTGTTTCATCGCTCCCCCTTTGAAATCTGATTCAGCATTTAAATGATGAATGTATTTGTACCTCTTATCCTGCCCTTATATATACATATATATATATATATATATATATATATATATATATATATATATATATATATATATATATACATATATATATACAGTATATATATATATATACTGTATATATATATATATATATATATATATATATATATATATATATGTATATATATATGCATATGTCTATATATATATATATATATATATATATATATATATATATATATATATATATATATATACAGAGAGAGAGAGAGAGAGGAGAGAGAGAGAGAGAGAGAGAGAGAGAGAGAGAGAGAGAGAGAGAGAGAGAGAGAAATATATTGTATAAAAGTATTGAGTCTTGTTCTCTTGAATAAAAATCTGGTCAACATAATTGATGGACTTTGGCAGGACATGTAATGAGATTGACAAAAAATAACTGAATATATATACAGTACACATATATATGCATATATATATATATATATATATATATATATATATATATATATATATATACTGTATATATATACAGTATATATATATAAATATATATATATATATATATATATATATATATATATATATACAGTATATATATAAATATATATATATATATATATATATATATATATTTATATATATATATGTATATATATTTATATATATTCTATATATATATATATATATATATATATATATATATATATATATATATATATATATTTATATATATACTGTATATATATATATATATATATATATATATATATATATATATATATTTATATATATACTGTATATATACATACAGTATATATATATATATATATATATATATATATATATATATATATATATATATATATATAATGAACAGACAGCGGCGTCCAAAAATTGAAGATAGCTGTTCTCTGGACAAATTATCCTCCAGATATTCTTCTGGGTAACAGGAAAAATGCATTAATGTTTCTCCCTTTATTATTTGGTGTTGGAATCACTTCGTGATCGTCCTTCAGCATTACATCGAGTTATGGAATAAAACTTTAAGATAAATTTTTTTGTGGTGATAATTTTATAACGAAAAATTTGGAAACTCCAAAACTAATTATTAATTAACTAATAATTGATAGGGAGTGATAAGTTTAGATTGTTAAATGCATCTTTTAATGCCCTTTAATGATTTCTTTGCTTCCTCTACTGTTACAGTTTGAACCGACTCAGGTGTCTAATGATATCCATTAGGAAAATGATTTATATCACTATTGTATACGCTGTTAGAAAAAACCGTAATTTTTTAACGGAAATGTACCTTTCTCGACCGTATTTCAGTAAAATATAGGCGACCGTAATCTTAACTTACTTTGTCATTATCTTTCACAGGTTGGTGACAGTAATAACAGTCTTTAAAGTCAACTTAACCGTTTTTAAAACGGTTAAAATCATGGAATAAAGGTTACCAGACTTTTACCGTTTTTCTAATACAAATTCTTAACAGTGTAGCATTGTATAAAAATCCTCTGCAATTTTTATCACTCCATCTATGTTGTTGGTAATATTTAGATTTTCAGCCTTTAAAGCAAACATCTGTTGGCGTCCTGTTCCAAGCCCTCTTTCATCCATTTGATTCATCTTCCTTTCTTGAGTGTTTCCTTAATTTTAGTCTGTTTCGTATATGTCTTTGGTTTTTAGTTTGTTTATTGTTTTGGATAGTTCTCCTAATTCAATTTCAACTCTCTTGGTTTTTATCCTCATTTCTAATCTTTCGTTTATCAGTTGTTGTTTTTTTTTTTCGTTATTTTGTGATAGGTTTCTTTGACCTCGTTTAGGAACTTTTCTCACTATATCTTGTGCTGACACCAATTGAGATCTCGTTAAATTGTTGTTCATTTCTTCTTTACCTGCTTCCATTTTACCATGTAGGCGGTAGTACCTATTTTGTATTGCTACACTAAACTCGTCAGACCTTTATTTCCCGTCTTAAAACTAGTTTTTTTCTCTTTCTTTCCTTAGATCTATGCAAATTTTACTTCTCACTATTCTATGTTCGCTTGACTTTAACTTTCTTTATACTGTTACATCTTTAACTAAATTAATTTTTTTCACTGAGAATAAAACCTATTCAACTTTTCGTTTCCCCTGTTAGGCTTCTCCTTGTCCATTTTCTATATTCTTTATATATATATATATATATATATATATATATATATATATATATATATATATATATATATATATATACACACATACATATATATATATGTGTGTGTGTGCGTGTGTGTGTGTGTTTGTGTGTGTGTGTATATAAAAGGTGTTCATGAATGGTCCCCTAGAACGTAGGGCTGTGTCTTAAGATTCAAATGTCACTTATCAAATGACATCAAATTCTGTTTTAATTTTTCAGCCTTTAATTGCTGAGATGATTATTGAATGTAAAGTGATATTTAGGATAATATATTTTGTACACTGATTAAAGATATATCTATGGTTACTTGGTAGGAATATGATTATGTCTAATATTCATAACATTGAATAAAAATACATGTGTTTTATTAGCATACATATATCGCAGCGACAAAGCCGGAAGCTGTTTGTGCGTTTGTGAGTTTGTCGCCAAGGTTTCTCGAGGTGCCTATTGGTAACGTCCCTGCTTGGCGTCCTGCTGGACGGGAGATCGAGTACAGCTCGAACTCGATAGTTTCTTGTAGTGTCTGCAACCTCACAATCCTTGTGAGGTAATGATGGGAATTTTTGGGAAGCCTGTATATCAACCTACTGAGTCCTTAGCAGCCATTACCTGACCCACCCTGGTCCTAGCTTGGGTGGAGATTAGGCATAAGCGTTGATCCTGTGTATTTAAGGTCAGTATTTACAGCATTGTTCTGCTAGGGTATTGTCACTGCCCCTTGCCTTCGCAATTCATGACGACGTTTAAACCTTTAAACAGAGAATGGTCCAGTTTATTTAATCAAAGATCAAATCCTGATGCTACCTATTTGTGATAGTTTAGGCATCATGAAATGTCTCTTTCGTGCATAAGTATCACGATAATTAGTTAAATGACTTCCTTTTCTTGTAGCTTCTATTTTATTCTTGAAAGTTGTCGTTTTCTTATTATATTGCTTCACTTTCCTTCTTCTTCTATTTCTATTAATCTTTTCTGAGCCTGAAGTTCATAACGGCATTAGTGATTGCTCTGACATTTTCAATGCCATTGTTTATTGATGTAATTACAGATGAGCAATACGTGAAGAGGGAGGTCTCTCTCTCTCTCTCTCTCTCTCTCTCTCTCTCTCTCTCTCTCTCTCTCTCTCTCTCTCTCTCACAAGAACTTATAATGTTGTTCTTATAATACATTTTAGGTTTACGATTACCCAAGAAAAAGAAATTCAAGGTAATTGGGAAATATGTTATATGCGTTTCTTTCCATCTTATAGGAAATACTTATTTTAACATAGTTACTTTTCTTGAAATATTTAATTGTTTTTCTTGTTTCTTTTCCTCACTGGGATACTTTCCCTGCTGGAGCCATTGGGCTCATAGCATCTTGCTTTTCTAACTAGGGTCATAGCTTAGCAATTAATAATAATAATAATAATAATAATAATAATAATAATAATAATAATAATAATAATAATAATAACCCTCTGAAGACGATGTGTCTCCCATGATTTTATTTTTTTAAGTTATGCTGAGAAAATATAAGGAAATTTGTCTAACGATGCTGAATTTCAAATCGAAATCAATCTTATCAGATAAGACAGATTTGGGACTTTGGAAACAGACGCTGATAAATTCCATTCACATCGAAACCAGTTTGAGGAAATTAAAAGTTCTTTAGAAAAACTCAAATATATTCATGGAACATATTACAAAAAATATGTATTTCCGATTGTCTTCAAAACACGATAATGAAAAAATAATCATACTTTCAGATGAGATGATGAGACGTAAACAAAATATATTCAGACGATATACGAACATTTAGGACAAATATATAAATCAAAATAAATTTGATCATCTACTGCAAACACTATATATGAATATATGTTTTTAGAGCCAACTGAACCATAGTCTATCCAACTAAATACTTATAAGTACTTTGGAAAGTTTTGTCATTAGATAAACCTATTATGATAGTCTACACTATTATAACATATAAGGTATCAGCAATCGTAATGATATTTTATCTTGATATTGTCTTTAAATTGTTTTTAAAAGACCTAATTTCTCTTGGATTCTGCGTCTGCGACATCTTGCTTCATCCCAGTCGAGGTAAGATGACTCGATGTGCCTCCCGCTGAAGGCTTCGTATCCTTCACGGCCGTGGAGGCAACGCACGTTATCTAAGGTCATCATATCGCCTGTAGGAAGCACAAATATTTATAGTGATAAAAGGAAAATAGGATTCTTGTTGAAAATAGACATTTTTTTTTAAATCTATGTCCTTAAACTTTGTGAGTAACTGCACCAAATCTCCTTTGAATAGTTAGTAACGAGGATTATGGAAAAATGCTATGACATTGAAAATGAAGTCATATAATAAACTTCAGTATATAAAATGGGTACTTACTAAGAACAAACAGTTTTCTAATATATATCCTCAATCTTTGAGTAATTACATCCAAGTCCCATTTGAATAGTTAGGAACAAAGTGTATGAAAAAATACTATGACTTTGAAAATAATTTCATAATAAACTATAGTAAAGAAAATGGGCACTTACTAAGATAAAAAAATTTCTAATGTATGTCCTTAATCTTTGAGTAATTGCACCCAAACCTCTCTTCGTTAGTTAGGAACAACGAATATGGAAAAATACTATGACTTTGAAAATAATTTCATATGATAAACTTCAGTAGAAGAAAATGAGCAATTGATAAGTTGCTTACCTGAGTCCATCTTGAAGACGAGGGAGTTGTCATAGAGGATATCATTAAAGAGCTTCATTGCTGAATAGAAATGCTTGACTTTCTCCGCTGGAAGGTCAATGTAGGAGTCCCTGATGGCGTTGTTGACGGCGATGCGTACCACCTCTTTCTGACTGTCGAGTCTGGAAGAGCAATGTTGGGCTGGTAATGAATTTGTCTACGATTAAAGTTAAGGAAATAAGAAAGTATAACAAGTTTCTATTGAGTAATTTGGAAAGAGATCTTCCATTCATTCTAGTGAAGGAGGATTTGAATGTACTCACGTGATGATGGGGAACCTGGCGATCTTGTAGAACTCGTCCATCTCCCAAGAATAGTTGGCGTGACCTTTGTCCCAGAAATAGGAGTCGGTGGAGGTCAGGATCTCAAAGGCTTGAGGGTGGTTTCTGCGAAGGTACTCGGCTCCGAAGAGGCCGTCGGTGATGACGCTTTCTCCTCCTGTACCTACGTGTTGCTCCACGCAGTGGATAAAGATGATCTGATAAGAGAGAGAAAAATGACATATGAGGTAAAGAAAGTAAAGAAAAATAAACCTTCTGGCTATATAATTTCAAGAGCCCGTGCCTAACCGTAAGGATCAGGCAATCTTCAACACTAACATCAAGTAAAAGAATGATCGGTGTTGTTGAAAGAACTGAGAAACAATACGAAAATGTACGAGAGATGAATGGAATAAGGTTTTCAAATACTTTCTTAAGACTTAGGACCATAATTAGTTTCAATCTTTCTGTAACGTAAGCACTTAAATACAGCGATTCAGTAAAATACGAACATTTCAGATAATGGAAAAATGCAAAAGGAATGAGGAATGTATAACTTACCCCGGGCATTTGTTCATACTGAGGGAGATCGTTGTGCATTCCTAATTTAGCGTTGGTGAACGCAACGTTGTTTGTGTTTGGTCGGTTGATCACAGGTGAACGAGGCCTGGGAAACGATGGAATCAGTGGGTGATTATTATTATTATTGTTATTGTTAATATTATTATTATTATTATTATTATTATTATTATTATTATTATTATTATTATTATTATTATTATTATTATCATTATTATTACAAGCTATGCTATAACCCTAGTTGGAAAAGCAGGATGCTGCAAGCCCAACGGCTCCAATAGGGTAAGTATCTCAGTGAGGAAAGGATACAAGGAAATATACAAACTACAAGAGAAGTAATGAGCAATTGAAAATGAAATATATGGTAATCAACTGGCATCATAACATCAATATATATATATATATATATATATATATATATATATATATATATATATATATATATATATATATATATATATATATATATATATATATTGAGGTAGGTCGTTGCTCCTAGCAAGCTTCAAAGATAAAATAAAAATGGCTTATTTAAATATGAAAAACACGTCTAAATGTGCAATGTTTATCATATATACATACATACATACACACACACATATATTCATATATATATATATATATATATATATATATATATATATATATATATATATATATATATATATATATATATATATACTTATTATTCTTCAGATTACTGCAATTTCATAAGCAACAACATTATGTCGAACGATTAAAGTTGCACAAAATGCTTGATCATTCCCAGACTCACCCATAGTGGGACTGTTTAACGAAGGCGATATGTTCGATCATCTCGGGTCCTGCAGTTTCCTTGTCGGGGACATTCTTGAGCATTGCAGATCCTTGAGTCTCCATGGTCACGAGCCATTCGAGAAGGACCTTGTCATCTTTCTTCATGGTCTCGTAGTCGAACTCCTTCAGCCTGTGGTCGGCTCCCCAAGGCTCCTGTGAGCAAAAGAAGGATTTATTGACCATGAAAAAGTGAAGGACTATAATTGATACTTTTGATTAGGTTTTGGGAATAAGAAGCTTCTTCAAACTGAGAAGGAATTATTGGCCTTCATGAAAAAGTGAAGGACTATATTCAAGGTTCCTGCAATGCCCGAAATAACATGACATTGGGATTCCATAAGATTGCCGAAGGTGAATCAAATGAATCAACACTGGAATTATTTCAAAGTGATTGTTTGATTGTAATATTTTTTATCCGTTATTTCACAAAGTGCATTCTTTTAATGAATTGCCACTAGATAAATTGTCGGAATAACATTATCGTAAAGCAGATGACTATATATTTATAAAGAAAGCAGTAATGTTGTTGATGACTATATATTTATAAAGGAAGCAGTAATGTCGATAAGATTATTATCCTAAAGTAAAGATAGTCAACCATATATAAGCAGAAATAAGCCCCCCCCCCCCCCCACAAAAGAAAAAAAAAAGATATTCTTTTTATACCAAACATTAGTGTGTCCATAATGGCAAGTTTCAATTCAATAAGCTACACATGAGCAGAACAATTACGCTAGAGAATTGAAAAGTCACAGATTGAATTAAAGAGAAAATTCAGTCATGGACAACGAAATATTCAAGCGATAATAAAAGAGCAAAATAAACCCAAAAGAAGTTTCAGAGATAGAAGCTCAGCTAATTTGAATCAGATAATTTTTTTTTTTATACCATACATTAGTGTGTTCAGAATGGCAAGTTTCAACTCATTAGGACACGCATGAGCACGACAATTATTCTAGAGAATTAAAACGTCACAGGTTGAATTGAAAAGAAATTTCTGTCTTGGATAACGAACCCTTTTATAAGCGTAGGTGTTTCGCCTCTTGGCCCTGGCTGTTGGTGTAAAGGCTCTGGCGTGAAGCCATTCCGATGGGTACTCGCTGACGTGGCCATCATCCCACTCCACACGAACCATCTCGGCGTTGCTCTGAAGGGCAATTAACATATAAATGACTCACCATTTTCATTAGGATATGAAAGATAATGCATTGAGTAGCTATTGGCAAAGTATGAAAAAGATGATAGTATTTTACCTCCATTTTAGTAGCTTGTACATCAACCTGAAGGTCAGTCAGGAGGAACTTCCTTCCAAGGGCTTCTGGACTGTAACAGTCAGGGCAGCGGCAGTTGTCCCTCAGCCATACGTAGGGCATCTCAGTGGTTGTCAAGTCGCCGAATTTCAGAGTGATTCCTTCCTTGGCAGTCGTTGCCTCCACGATGGAGTTTTCTGTGACTAAAGAGAGAATAATTACACTGAAAAATTAAAGCTCTTGAAGCAAATAACGTTTTTTTTTTTCTTATTCAATGAAATGAAACCTTGTCTTTATAGTCTCCCAAATTAAGCCCAGAGTCTAAATGTTCATATATTAGAAAGAAGGAAACGAAAATTACATTATTGGCTTGTCTGAAACAAGATAGAAAGATAAACTCTCTTCTAGGAGAAGACATGTTAATGCTGTACCTTTCTAGACCTTCTGAACAGTGCCAATCAAAGAAAGTTTCAGGGGTTTGAGAATTTGGATTCTCTGATCTTCAGATACTTACGAGGTGCAGAGGATTCCGCCATAGCTTGTTGCTGGCGCGCAGCTGCTGCCAGGCTGAAGCGGCGAAGGTTGGTTGGCCTGAGTGTAGTTGAAGCTCTGACCTGTTGGGTCCAAAACCGAAGAATTGGTTAATTGTGAGCCTTTGTAGTTGGTTTGGACAAACCAGGTTAGTGAGCAAAATATTGTAAATATTTACTATCACAATATTCCTAATGAAGAAAATAAAAAGTGTTCCTTGTGTATTTAAAGGTACTTTGAACTGTTCTGGTGCAAATAACTGGGAGGAACCCACATTTTTTCATATTTCAAAAATGTTTTAAAATGCCAAAAGTTATGAATGAAAAGTCACATTTTAAAAGGGAAATAGACAAAAAAACAACACCTAGCCTAAGGTACACTACCTAACCTAGCCTAGGAGCTGTATCCTTAATGACCTACCGGGGAGAGAGAGAGAGTTACTAAGACTAAACCTGGCATGGCAACACTAAATCATATTTCGTAAATCATAAAACTAGCTTCATGATAATGTAGTTTAGATAAAGATAATCAATATTTTACTCATAAAGAAAATTGATTTGACACGTGATAAGTAAGTATAGGCCTTACTCAACCTACTGCATACCCCCCCCCCCCCCCGTTTACTATTGTCTTTCTTTGAAGTTACTCGGTTTGAATGACTGAAAAGCAAAAAGTTGAGGTTCTAAACTTTATATACCCCAGTTAAGAACAAAAATAGATTATAGAGTACAGCTAATATATTGTAATGCACACAGTAAGAACAACAAAACTGTTTATCTAAATGATCCTCAATGGTCTGATGTGTTTCCATAAAAAGATTTCATGATGAATATAGATATCAGCTTTGGGATGAAGGATGTAACGAAGAAAAATAATAATGCTGGAACGATCGTGTAATGAAATAATAAACATAATATACAGATTATTCACCACATTTCTGAATCTTCGAAAAAGAAAAACAATATATAAATTAAAAGAAGAAAAAGACAAGTAACTAACATGATGGGTGAAAACATTTCTTATGGAAGTTTGGATGACCCTGTAACGACATAACAATAATAACATAAAAATAACCTTATTTCTGCCTATTGGAAAAAGGAAAACTATATATAAATTAAAAGAATAAAAAACAAAGTAACTAACATGATTAGCAGCAACATTTCTTAGGGAGTTCAAACCCGAGAGCAGAGTTCGAGCACTGCGTCTGGAAGCCATTCTTAGAAGCGCCTTAGAAGAGAACTGACTTCGAGAACTTCTGAAGCAGAATAATACTCTGGCTTCTGCTGCCTGTCCTTTTATACACAGGCAGAGATAAGAGCATCTGCAATGACCTTGTGTTTGAATGTTCGCGGTTATCTTGTCCATTTCGAATTGCTAACGAAGCATAGATACCGAATAGAGGATGACTTGACACGCATTAGATAAGTAGGCTAACTGTACCTTGGCACCCGTTGACGCTATTCAATGGAGATTACAGCTTTTCCTTTTCATTTATATATATATATATATATATATATATATATATATATATATATATATATATATATATATACATATATATATATATATAGATAGATAGATATATATATATATATATAATATATATATATATATATATAATATATATATATATATATATATATATATATATATATATATATAACTTTTTTATTTAGGCGATTTGCTTAGTAAAATTATTCAAAATTTGATAATAATAATAATAATAATAATAATAATAATAATAATAATAATAATAATAATAATAATAATAATAATAATAATAATAATAATGAACTTATGTTCATTTTACTTAATTGAGTGATAAAAACTTGAAATTTTTATCTCTTCTTCAAATGCCTTTTAATCCAAATTCAACAGCATTGATGTAAATAATTGCCAGTATTATACAAATATATAGAGACACATTAATACATAGACAAAAAGTAAGAAAAAAATAGTTATTTTCTGAGTACAGCGATTTAGAGGAAAGTAGATAAAGAAAAAAAACATGGTACAAGGAGAAGTGGTGATAGGCCCCTTGACACATGTTTTCTTTTGGATTGAATAGGTAAACAATCTCCTTCAGTCTTTATCGCCTCCTTCAAACATTGTTTTACTTAAGCAATGACCAATTGCGACACGACGACGATCCCTCTTCTAGTCTCTCTTATCAATAGCTAGTGTGCGCGATCCGTCAAAAATGACGGGTAGATATTTAGATAGATATGCTCACACATACATAGATTCAATCTTCCCCAATCTCTAGTCACGTAGATTGCGTTGACTAAAAATCATACATTGAAAGGATCTCTTGAAGTCCTACAAGATAAATGTTTGTTATGCCGAGAATTTTCTTTTTCGTGGATATGAATTTTACAGAGAAAGAATAATTTGAAAAGATAGAATTAATAATTCCTCCTCGATTCTTGTTCGTTCTAGATTTGCCTGTGTTGAGAGAGAGAGAGAGAGAGAGAGAGAGAGAGAGAGAGAGAGAGAGAGAGAGAGAGAGATAATGATGAACTTTTTCATTCACTCGTCAGATTCAAAAGGGTTGTCTAATCAACAAACATTTATTTGTACAAATATGAATGGAATGATGATTTGATTAAAAATATATATATATATATATATATATATATATATATATATATATATATATATATATATATATATATATATATATATACAAATATATATATATATATATGTATATATATATATATATATATATATATATATATATATATATATATATATATATATATAATCAGATCATCATTCCATTTATATTTGTACAAATAAATAATTATTGATTAGATAACCCTTTTGAATCTGACGAGAGAATGAAAAAGTTCATCATTATTTCTCTCTCTCTCTCTCTCTCTCTCTCTCTCTCTCTCTCTCTCTCTCTCTCTCTCTCTCTCTCTCTCTCTCTAAACACAGGCAAATTGAGAGCGAACAAGAAAGGAGGAATGACACATTCTATCCTTTTCAATAATTCTTTCTCTATATAATTCATATCCACGAAAAAGAAAATTCTCGGCATAACAAACATTTATCTTGTAGGACTTCAAGAGATCCTTTCAATGTATGAGTTTTAGTCTAGGCGATCTACGTGACTAGAGATTTGATCGAATAATCCCCTTCCTTTATCATCTATGGATTATTGAAACTAATCAAAAGGGATTAGGAATGATTGGAGAGAAGGGAAGCGAAGAGATACGGTAGCGATACATGAAAGGTTAACAAATATGAAAGATGTTAAAAATGAGTAAATATAAGAGAGTTAAAACGTTTCTAAATATGAAAGACACAGAAGGTAAGAAAATTTTAGGCATAAAAGTTCAGTGAATTTGAAATACACAAAAAAATCAGAAAATTTTAGTAATAAAAGTTTAGTAAATTTCAATGACACAAAGCGTCAGAAAATTTTAATCATAAAAGTTCAGTAAATTTGAATGACACAAAAAGTCGGAAAATTTTAGTCATAAGAGTTTAGTAAATTTGAATGACACAAAAAGTCAGAAAATTTTAGTCAGAAAAGTTTAGTAAATTTAAAAAACAAAAAAGGTTAGAAAATTTGAAAGACATAAAAGTTTAGACTATTTGAGACGCAAAAGGTTAGAAAATTTGAAAGACATAAAAGTTTAGACTATTTGAGACGCAAAAGGTTAGAAAATTTGGAAGACGGAATGCTAGAAAATTTGGAAGGCATTGAATATTAGACAATTTGGAGGACACAACAGGTTAGAAATTTTGAAAGCTAGACAATTTTGAAGACACAGAGGGTTAGAAAAGTTGAAAGACACAAAAGGTAAGCATATTCAAAAGATATAAAAATGTTCTCATTATTAAAGGATAAAAATCTGTCCTTAAATAAGTTTTAGGAGATTAAAGGAAATGGCGTTGAAAAAGCTGGAGAGAAGCATTTTTGCAGAAAACGAAACAGAACTATATTTATTCTGATGAAAACACCATCTTTGGAGCATTTCTAGTCAAAGTCATTGCAAATGGAAATGGACACATCAGGATTTTTCAATACTGTACCATGGCTGCTTTTACAGTTATATAATTTGATATAGTTCTTATCGGATAATAAAAGCAGGGCATGAAAATTTCAAGATGGCCACCATTTTCGAAATGGCGATATAAATGCTATAAAACTTTTTACTCTTATGAAGTTTCCCAAACTAGTCTGATTTCGATGATCTGTGTCAATTCATACTTTTTTATCCAAAGTGAAAATTTCAATCTTAAGTTTTCAAGTTAATATGAAGTGTTCCACACAGCTTGTCGTGGTGGATATTCCAAGGTTATTTTCATTATCCTGCCATTAAGAAATTATATATTGCGTTATATACCTGTTTCTATATAGAAAAACATTCTGTTATTTGATTATTTTTTGTTATATTAGAAATGTACATGGATAAGAGTGGTAAATGGAAAAGGGGTAGAAAGAGCTTTAATGGAATATAGTTTTGATAACAAGGATTAATGGATAAATGAAAAATGTGCACGTGTAATGGTGTATGGCTACCGGTATGTCTGATCAGTTGAAGCAAAATTATCATTAGCAAAAGAATGAGGAAGTAGACTGGGTATATGTAAAAGGAAGGTGGTCAGGTGGAGGAGTTCAAAAAGTTAATATCAAGAAAAGCAGGAAGTGCCATATTACAGGGTGAAAGTGAGAGAAACAGGTTTAGAAATTAGTAAAAGAAAAATGTGTTGGCCATGCAAGTGTATATATAGTATGGGGAAAGGTAGTAAGTGGTGGAATGAGGGAGTGAAGATGAATGTAGAAGAGAAAGAGAAGGCATTTGAAGAATGGCTGCAGAGTAACAGCTTAGAGAAGTATGAAAGATATAGCAAGAAAGATGTGAAGTAAAATGGAAGATGGCTGAGGCAAAGAGGGAGGCTGACTGGATGTGGGGTAGTAGTTCGTATAAAGAGAATAAAAAGAAGTTTTGGAAAGAACTGAAGAGAATAAGGAAGGGTGGATCGAGGAATGAAGAAACAGTGAAATATAAAATTGGAAGGCTACACGCACACACACACACACACACACACACACACACACACATATATATATATATATATATATATATATATATATATATATATATATATATATATATATATATATATATATATATGTATATATATATTAAATGCATATTATATATATATATATATATATATATATATATATATATATATATATATATATATATATATATATTTATTATATATATATATATATATAATATATATATATATATATATATATATATATATATATATATATATATATATATGTGTATATATATACATATATATATATATATATATATATATATATATATATATATATATATATATATATATATATATATATATATATATGTATATTGCCTGCATAATTCAAAAAGATATATCATTCTTTTTTTTATATTCGTTCTTCCAATTTCAACCCTCCAGAAATATTTCCTGTCAATCAGTTAACATAATTTATATTGTGTTTTCTTGTCAAGTTCTCAACATGTTTTTATCCTCGTTTTTAGACACAACCAGTTCATAATATCATAATTACATTTATTAGAATAGCATCATCCCAATTATAAATTTTGCCTGCATCATATCTTTATTCCAAACATTTTTAGTACTTTGAAAATTTCTTGATTAACCTTTCTTGACATCCAACAACCTATTTGGTTTAGTCAACCTTTCCATCGAATGAAAAAAAAAAAAAAAAAAAAAAACATTTCATGCAATTCATTGAGTAAAACTTTATTTCTATTCTCATTAATCCCGGAGACATTATAATAATGTATGCTTACATTTCCGTCTATTCAAATTGATATCTTCAACTCTATGTCAAGAGCCAAATTCCTTGAAAACATTACGATCAACATTCAAACTAATAAAAATAAATGTTGACACTAATTGTCATGAATCATTGATAGCTTCATACATCTTCTCCTATATAAATTGTATACTCCGTCTCTTCTGGTTCATTTGCAGAGATCTTCAGCATCCTTGTCTTGTAGGTGCCCTATTTTATCTCAGAATAATTTTTTTCTTCCCCCCCCCCCCCCCCCCACGAATGGCTTATCATTGACTTACAACACCGTGGCCATGGATTCTTTTAACTTAACCTATATTGAATCAAGAAGCAACTGTACTGACATGCATACGTTTACTAAGAAAATGCTGATATGGTTTATTTTTCAACTGATATACCCTCCGAAACGACCTTATTAACAAATGCAAGTTCGCCGGTGGATGACGCATCACAGACGTTAACGAAGACACAGAAATATGACTATTTTCTTTTTCATTATTCGATTTGTCTATGTTGATTAAGCTGATTATAAGAACATCATATTGCACCATACCCATACCCTTTCTGGCATATAACTCCTTAAATAATTTGAATTTGTAACGAATAATGATATTCTCTATTAAAGGAATTTCCATTGGCAGCACTGGTCTAAAATCGTCCCACCCACCTAAACTATGCTGATGATTGTTACCTTGGTCAATTGTACAGGGACATGACTTACCATCCATGTGTTCTGATGAAGAAAGAAAATACTAAACACTTTCTTAAGTAAACTGAGGTTGTTTCCGATAACCTATGAAAAATTCACACCATTTTCTGATAAACATATTCATCCCTAATAAGGAGATGATCGTTGGACAGTTTGCCAACTACCAATTCTCAAGCCTCCACCTTCCTGGTACACTTTGTGATCCACGTGGTCGTCAAATAACAGACTGTATTAGTTGGGACAAGGTACATCTGATGCCATCTATTGGCGGCAAAGTAAAACAAGTTAACATACGAGGGAGGGAGCTGGGGGAGTCCGTGTTATTATGCCTTTCGGAATGTAACAATATTGCTATTCTACGTAGTTTTTACTAACAATACATATCATACCATGAAACTTATTGATTATCTTTTGGTTTCATAAAAAGGTATTTGAAGATTAGATCAAATACCCGTGTAATTGCTCGATTGACTCACAGATTTCATTATATGTGGCATATCATGCGGACCCCCCCCCCCCCCCCCTCTGACCCTAAAATGTAATTGAACTAACGATTGTTTGCTGAAAAAATACTTCTGTGAAATTTATTATGGAATTTGAAATGTCCTAATAATTAAGTTGTGGCCAGACAAGAAGCATCATTTACGTGCGTTTGTTTTATAGCAATTTTGTGCCCAAATAGCAACAGGAATGAAGTAATGGAAATTATAATGAGAGGATTGTGGGGATAGTTAGCAATTTGGTACTCGACTGCTGAGGCCATCTATTGGCAATGAAAATAAACAATATGCAAAGCTCTTTAATCCTTGCATTCTGGAACCTTCTATGACGTCAATTTTGTTTATAAGTAGCCAAAAAAAATAGCCTACTTAATTGGAGTTGAACATAATTTATACATGTCACACATATTTCTACATAAGTATCAATCTATCAACCTTTTCCAATCGGATAAAATCATTCACATGAATGAAACAAGGGACGTGTGCTGCCATCTTTTGCCAAGGAAAAAAAACGTCGCGATTGTATTCAAATTTGAAGTGTGTGATTACTAAAACATACTTACATTGTATTTTTTTTTTTAAATTAATGCATCAAATCTTTATAATTCCACTAATGCTATTTTTCTCCTGATATTTGGGCTCTAAGTTATCATCATTTTATGTAAAATACAGTTAATATGTATCACAAAAATATATAGAGCGGATTCCAATATTTTAATTGAAAAGACAGAACTCAGCCATAGATTTGAAAACTGAAAATTTAACAAAAATATAATTGTGTCCGTAGTAAATCTGTTGTTCTCTAATCATAAACCCAATTGTAGATACTAATCCTGTATAAAGAGTGCCTTGTCATAAGTAGTATGCTGGTAGTAGGTTGGCCAGGACACCAGCCACCCGTTTAGTTACTATTGCTTGAGAGCTATGGGTTCCTTTGCCTGGCCAGACAGTACTATATTAGATCCTTCTCTCTGGTTACGGTTCACTTTCACTTTGCCTACACAGACACCGAATAGTCTGGCATATTCTTTACAGATTCTCCTCTGTCCCCATACACCTGACAACACTGAGATTACCAATTACTTCACTGTAATTGTTCAGTGGCTACTTTTCTCTTGGTAAGTGTAGAAGAGACTCCTTAGTTATGGTAAGCAGTTCTTCTAGGAGAAGGACAATCCAAAATTAAACCATTGGTCTCCTGGATAGTGCCATAGCTTCTGTATCATGGTTTTTCATTGTCTTGGATTAGAGTTCTCTTGCTTGAGGGTGCGCTAGGACACACTATTCTATCTAATTTTTCTTCCTCTTGTTTTGTTAAAGTTTTTATAATTTATATATGAAAGATTTATTTGAAGGTTCTCACTGTTCTTAAAATGCTTTATTTACCCTTGTTTCCTTTCCTCACTGGGCTATTTTCCCTTTGAATGGCACTTATCTTATAGAATCCTGCTTTTCTAACTAGGGTTGTAGCTTCGCAAGTAATAATAATAATAATAATAATAATAATGTTGAATAGGATGAAGTTATATGGTAGTTGCAAGCAGTGAAAAGTTTGTACGTAGGCAATAATGCGTGTGTTAGGATCGGGAATGAAGTGAGTAAGTGGTTTCTAGTAAGAGTGGGGCTGAGGCAGGGATGTGTGATGTCCCCATGTTTTTTTATTTATTTTGTAATGGATCTGTAAGAGAGGTGAATGATCGAGTGCTTGGTCAAGGATTGAAACTGATAGATTAGTGATCATGAGTGGGAGGTGAGTCGGTCATTTAGTGACAGAGTTTGGAAGGGTTTGTGAGAGAAAGTAGTTGAGAATAAATGCGGGTAAGAGTAAGGTCACGAGATGCACGAGAAGGGAGGGTGGTGATGAGTTGAATGTCATGTTGCATGGAGAGTTAGCTGAGAAAGTAGATTAGTGTAAGTACTTCGGTTCTGTTGTTGCTGCAAACGGTTGAGTGGAAACAGATGTACAGTTAGAATCAAAAGAACGCCGACGCTCAGGGGAAATCTTTCGTCAGATGTCTCTAGTGTTCCCATGACAAAACAAACAAGGAGTTGCTCTTCTTACAACTTCTACGAAATGGGCGGGGCATTTTCAAACCTTAGCGCATCAGACAGTAAAGGGCCGTCTTTGTTAGCAGAAGTATACAAATCTTACAAATCGAGTTGCCATATTTCAATTCTGTATAATCATTTGACGTCTCAACTTTTCAATACAAACACAAAACACACACACATACACACACACACACACACACACACACACACACACACACACATATATATATATATATATATATATATATATATATATATATATATATATATATATATATATATATATATATATATATATATTATTTTTCAATTGCTACTTTTTTCGTAAGAGGGACCAAGTAGACACTTTCCATGGAAGGGGGGGTGTGTGTTTTTCCTTCTACCCCCCTTCCCCGGCCATTCCGACACTGAGCAAATAGGAAAGTCATTTCTGTTTTAGGGGTTGTGGAGACAGGCTGCTTGTAGACTCATGATACAGCCTGTAAGATATTGTATTATTGCCTGAGATTTATTTGATAACAGTCAATGTTCTAGTAAATTTGGCTAACCTAATTCATTATTAGTTGATTTGTAAAAGATAGCAGCAGTAGAATAAAATAGCTGCTGTTGATGGAAGGTCGATAAGTAACGAAATTTAAGTATTAACTTTGCATAATAGATAATCGATGATGGATATAATAGATACTGATGACTGCAAAGCACCTAAAATACAATCAGAATTTATTATTTCGTATCGAAGATAACTTATATTGAGGAAGATGAGGACGCTATCACATTCTGGCAAAGGGTTTAAAAAAAAAATTTTATTGACGAATCATAGTCTCAGAACGACATAATTTTCAGAAATTTTGTCATGAAACTATGATATACCTATTTTCCCAAAATGAATTCTCCTATAATTTTTCCTGAAAATATACACGAATAGATGGCATAAGCACGAAATGATTCCCCATTCTAATACCCTGATTGTAAGTTATCAATGATTATATAATTGCTAGTAGCTTTATCTTGAGAAATTAAACAGCTTTGAGATCAAACCAACTTCTTATCAATTTCATGCACGAAGGTCTTATAATCTTGATTCAAATAGGCTTAGCTTTGTATGATAAATTCCTTATTTACAATGATCAAGTGCCCGAATTAGCCCAGGTATGGGGTGCTAGATGTAGGTCTCTTGACCGGGTAAATTACGCAAGGTAGATGGGCGCTTAACAAGCGAAAAATGCATTACTATCCGTGAAGCTCTAGTTTGGGTTGTTCGCGCCAAAGCTATCCATACCAGCTCCTCAGCATATCAGGGTATTAGTTAAACCACAATTTCTACAGCTGGTGCCGTGAGTAGGAGAAAGGAAAAACCAAACATTAAAATATCTCGGAAATAAAAGTTTGATTGTCCTTTTAATCACTATCTCATACAGCTGAGGAGCGATACTCATGGATTCCTAAATATTTTCTCTCATTCTTTAGATTTTATTTCCTGAGCTTCTTCCTCTATCCCTCAATTCATCATTTAATATTTGTGTTTCTTTATATCATTATTTATTCATTTATTTATTAAATATTATCTTTAAAATGAATGCCCTTCTACCTCGGTGCTCGTCTTAGGGCGTCAACTGTGGTTCGTAGCTTCTCACTGTGCCCCGATAAAAGAAATCTCTCCCAAGCAGCAGCAGAAACACCTTCACTTGACCATTCCAACTTGGAACTATTTGATATTTGTGTGACACCAAGACAAGATATTCATTAGCTGGATTCCGGAATAAGGCATTTGGAGATCTGTATTTCATTTTCCTCTATCTTAGTTTTTACAATCTCCATCGAAGTAAAAGAAAATTGCATTGTGAAGCATGCTTCCATGAATAAGTGGTGCCCCTCAGATTTTTTATACAATATATATCCCATTCCTCTATCATTATTCCAGTTAACGAAAATATCTTAGTCGATTTTAAAGCAACTGGTTAAATTTTCCTACAGAGCATTTAAGGTGTATAGAGGAGTATAAAATATAATGATCAAACTATATGCAGCCGGACAAATGTTGGTATACGGATCCTTAAGGAAGCAAATCTTCCACCCATCCAAAAGCAACTATAGTTATTTTTCCCCCAAATCATCCATTATTTGGATAAGCATTTGATTCTAACAAAATAGTCCCGTTATTTATATCCTGTAATAACTATCTCCAATTCAGTTTCGATAATTATCAAGTGAATAAAACACTGACGATAAAGATTGAATTAGCAATGTAGTAAAGATTTCACTATATATGTTTAAGATTTTAGTTCAAATGGCAATGCTAATCTTCCAAGGCCAAGATAGCAGACGGTGAGATGACCAAGCTCAACAATGAGAATGTAAAATAAATGATGAATAAAGGGAAAGTGGCTTAGAGTCTAAAGACTGAAACGGCGCATACCCCTGAATCTGAAAAAATTGGGAAATATTTTACAATAAAGTATCCTCAGGTATTACGAAATGTTACATTCAATGAATATCTATAAACTGTAAATAACGATAAGCTTTTGGGAGCATAATACAATCATTTCCATTGGAAACCTTGTATAATAATGACAGACAATATTTTGATATGCATAAATGTCTAAAAAGGAGTTTATGTGCTGTTACATTACTTCACTAACTAGAGTAAGCTCAAACTATCTGATCTCTCTCTCTCTCTCTCTCTCCTCTCTCTCTCTCTCTCTCTCTCTCTCTCTCTCTCTCTCTCATTTCAATGCTTCCGCTAACAAAGACAGCCGTTTACTGTCTTTGATTCACCAAGGTTGGAGAAGGCTCCGCCCATTTCGTAGCAGTAGTAAGAGGAGCAACTCGTTGTCTGTTTTGTCATGGGAACACTAGAGACATCTGACGAAAGATTTCCCCTGACTGTCGGCGTTCTTTTGATTTTAACTGTACATCAGAGTGAATGAAGAATGTAAAGTGTTGGAGGTGGTGAAGGGGGTGGTAAAGACGAGAGGATAAGGAATGAATTTGAAGTGAGATTGGTATGCAAAAGCGATTGTAGCAACTGTGATGTATGAATCAGAGTTGTGGAGAATGAAACTGACATAGAGAAAGAAATTGAATGTGTTTGAGATAAAGTGTATGATGAGTATGGTCAGTGTATATCGGTTGGAAAGGGTTAGGAATGACGTAGTAGGAGTGATAACGGATGCCAGGAATGAATCAGCAGCTAGAATGAATATGAATGTATTTTGTCCATGTAGAAAGGCTGGAAAATGATCATTTGCTGAATGTGATGAATGTAAGGATTGCCGGTAGAAGTGCAAGATCGAGGTTAAGGTTTGGTTGGATGGATGAAGTAAAGAAAGCCCAAGGTGACAGCAGGATAGATGTGAGAGAGGCAAAAGAGTGTGCTATGAATAGAACTGGATGGCAAGCGATCATGATACAGTTCTTATAGGGCCTGCAGTTACCCCAGGTTACCTTATGGTGATCACTGAGGTAGCAGCAGTAGAAACTCAGCATAAGGAGCTTCATTTGTGGTGGAAGATGCGGGGAGCGGGGCTGTGGAACCCTAGCAGTACCAACCAAACTCGGCTGTGTCCCTCTTTTGGCGAGAAGGTAGAAAAAGAAAAAATCCCTCTTTTGATTCTTTTCATGTCTGCATTCCACCAAAATTAGGGGTAGATATATAAATATAAAGATTTTATATTTTAAGGGAAAACAGAGGTTTTTAGTTATTAAGTAATGATTTTTTTTTTTTTTTTAGAAATCAGAATGGTAACGGTAATCAACCAAACCAGCATGGTTATTCACAAGTCTCCGTAACAGTTACAGAAAACTATGCAGTCAATGAGGCCTTTTTCCTTCATACAATACATATTCCTATCTTTTTTACATTTACAGAGGACAGGGCAAAAGCTGAACCGACCTGCATTTGTTAGGTGTATCCTGAATGTCTCAAACTATTGAGGGTAGTTTTGACTCGGTCAACAGCATCTAACTCAATACAAATGGCCCTCTTGGTAAACAGACCTTTTGACACGCTCCTCAAGGGAGAAATACTGAAGTTCTATATGTCAACTTTTACCTCTCGTGATAAATAACCATCTATGTTACTATGTGGATTTAATTCCTAAACATCAATGGTAGTAATAAAATTCAATTTGAAAAAATAGTTTATTCAATATATTACACAAATCTATGATAATCTTTACACGGAATGTTTCAGAAGTAACAAAAATTTACAGGCATGAGGACTTGCAGATAAAATACAGCTAGCAAGATCATCCAATAAAGAGAGAAAAATATGACAAACTTCAAAGGCACATAACCCAAGGAGAAAATCAAGTAATTGAAAATAAGAAAATAGAATTATAAATAGAGTTTTTAGACTAAACAATTAATTTTTTTGTTAGAAAACCTTGACTTTCAACTCATTCATATGATCTTTAAGTAAAAATAAGAATGTGTAACTAGAATAGCATTCTACAACACACAAAACATCATTTCCTACTTGAGTTCATTAAATTAATGACGATTTCTATTCAAAGTTTTAAATTGTTTTTAAAAGACCAAATTTTTCTTGGATTCTACGTCTGCGACATCTTGCTTCATCCCAGTCGAGGTAAGATGACTCGATGTGCCTCCCGCTGAAGGCTTCGTATCCTTCACGGCCGTGGAGGCAACGCACGTTGTCTAAGGTCATCATGTCACCTGCATGAAACACAAATGATTCAGTGTAAAGAATGAGGCTGTAAAAAAATTTTATATCCTGGAATACTTGAGATTTCTGACACTGGGTTCTCTAAACAAGGTCAATAATACCTTCAGGTCTCGTTAAACTTGCTGGCCTTTTGAATAACAATCTCAAGATGTTAAAGATAATCTCTAATAATTCTGCAACTAAAGATACGACACAATTTACGGGATACCCTACCTGAGTCCATCTTGAAGACGAGGGAGTTGTCGTAGAGGATATCATTAAAGAGCTTCATTGCTGAATAGAAATGTTTGACTTTCTCCGCTGGAAGGTCAATGTAGGAGTCTCTGATGGCGTTGTTGACGGCGATGCGGACCACCTCTTTCTGGCTGTCGAGTCTGGAAGAGCAATGTTGGGCTGGTAATGAATTTGTCTACGATTACAATAAAGGCAATAAGAAAGAATAAAAAATTTCTATTGTGTAATTTAGAAAGAGATCTTCCATTCATACTAGTGAAGTAGGATTTGAATGTACTAACGTGATGATGGGGAACCTGGCGATCTTGTAGAACTCGTCCATCTCCCAAGAATAGTTGGCGTGACCTTTGTCCCAGAAATAGGAGTCGGTGGAGGTCAGGATCTCAAAGGCTTGAGGATGGTTCCTGCGAAGGTACTCGGCTCCGAAGAGGCCGTCGGTGATGACGCTTTCTCCTCCTGTGCCTACGTGTTGCTCGACGCAGTGAATAAAGATGATCTGTTGAGGAAATGAAATTGGTGATTCAAAAAATTAAAGAAATGGCATGAGTTTATTAGGTTGTTCAATGAAGTGAAAAATTTAAATGAAAATAGTTTTAATTGCAGTTCTGTTCTTCAATGCGACAGCACAGTCACTTTCCAAGTAAAAATAGAATTATTCACTCATGACGTAACGATAGTAAACATCGAGTAAAATAAGACATATTTCTCTATGATCACTATGAGAAATATAAGAATGAAGTCGTAAATCTATGAATATCAAGACACAAAAAGCAATTTCAAGCTGCTTACCCCTGGCATATGTTCATACTGAGGAAGGTCATTGTGCATTCCTAATTTAGCGTTAGTGAACGCAACATTGTTTGTGTTTGGTCGGTTGATCACAGGTGAACGAGGCCTGAGGAAGAAGATTGTAGAAATGAGAACTGGAACAGGGTGTACCTTACACTTACTGAGCTTTGAATAGCATCAGCTTTACTAAAAGTATGAAATTCTTTTGATCTATTTAAGTTCTGCAAACATCGACGCTGACAATAAGGAGTTTAAAAACACTGAAAGTAATAAGCAAAGGTGATACATTGGTTTCAGATAGAGTACTTGATTGAAGTAATACTTTGTTTTATTATTTTCTTCATATTGTCTTAATGGAGTGAATTGCATCTTCAAGGATTTAGAAATGCTCAGACTCACCCATAGTGGGACTGTTTAACAAAGGCGATATGTTCGATCATCTCGGGTCCTGCAGTTTCCTTGTCGGGGACATTCTTGAGCATTGCAGATCCTTGGGTCTCCATGGTCACGAGCCATTCGAGAAGGACCTTGTCATCTTTCTTCATCGTCTCATAGTCGAACTCCTTCAGCCTGTGGTCGGCTCCCCAAGGCTCCTGTGAACAAAAGAAGGATTTATTGACCTTTATGAAAAGTGAAGGACCATATTAATGGATCAGATACAGGAAAATGGGATTTCTGTTCTTTCAAGTTTTGGTGATTGATTTTCAACTCCATAATTACTACTTTTGATTAGATTTTTGGAATAACAAGCTATATCAAAGTTCAATGCATAAATGTAAAAGAGAAGACAGAAAAATTGGGGGAGAGGAAACAAATTATTTGAAAATTTTTTGACATGTAGGGGCCATTGAGCATTATGTTATAATTCCACAAAATAGAAGTGTCCCTGACAACAGGTTCAAACATAAAACATAGACACAAATTTGAAAGTCATGTTATAGCAGAAGGCATGAGAGGAAAAGAAAGAAAAATAAATCTTAAATAGGACAACAAGTCCGCAGAAAGTTAACAGTGAATATGGGTCCCCGAAAAAGTCATGTCATTGATGCTTAATTTTTTTAGGGTATCATGCTGTAGCGCCTGTTGAGTTACTGGTCAACTTGAGTGCATATCATTAGTTTGACCTTAAAGAGTTAAATCTTATTTAACGAACCCTTTTATAAGCATAGGTGTTTCGCCTCTTGGCCCTGGCTGTTGGAGTAAAGGCTCTGGCGTGCAGCCAATCGGACGAGTACTCGCTGACGTGGCCATCATTCCACTGCAGACGAACCATCTCGGCGGTGCTCTGAAAGACAGTAAATAAAGAAAATTACTTAATATTTCCCTTATGATATGGATGAGAACTGATTACTTAATCACTTTCCTCTTGGTAAGGGTAGAAGAGACTCTTTACCTATGGTGAGCAGCTCCTCCAGAAGGACACTCCAAAATCAAACCATTGTTTTCAAGTCATGGGTAGTGATATAACCTCTGTACCATGGTCTCCCACTTTCTTGGGTTAGAGTTCTCTTGCTCGAGGGTACACTTGAGCAAAATATTCTATCCTATTTCTCTTCCTCTTCTTTTGTTACAGTTTTTACAGTTTATGCAGAAGATATTTATTTTGATATTGTTACTCTTAAAATATCTTATTTTCCTTATTTCCTTTCCTCGCTGGACTATTTTCCCTGCTGGAGCCATTGCGCTTATAGCATACTGCTTTTCCAATTAGGAAGTAATAGTAATAATAATAACAATAATAATAATACTAGTAAAAGGGATTGAATATGGCAGTATTTCACCTCCATCTTAGTAACTTGTACATCGAGTTGAAGGTCAGTCAGGAGGAACTTCCTTCCAAGGGCCTGAGGACTGTAGCAGTCTGGACAGAGACAGTTATCCCTCAGCCATACGTAGGGCATTTCAGTGGTAGTCAAGTCGCCGAACTTCAGATAGATTCCTTCTTTGCCAGTTGATGCATCGACAATGGAATTCTCTGGCCCTGTAAAGAGTAAATGCATAGAAGATAAACGCTTCCAATATCTCAAGGAAATATGAAAGTGTTAATCATGTTAAGATAAAACTTTTGATATGATAAAAGCTAATCTTTATGATCAATTTTTATAAGTGAGTATTTCATTGAGAGAAAATCTGAAGACCGTCAAAAAGGAAGGATTGTTTAATGGGCAATAGACGAGTTAGTGAGTTCTTAAGGATATACGAATATACTTACTAGATGCCGGTGTATCTTTCACAGCTTCTTGCTGCCTTGCAGCGGCTGCAAGGCTGAAACAGCATCTGTTCAGCGATTTGATGGCAGATGAAGCTCTAATCTGTAGGTAACAGTAAATAGGATTTTTAGAAAGCTTTTTATTTTCTTAACTTGTTTTTATTGAAAAGATTAGATGATTCAATCTAAAGATACCGCGGAAGAAATAGGATATCATTTTGAAAAGATAAGTGTACATATGATACTTAATAAGAGAACATGATTTAAAAATCAAACTGATACATCTTGATGGTTATTGATTAAGAAGAAAACTAAAATGACTATCAGTCTCAAGTCAATGATTATACGTTATTAATATTTCTAAAGAAAATCCGTAGACAGAAAAATCAAAAGGATTCACGATTTTCTATCATTATACAGGACAGATATACATTCTTTATACAAAATATATCATATTTTAGCATTACATATAAGCGGCTTGTGTATCCACATACAGCGTATGTCATGAATTTATACATGGAAAATTATGGCGCTCCACACAACCCCCCCCCCCCCCCCCAAAAAAAAAAATGCCGAATGAGTTACTAGTTATGTAAACGGATTCTATCGTATCAAATTAAACTTTGAATGAAGTAAATGTCCATAGAATTTGCCAACATTTCTAAGGAGACGAGAACAAGGAGACAAAAATATTGCAAAAGTAACAGTAGAGAGAAGAGAAAAATTGGAATGAATCATTTGATATATAAATGGATTCTATGGCATCAAATTAAATTTTAGAATACATGAATAGTTGCCATGGTTACCAACACTTGAAAGATAAGAGAAAAAAATAGAAAAAAATAGAAAAAAATATTGCAAAAGTAACAATAAAGAGAAGAGAAAAATCGGAATGAGCTGTTAGATATACAAACGCATTCTATAGCATCAAATTGAATAGCTATCAAAGTTATCAACAGTTGAATGATACGAGAAAAAAAATATTGCAAAAGTAACAAGAAGAAACTGAAGAACTAACTTGCTGCGTAGCAACATTTCTGACAGAGGGCAAACCCGAAAGAAGAACTCTAGCACAACGACGGCAAGCCATTTGTTACAAAATCCTCGAGGGAAATCGCAGACGCTTCCAGAGACTCAACACTGAGAATCTTGTCAGGAGAATGTTGCCCTTGCCCGCTGCTGCCTCGCTTTTTATGCTCAGCCAGGGGTCAAAGGGCAGAGTCGATCGGTCTGCTTTTATCGTGACCACTCTCAAAGGCTGGTGACCTTGATTCTTTTATGCGCGAATGATAAGCTCCTCATTTACTACGTACTCTTGAAGAACTACTTATCAATACAACTTTTATCATCCATTGACCCGTCGATAGTAACAGTCAAGTCAAATGTATGTGTTTTTTATCGTTAAGAACATATTTCATTAATGCTGATTAGGCTACTAATGGAATCTCTCTCTCTCTCTCTCTCTCTCTCTCTCTCTCTCTCTCTCTCTCTCTCTCTTCTCATTTACGGGCTGCCAACGCAACAGCCCGCGGCCCCCTTATTTTTAGGGCTGAGGTCAATCAAATAGCAGTAGCGGTCTCTCTCTCTCTCTCTCTCTCTCTCTCTCTCTCTCTCTCTCTCTCTCTCTCTCTCTCTCTCTGATTTCAGGCCAAGGAGGGTGTAGAGATCTCCAACTATACAGTGTCACTCTATCAATAAAGTTACAGAATGTTTACCTTACGAAGTCATAGTTTCAGAACACATTAGTGATAAATACTGTAATTAATTGTACTGTTCTGATAGTATGCGATAATATACCCACACAAAGCATTTCTTACACAGACTTTTATGGTAGTATATATACAGCAATTTACAGTATATAAAAATGATTGTGGTAGAAAAAATTTGATACCTGGTGAATATCAATTGTTATTACAAGGTTTAATTACATTTTACTGTTATCTATGTCTTACGTTTTACTTATATCAATGCATCAGAATGAGTTTCGTTACTTAACCTATACCAAATTTTCTATGTTGATCAACAGAGGGTTGACTTAGATTTAAAGTAGCCTATTCTTTCAATTATAATTCTGGTTAATTATGAATGGAATTATTTAATCAAATTTAGGTGATATGGACTTATGCCTGCAAGCCATCTCACTCTTCTGTTAGCGGAGCAGATATCAGCAAATCTTCAGGATTTTTCTTTTATCGGAAACAAGCACCAAACTGGCACACATTCTCCTTATGGATTGCTCTTTTGGTGAAATCTGTTAGCCTAAAAATTCGAGATGACCGACATTTCTCAAGAAAGATGACATTGAATATACGGAAATGTTGCAATTCGTAATAGAATTGCAAAACATTGCCCATTTTGAATTATCTTAGAGACAAAGCTTGCATTTTCACTATATAGAATCCGAATTTAGAAAAATGGACTGACTTCCTTGTACCAACAGAGTAGATATTAAGACTGACCAGGGAACACTGGATGAAACAGTTGCTGTGAAACTCAGCAAGGGGATCAGTATCTGCTGAATAAGTATTCAGTGTACCTAAGTAATTAGTTTAGTGTCCACAAGGCTGTTTAATAAGCCAAACATCTGATAGCCACTATGGATTACATATTGTTTAACATAGATGTTTAGTTAGATGGTCATGCCTGAATTGACAGAGTGTGCCCGCGTGGGCGAGCTGAGTAATGGTAGTGGGGCCTCTCATTGTTTTGCATATTGTTACCTGAATAACGTATAGATCGCTCGGGACTTGAATGATACTGGATGAAGAATTATCCCGTCAGGTGTATGTCATACATTTTTATTGCCGAACTTAGTAATA
The DNA here is from genome assembly GCF_036898095.1 of Palaemon carinicauda. Lineage (NCBI taxonomy): Eukaryota > Metazoa > Arthropoda > Malacostraca > Decapoda > Palaemonidae > Palaemon > Palaemon carinicauda. Next base: position 118,197,978 of record NC_090737.1, on the reverse strand, counting down.
TCTGATACATCATTGTGAATGATTGTGATCAAGATCGTAAAAGGATATAACCTCGACCTTGATCTACTGAATTCAGATAATCATCATACTATGATACCTTGAATAACATTCACCAAGATGGCAAACACAGGTCTAGGCCCATCTAAATCTGGGGCTGACCGGAGCAAGTGTTGTCTTTGCCAGAGGAAGAGTGAAGAGCTCAAGTCACCACA
>NC_090737.1:118180266-118187766 GCF_036898095.1 Palaemon carinicauda | reverse complement strand
TGAGTTATCATCTCTGTTGGAATCCTTGGGCTTGTAGTATCTTGCTTTTCAAACTAATAATACTTGTGAGATGGATATTCTAGCTTCCCGGAAAATATTCCATCAGTTTTTGCAATAGTTTTGTAAAATCTGGATCTAACTATTATATCATCATTTACATATGCATTACTGATAGAACTACAGATTGACTTTGTTATTAAAAAAACAATAGATTACTGGATTGGAGGTGTTCACTTACTTGTTTATTTGTTTGTTATTATTGAGATCATAAGTGTATTATATTCCATTTCTTGATGTGTAGAGTAACTGCGCGGACGTTGAGAAAGTTTTTTTATGCAAAGACACAATACTCATTGTTGGATTATTTCTATCTGAATTATTGAAATCATTTGTTCATGACTTTGACGAAAGATTAATAGAATATAACATCTATTAAGACATCTATAAAGGGTTGTGTTCTGAAATGAAAGTTGAAAACTGAAGGAGATTGTTTACTTCATATTCGCTTAAGTATTGAAATCATTAGTACATGACTTTGACCGAAGATTAATAAAATATGAAATCCCTTAAGACGTCTATAAACGGTTGTTTACCGAAAAGAAAGCAGAGAACTGAAGGAGATTGTTTACTTCATATACACCTCAGTAGAGGAGCTGTCTCCTCGAGATTGAAGGAGATTCCTCCTTGTACTCAGGTAGCTATCAGTACCACCCCGGAGACAGCTGGTGGCGTTAGTCAGAACTAGACTGATAGGGAACTGCTTCTTTGATTGATATGTCTTCCTTTTTTTTCTGCTTCTTCTTATCAATTTTACAGTGATTGTTATAATAATAATGATGATGATGATAATACTGGTAATTATAGAAATAAGCTCCCCTATATAGTAACGAGTAAGCGTCCGGATATATATATATATATATATATATATATATATATATATATATATATATATATATATATATATATATATATATATATGTATATATATATATATATATATATATATATATATATATATATATATGTGCGTGTGTGTGTATATACATATATAGGTATATATATATATATATATATATATATATATATATATATATATATATATATATTTACATATATTTATATACATACATATATATAGGTGTGTGTGTATAAATAGATAGACATTCATACATATACACAAACACACACATAAACACTCATGTATATATATATATATATATATATATATATATATATATATATATATATATATATATATGCAGTATGTGTCTGTATATAAATAGATATAAATTCATACATACACACAAACACACACACACATACATATATATATATATATATATATATATATATATATATATATGTATGTATATATATATATATATATAGATATATATAAATAAATATATATATATATATATATATATATATATATATATATGTATGTGTGTATGTGTATATATATATATATATATATATATATATATGTATGTGTATATATATATATATATATATATATATATTGTGTATATATATATATATATATATATATATATATATATATATATATATATATTCTTTATCTTCTCGATCACGCTCAGCCATCCACATCCCTTTGGGTAGGGGAGAGAGGGAATAGTAATACCCAGGTGAGAGGGGAGTGCATGTGCGTGTGTGTGCATATCTATATAGACATTTACCCGTGAATTTTGACGGGTCGCATACACCAGTTATAATAATAATGAAAATAATAAGATGGATACGCAGTCATGTATAGAACTATCATGGGAGCACCATCCATAGAGAAATAGATTAAATAATAATTAACAACCTCTATTTATATAATGTTATCAGACAGACTTATCGAAGTAACGTTTTTTTTTTTTTTTTTTTTTTTTTTTTTTTTTTTTTTTTTTTTTTTTAAGAAAACAATGAAGATCCAAGAATTGCAGTTCATTAAAATTCTTTGTTTCCTAATTTATGGTTTATCGAATTTTTTTGAGTGAGTGTATTTTTATTGTCTTCGTAATTGTCTTCCTGACTAGTACAGTGATAACGTATTAGCCTAGCATTTGCATGACAGCAGATCGATCCCAGTCTAGAACGTGAGTTTAAGCTGTTTACTGGTGAAGCCATTACTGAGGTTGGGCACCACAGTGGGTGGTTGATCTTGCCCAGCTGACGTTCTGGTGAGCATCTTTTCTGATGAAACTGGAACTGAAACCAGACACCTTTTGCCTTTAAATATAGTCTATTATTTGTTTGGAGTTTCGTATTATTCATGACTGTTAAATCAATAGTTTTATTTTCTTATTTATTAATATTTTGCGCAAATTCCTTCCTACTTCCCTTTATCTGCATTTTCCTTCTAAATTACTGTATCTACACATGATCACTTACCAATCTCACTTATAAAGTCTGGTTAATATTAAACATATTCCTTTTCAGTTTTTGAATATGTTGTACATTTATATTTATAATGATCAGCTTCATATAGTTTTAACGTCAGAGACAAATTCCTAATCTATTTTCATCTTATTCAATGAAGACTTAAGTTTAGTTTTCTAAGCAGTTTTATAGATTAATCCAGATAGTAGAATTGAGAACGACTGATTTATTACCGTTAGAATGATTCAAATAAAGTCTTAGTCTCTTATTAAGGTGCTCGTATCCTTCTTGACGCCATTTGAAATGAATCTTGAAAACCTTATGGCAGATTAGGAAGGAAATTCAATGAATGAAATGGCCAGCTCTGACGGAATTTACGAATAATGATTCTTTTCACGACGGTTTCTCAGTTTAAAGGTTTAAAGGCTGCTCATGAATGGTAGAGGCAAGGGACAGTGACATTGCCCTATCATGCAGGGCATATGATCAGCGCCTAAGCCCCCTCTCCCCCCAAGCTATGACCAAGGAGGGCCAGGCAATGGCTGCTGATGACTCAGCAGATACACCTATTTTTGATGCATTAATGTCTAGATTCTCTTAACTACCTTGGGATCAGAGCCCCAGGCGAAATCGCACAAAGACAATAGCTGGGGCTCTGATCCCGTGGTCGTTAAGAGAATCCAGACAAAGTATAAAAAATATATGGCTTATTTGAATATGAAAAACGTCTAAATGTGCTTATTTTATCATTAATATATATATATATATATATATATATATATATATATATATATATATATATATATATATATATATATATATATATATATATATACATTGCCCTATCATGCAGGACATATGATCAGCGCCTAAGCCCCCTCTCCACCCAAGCTATGACCAAGGAGGGCCAGGCAATGGCTGCTGATGACTCAGCAGATAGAACTATAGGCTTCCCAAACCTCCAGCCATAGCTCATAGGGTTGGTGAGGTTGCAGCAACCAAAGTAAATTACGAGTTCGGGCGGGACTCGAACCCCAGTCTGGCGTTCACCAGTCAGGGACGTTACTATATCGGCCATCATAACCCTATTACTGTACCAAGTACTGTAACTGGCTTTCATGTTTCTTTATTATTATTATTATTATTATTATTATTATTATTATTATTATTATTATTAGCTAAGCTACAATCCTAGCTGGGAAAGCAGGATGCTATAAGCTCATGGGATCCAACAGGGAAAATAACCCAGTGAGGAAAGGAAATAAAGGAAAAACTACAAGAGAAGTTTAAGAACAATAATAATATTAAAATAAATCTTTCATATATGAACTATAAAACCTTGAAAATAACAAGAGGAAGACAAACGCGATAGAATAGTTGGATATAGGTCTTTCTTCCACGTATGGTCGCTTGAATCTGGTCCATATAGCTTAAAATGAAAAAAATAAAATATTACCTTCCACCTTTTGTTATTTAAGCGTGTCCAGACTTTGCTTACAATCGTTTCTCTACTGACTTTATAAATGTTGGTATCGAAATGAGGTTCTATAATGCAAGATATCTAATGCACTCTCCTTTTCATTAACTAAAAATGGTTCTATTCAAATACCTCTTCCTTAATCAAGTTATATATTTACATAGTTTTCAATTCACTTAAAACTAAATTCTGATCACAGAAATGGTGAAAACGTCAAGTGAGAGAGAGAGAGAGAGAGAGAGAGAGAGAGAGAGAGAGAGAGAGAGAGAGAGAGAGAGAGAGAGAGAGAGAGAGAGGGAATATTAAAATGTCTCTTTTGAATGACAATAAATTTGAGAGAGAGAGAGAGAGAGAGAGAGAGAGAGAGAGAGAGAGAGAGAGAGAGAGAGAGAGAGAGAGAGAGAGAGTGGAAAGGCCAGGAATATTAAAACGACTCCTTTAAGAGAGAGAGAGAGAGAGAGAGAGAGAGAGAGAGAGAGAGAGAGAGAGACTGGGCAAGCGGGGAACATTAAAATGGCTCTTTTTAAAAGACAATGAATTTTTCCGGAAAGAGACGACAGCTGGTTATTGACAGATGTCGTAAAAGTTACTACGCATTTTCACCCCCAGAGACTCAGACGAACGTCAACAGCGATTGGCCTCTTAATGAAAAGGAAGGGTTCTCGGCTCAGCGTTTTTAAGAACTCGTTTGCATAGGGAACGCAGGGGTGGGAATTAAGATTAAAACTTAACAGAAAAGAATTGGTTGAAAATGGTTAAAACTATTATAGGGCGCGTAGATAGAAATGCCACGAAAATTAATTGAGGGGTGAGTCGAGATATATTGATGAATAATGGACGATTATGCTAGTTTACATATACACTCATGTATACACACATATATATGATAATTATATATATTATATATATACATATCATATATGTATATGTATATATATATATATATATATATATATATATATATATATATACTGTATATATATATATATATATATATATATATATATATATATATATATATATATATATAAAATCTTTAAAACATAGATTGCACTTTTTGAACTGAACGAGAAACCTAGAAAAAATAATAATAATAATAATAATAATAATAATAATAATAATAATAATAATAATAATAATAATAAACGTAATGGACACTCAGCTATGAAAAACATCTCCTTTTATACGATTCTATCTCTCCCAACCAAACTCCCACCAACTTTCTCTTATTCTTTCCAGATGTTTCTACGGCCTTATATCCATGATGAGATCTTCAATAGCGATGAAAAGTAATCTTTTATTTCCCAGCCTAAGAAATTGAAAGAAGATAACGACATTCAGAGGCGCGGAGAGATATAGAAACCTTCATATGAAAAGTCTATTCATTCTATTCTCCTGTTTCATGTACAGAATAAAAACGAGAAAGTACTCGGGGATAAATGTGAAGGGACATCGGCTACTCTAGATTGGTCTTCTCAAAGAGAGAGAGAGAGAGAGAGAGAGAGAGAGAGAGAGAGAGAGAGAGAGAGAGAGAGAGAGAGAGAGAGTCATATTGTTGGCATTTTGAATGGTTACTCACTGCTTCTAATATATGAATGTTAAAATAGCCTTTCTTTCAAGCTATCTCTTAGCTTTTATGTATGTATGTATGTATGTATGTATATATGTATGTATGTATGCATTTTATGATAAATAGCTAGACGTTATTGTTGATTTCCACATAAAGTTACCGCTTTCATTTATAAGCCTACTGAAACCAAAGTTAATAAATTAATTTTTTTTTTTATTAATTTGGAATTCTATCTTTATTTCATCTCTAGTGATCTAGTATTCTCTCTCTCTCTCTCTCTCTCTCTCTCTCTCTCTCTCTCTCTCTCTCTCTCTCTCTCTCTCTCTCTCTCTCTCTCTTATCTACATGATATCTTAATCTTAGCTAGAGACTCCTTTCGATGACAGTCCTGGTAATGACGAACCAAAATTGTTCAGTAAAAAAAAAAAAAAAAAAAAAAAAAAAAAAAAAAAAAACATATATATCCTGTAGATTATCTATGTTGCTTCAAGCGGACTATTCAAGTACTAATTATATGCAAACTGTCAAAAATGACGGCTAAATATTTAGATAGATATGCAGACACACATATGCTCACTCACACGCACTTATTCAACCTTTCCCACCTCCTCCCCAATTCCTCTTGAAGTACCCCCCTATCATCAGGGTATGGCTACTCCCTTCCCCCCTACTAGAGGGACGGGGAGAGACCGAGTAGTTATATACCTGGTAATTGGTTCATTACGAAAAAGGACAAGGGAATTCGTCATAAAACGAATCACGAATATATTTTCAGTTCTAGGTTAACATGGTATAATATTTCGAATGTTTTTTTTTTTCTATCTATAAAATCCGTATTAAAGTTGATATGCACGTTGTCAATATTCAAGATAGGTGCAAAAATTATTCACCAAAAATAAAAAGCGAATTGATCTGATCATGCAGTGTTACATCGATGTACAATGCATTTTGTCAAGTGCAGTTCAATATCATGATATTCTTCTTTATTGAGAAAATATGTATAAAACAATTATTTTTTTATTGTACTTTTAATGTATAATTTTTTATGTACCAAAGGAATGGATCTGTAATGCAGTAATTTTGTATTAAGCGATGTTAATGTGGCTAATAATTTTTTATTCAATAAAATACCACTGCCTTGGGATACAGTTTTCTTGACTGAGGGTACACTCAGGCACACACAAATTCCTTTCCTCACTTGGCCATTTTTCCTGTTGGAGCCCTTGGACTTATGGCATCATACTTTTCCAACTGGGGCTGTCCTTTATCTAATAATAATAATAATAATAATAATAATAATAATAATAATAATAATAATAATTTCATGTCTTTTATGATAATTATGATAAACCGATGCTCAATAATTGTAGTTATTATTAAGTTAATTTAATTAAACAAGCCAATTTTTAATTGTATCTCTTTGAATCTTCTTTTCTTGTGAAAATTCTTTTAACAAAATCTATTTCCCTCACTTTCTGAAATAATTTTTCATATGATAATAATAATAATGATAATAATAATAATAATAATAATTATTATTATTATTATTATTATTATTATTATTATTATTATTATTGTTATTATTATTATTATTATTATTATTACAATAATAATAATAATAATAATAATAATAATAATAATTTTAACAAAAATAACAATAATAATGATAATAATGATAATAATATTAATAATAATTATAATAATAATAATAATTATAATAATAATAATGATAATAATAATAATAATAATAATAATAATAATAATAATAATAATAATAATAATAATAATAATAATAATAATAATTTCACGTCTTTTTTTATAATTAGGCAATAATGTTAATCAATACAGACAGGGAGAAGATGATGATAAAAGAAAGAAAGAAAGAAAGAAAGAAAAGAAAGACTGCAACACTGCGTGGTACTTACATTATCATGATTATCAACCATAAGTTTGTTGAATCGTACGAGTCAACTTTACATAAGAATGATTTACCTCAAGGAGGAGATAAAGCACTGAAGGAGGGTGTTTGTTCATCTTTCCTCCAAGTAGAAACCTCCTCGAGTAT
>NC_090737.1:118160266-118175266 GCF_036898095.1 Palaemon carinicauda | reverse complement strand
TAAGGCATTAACTTTGATGATGTAGTTACGATAGTAAACTATAACTATGTAAGATTATTATTATTATTATTATTATTATTATTATTATTATTATTATTATTGTTGTTGTTGCTGTTGACTTTTCAATAGAAAACTTTGCATGCATAAATGACTTTGCTTATACTAGTCACTAGCAACTTGTATCCAGTTGAAAGGAGTTTCGTTTTACATGTAAAAACGAATGCAAATAACCACTAGAAATCACCAATAAACCACTGCACGTATGATTTTTGAAATATGGAATTCAGTTACATATTCCTTTGTAATCAAGTAATTATTATTTGAAAGTTTCATTTCAATGCTTTTTCTAATCATAAAATTGTTGATTGAAAGTTTATTTTCAATATTCTTTCTAATCAGGCAATTATTAATTGAAAATTTCTCTTCAATATTCTTTCCAAGCATGCAATTATTAATTGAAATTTTCTTTTCAATATTCTTTTTAATCATGCAATTATTAATTGAAGGTTTCTTTTCCATATTCTTTGTAATCATGCAATTATTAATTGGAAGTTCCTTTTCAATATTCTTTCTAATCATGAAATTCTTAACTGAAAGTTTCTTTTCAATATTCTTTCTAATCTAGCAATAATCAATTCAACGTTTCTTTTTAACAATTAAGTTTTGTATCAGGAAATATTTAGTACATTTTATAAATATCAAGGGTATAAAAAGAAATTACTTGGTGCTTATTTATAATTCATTAAATTAATACAAAAATAACATTTCAGTAATCAATAATATATACACAAATCGTTTTGAAAAATCACAATAATTAAAAATAAACAAAATTCATTCAAAAAAATAGGTGTGAGATGATTATGGAACTGGATCATGATGAACAATGATTTATACAATGATTATTTAGAAAAATGTTATGAAATACTTATTAAGGCATAATAAGAAGAAATTAGATTATTACACATAGTTGTTTGAACAAATTAATCTGTCACATACATATTTGAATATAGGAATGAAATATTTATAAAACTAACACTAAAAAATTACTATATATTTAATTCCCAATAACCTTTCAATATGGAGAGAATAAGGATATCGAGTTAGAATTAAAATATGACTCTTTCGATGAGCATATTTTCAAAAGCATAACAAAAATATTCACATATATATATTTTTTTTCTTTTTTTCAAAAAGCATAACAAAAATATTATTAAATTATTATTATCTTTTTTTTTTTGTCGAACTTGAAGTTCTTATTTTTCTTACATCTTGAAATAAATCCCATGAGGTTTCATTACACATCATCGGGGAAAAGTAAGAAAGTGATACGAAGAGAATAAGTAGGTCTTAGACAGATATTTCTTGAAGAACCTTAATACTGTTTTCCTCGTAACATATTTATAAAGATATCTCTTTAAAAACCTTAATATTCTTTCCCTCCTAACTTTGAGATATGAACTTTTCTTATTCTATTACTTCAGAACCAGACGAAATGGAAAACTTTTCTTTAGACAGTTCGAAGTAGGCCTAGTTTTTCCTGTATTCTCCTTCTACGGCACCTTGCTTCGTCCCAGTCGAGATACGACGATTCGATGTGTCGATCACTGAAGGCTTCGTATCCTTCACGGCCGTGGAGGCATCGCACGTTGTCCAGTGTCATTAAATCGCCTGGAAGGAAAAGAGAAGGATTTTCATATAACAGTTCCTTTCTATTTATACCTCTTTGGAATCAAACTTCAACCTTCTGTCTTTGTGTGTGCAATAAAAAATTAGGTTTTAAGTAATATATCTTATAATGACAAGTTTTTTCGTCAAGAATTTTTTCTGATCTAAATCTTGTTTGAAAGATTATACTGTAGATATAACAAGATTTTACTCTACTGATAATGGCCTCCTTCTTATCTTTTGTTTTCTTTTTGTCTCATCGTTAAGAATTTAGAAACATTATTTTCTCTGAATTATTGAACGATATTCCCTTTCTATTTCTATGACTTACACATGAAGTTATCAAATGTATATTGCAACGAATGAAACTGAAGTTTGTTTTCAAATAAGTTAATGGAAATTACACCTAAACTCGTCACAAGTGATGAAATAGTTTCCAAAAATCATTTGTAAGAATCCTGCAGATTCAAACGATTATAGTAGTCTTACCGGAGTCCATCTTGAATGTTGAGGAGTTAGAGTACAGGATGTCGTTGAAGACCTTCAAGGATTCGTAGAACTTCTTGACCTTGGACGAGGGCAGGTCGAGGTAGGAGTCCCGAATGGCGTTGTTGACAGCAATGCGAATGACCTCTTTGCTGCTGTTGAGTCTGGAATTAAATTCTGAATTTCAGCACTTCAATTCTTTCTGAGATTTGGGTTTTTCTTCTTTGTTCTCAAATATGTAATTTGGTCATTTCAGTTGTCATGAAATTTTTTCAAGTTTTATAAAGAATATAAAAAGTAAGACAAATTTGTACACAACTATTTCATCCATAACAATATCTTTATGACTTTATTTTCATCTCCTATTGTCATACAGATTTTTATCAAAGCCGTCAATAGAAACTCACGTGATGACTGGGAATTTGGAGATTTTATAGAACTCCTCCATCTCCCAGGAGTAGTTGGCGTGACCTTTGTCCCAGAAGTAGGAGTCGGTGGAGGTCAAGATCTTGAAGGCCTCCGGGTGTTCCTTCCGGAGGAGCTCGGCGCCGAAGAGTCCATCTGCAATGACGCTCTCGCCTCCGGTGCCAACGTGTTGCTTCACGCAGTGGATGAAGATGATCTGAGAAAAGAGATAGCAACTATGATTAAGATAACAAAAATTTCATGAATAGTCATCCATAAATAATGTGCATTTTATATATAAAATTTCAGTAAATGTATGTTAAAAACCATTCATTATGTAGAACAGGGTCTATTGTGTGAAATTCTCAAATTTCTATACATCAAGTAGTAAAGTCTGAACACGACAAGCAAGAAGGAACTTGAGGTCTTACCCCTGCCATGTGCTCGTACTGAGGAAGGTCATTGTGCATCCCCAATTTGGCGTTGGTAAAAGCGACGTTGTTTGTGTTTGGTCTGTTAATCACGGGTGAATGCGGTCTGTTGGAGAGAGCAGACATTTACGGTCACATTACAATCAAATCCTATATTGCCTAAATAAGAGCTCTGAAACTCTGCTCTTCTTTATAATTGAATTGGTTACAGTATTGTTTCAAAACATATATAGATTGACCAGCATGACATAGGCCAAATCTACAAGCATTAGGGCAAATCTACATCTGCCAAACACGCCCTCCAGGTACCTGGTGGACACTCACCCATAATGACATTGCTTGACAAAGGCGATGTGTTCGATCATCTCAGGTCCTGCGACGTCCTTATCAGGGACGTTTTTGAGCATCGCTGATCCTTGAGTCTCCATTGTCAAGAGCCATTCAAGGAGCACCTTGTCGTCCTTCCTCATCGACTCATAATCAAACTCCAGTAGCTTGTGGTTGGCTCCCCAAGGTTCCTGTGGATTGGATTCGGGAAATGAAACTCAGCGCTGGGGCCTGTGAGACCATTCAGCACCGAATTACATTTAGGGTAGAACAAGAGAGTTAAGCCATGAGGTAAAGGTTAGAAAAGGTGGGACACTAAGATTGAAGAAAGGAAACAAGAACGGAGGTAAAGTAGAAGGATATAAAGCAGGCGCAGGCAGGAACTATAGGAAGCTTGCTAAGACCATTACGTAATGCCTACAGTACACTGCGTGCGGGGCACTGACGGCACTATCCCCACGGGAAAGATTCCCATGCACAGAAATCATATCCAGTGAATGTCTGAGCTTTTATAACCATATATGAATTAACTCTAATACCATAGAAGTAGGGCCTTCATGTGTTGAGTTTCTATATCTAAGCAAATACATATTGGGATGAGGTTGCAAGTCCCACACCTTCACCCAATAAAAGGGTCAATGGACAGATGGGCCAGCAAATGGCTTGAATTATTTTAGCTAATCCTAAGATCAGAGTAAATAAGGGGCCACCATACAAACTGGAGTTGAATATTTAATTTTTTACTATTCCAATATATGTACTTATATACATGTATGTATGTATGTATGTATGTATGTATGTATGTAGGCCTATGTATGTATCTAAAAGAGCTATTCCTCTATAGTGGATTATTTTCATTTGCAATAGATAGTAATTTCCTTGAGTAAATCATTATCAAATGAATTTAGTTTCTGCCAGGAATACAGAAGAGCCCCAAACCCTAGTTACCTTGGGCAGGGCATAGACGTCCCTCCTGAGGGCTCTGGCCTCGGGGGTGAATGCCCTGGCATGGAGCCACTCGGCAGGGTACTCGGATCGGTGTCCGTCACTCCATTCGATATTCAAGGACTCGTCATTACTCTGGAAAATATGATTTCCATATATAGTTATGAACAGAGATATATTGTATAATATAAACAACTGGCGTTAAATATGCAAGTATATATATTGTTAAGTAATTTTAACAATAATGAAGAGATGATAAATATTAAGTTGAATAATTCCGTAAGAAGAAATGAAGACACGTGTCCTTCTCTCTTATGCCTGAAGTGAATTAACATTAATACCTGGATGTCCATCGCCTGGATTTCGACGTCGAGGTCTGAGAGGAGGCATTTCCTGCCCAGGGCCTCGCTGCTGTAGCAGTCGGGGCAGCGGCAGTTATCCCTGAGCCAGACGTAGGGCATCGGGCTCTCCCGGCCGTCACCGAATTTGACAGTCACAGAATCTCTGCTCACTTGAGCCGAAGAGATTGGGACGGAGGGAACTGCAAGAGAGAGACAGTTAGTTAGTGGACTCTCTCTCTCTCTCTCTCTCTCTCTCTCTCTCTCTCTCTCTCTCTCTCTCTCTCTCTCTCAAATATTTTAATGGTGTTTATTTCATAGTTATATAATTATTATTAAAACTAAATATATAACAATAACAAGGCAATTAGACAATCTCTCTCTCTCTCTCTCTCTCTCTCTCTCTCTCTCTCTCTCTCTCTCTCTCTCTCTCTCTCTCTCTCTCTAAGATTTTTAATATTTTGTATATCACAGTTGTGTGAAATTATTAAAACTAAATAACAATAACGAGACTTATACAGCTGTTGCTTTACATTTATGGTTTTCACTCAATGAGCCAAAGATTAGGCAAATGTTTTCCTGTTTTATGAGATTTGTGTAAAATTTAGGAATGAGTATTTTTAAAGTTATTTGGAAAAACGTATGGCAATTACCATTGTTTTTGAGTTTTACGCATTGTACCCCTTTCGTCAAATACCATTCTGTGTATCTTTAACGTGTTTATTTCCATGTAACATACAACCTCTATCAAATACATACAGTGGGACACATAAATTCCTGGTACACCTCGCTCTGGCTAAGTGCAAAATCTCACTCCCATTCTGCGCTGGGAGATCCTGCATTTAGCCCCACCCACTACTTCTGTCATCTCTCCTTGAAATATCTGTTTGGTTACTCTCCGTGCAGTAAGAGTGTGACAGTGTGCATTACCTCAGAGCGATGGGTGCCAAGAATTCCAGTGTTAAACTGTACATTATTTTGTATCGTAAGATTGAGTAAAATGGTAGATAATATGAGTATATTGATGCATTTTCCTCAAAACACAATTAATAAATGTAGTTGCCAACACAATGAATGTGTAGTTGCTTACACAATTAATAAGTGTGGCTGCCTACATATTTAATCAATATAGTCGCCTATACAATTAACTTTTGTAGTTGCCTACATAATCAGATAAATATAGTTGCCTTTCAGAACTAAATTGATCATTGTCATCCAAGAAAATACTATATTCATTTTTTTTTTTTTTTTTTTTTTTTTTTTAATGAGGCGCATTTGCACCGACTCATAAGGGTGCCCTTTCAGCTCGGAAAAGTTTCCTGCTAGCTGAATGGTTGGACAAGATAATTCTAACCAATCAGTAAGTAGGAAACTTTCCCAAGCTAAAAGGTCATCCCTGCGAGTCAGTGCAAAAACGATCCGTTCTTACCTGGCAGTTCCTTCCGCTCCTTCCGTTCCTTCACCTGATATTGCTGTTGGGCGTTGGCTGCAAGACTCAGAGGTCGGGTGACCTTACAGTTGATGCATTTCTTGTTGCAAATCAGTCTCATCTGAAAGACGGACGGGATTGGATCGATGGACGTTCAGAAGTTCGAACTTTGTTTCAAATGCAATTATGTTCAATTATACGTAGCTTAGTTTTATAGGAAATGTTTTTTTTTTTTTTTTCATATAGTTTTCTGTATTGGAGCTCTCATATTGCTATTTCGCTATTTATGTATTTATTTCTTTATTTTCTTTTATTTCTTTATTACTTTTCATTTCCAAGGTTGTATATTTGTTAATAATAATAATAATAATAATAATAATAATAATAATAATAATAATAATAATAATAATAATAATAATATACATGAAATGTTAATCTATATACAATGTATACATATGTATATTTGAAAATAGACAAGCCTATGGTGGCCTACATATATATCTATATGAAAAACCATCCAATTGCATTTATGTATGTTATCTAAATCTACCTAAATTCATGAACAACAAAGGATTTTATTTTCTCTATATATTGAAAAAAATATGTATATTACACGCTCTCATATATAACTTAAAATCATTTCCTGATGATTTCCAAACAAAAGTTATTTGTTCTTTTTCAATATCTTTTAGAAATGTTTCACTTCTTTTGTCTTCAGTCATGATAAGGTTAACGAACCGACTACCTTTGTTAAACAAAAAATAAAAAAAATTTTATATGGGAAGAAAGAGAATATTTCTTTGGGAATATATAGTATTTTGAATGTAATATTTACAAACCTTAGTGTATATATTGTATATTGCTTTATTATGTAATATAAAATCTATCATTAAATATATAACGAAATTGTTGAACAAATAATAGATCTTTTCTCATTATGATACGACAACGGTATTTTCAAAAATATAGAATATTTATAAAACACCATTTGAATCCATCATGGAATGAACTAAAAAAAAACTGATGTAGCAATAATAATAATAATAATAATAATGATAATAATGATATTAATAATGATGATAATAATAATGATAATAACAATAAAAAGAAGAAGAAGAAGAAGAAGAAAAAGAAGAAGAAGAAAAAGAAGAAGAGGAAGAAGAAGAAGATGATGATGATAATAATAATGATACTAATAAAGATTTATGAATTTTTCTTGGGACATATCGCCTGTTGTTGAGGCCGGGAATACCATCTAGGGCTTATGTTGAAAGGAGGAAAAAGTTCAAGTAAAAGGCTAAGGCATCTAGGGTCCGATATGGACACTAGAAAGACACTTTGATAATGACTACAGTGCGCCAGGTGAGGTGCACTAACAACACTGCGCTCCGACGAGAAATAACAGTATATAATAATGGTGATCGAAAGTCAGATTTGTGGGGAGAGAGACAACTCTAAACATATATTCACATTTTGACGAAGGAAAAATTCGTGTTAAATCACTAACCTGTTGGACGGTAACATTTCTGAAGGCAGCTACCCCGCTGAGGAGAGCTCGGGCTGTGGAGTGGTGTGACATTACTTTTTTCTGAAACTTCGAAGCAAAATACCACTGTTGAAAAAAATGCTTCTTGACTGACCACTTGCGTTGCTAGTCTTCTTCTTCTTCTTCTTCTTCTTCGTCTTCTTCTTCTTCTTCTACTTTGTCTTCTTCTTTTTCTTCTTCTGTTTATTCTTGTGATCAGCACTGGAAACTGTGTTTTCACGCTAAGGCTATTCTGATAGTCTTCCTTCTTCTTCTGATCAGTACTCAAAGCTGTGTTTTCTCGCTATGACTGTCCACGAACTGAATGCTTCCCTGGCTCATCTTTCGCTCTTTTATAGGAGACGAGTCGAAGGTGGACCTGACCCTGCTCTTGTCAGTGGAATCAGTGACGCATTTCTCGCACCACTTAGCGCTTGATAAATTCTCTTATCAGTGGTCAGTTCGTATGCTGCTGTTTCTCTCCTTCGTCGAGCTTTCTGGAAGGCATTACAACATTCATACAATGTATATTGTAATAATGTTATGAGTAATCTTAATCTGATGGTACACTCTCACTGATGAGAGAAGTGGTTATCAAAGGTTCAAACAATATTAATCTATATCTTCAGTACATAGTATATGTTTGTTAGTACACTTTCACTGATGAGGAAAAAGATAAAGTTAGCACAATGAACATAACATCTTATCTGCTAAATATGTACTCGAATATTACAAGCTACTTTTGTAACCAATACAATTATTTATATTTTTTCGTTTCGTTCATAAAATCTGAATGATGATTACAAAATCTACTTTTCTGTATCCATATGAAAATTATATATTTCCCATAAGAAATAGAATAGTTAATTAAGGGTCTTACATAAATTGTTAACAACAAATACGGATAAAACTAATAAAATTAAAAAAAAAAAGTTTCTCAATGATTATAGACATACATATATATATATATATATATATATATATATATATATATATATATATATATATATATATATATATATATATATATGTATATATGTATATATGTATGTGTGTGTGCAAAAGAATCACAAGAAAAATTAAATAAACATATATGTGATATATAAGTCCTGACTAGTTTCGTGATACTTCTTCAGATGACTGATTTATTGAGCGTGGTCTCTATATATTTAATATGGTTTAGTGAGAGTATGAAGATACATTCAGATATTTACAAAACAATGCTCCATACCCAAACAAACTACCTGGACTTATATTTTTGGGTGTTTGTGGGCAAAGTCCATACCCACTTAGCCAGGTAAATTTTAAGCCTTCCAATACAGTCTCTTTATATTCAATTGCGTTAACCTTAACCATATAAATACATAAACATATATATATATATATATATATATATATATATATATATATATATATATGTGTGTGTGTGTGTGTGTGTGTGTATAAATATGTATATATAAATATACATAAATATATATATGTGCATATACATATATGCATATATATACGTATATTCATATATATGTATATATATTTATACATATACTGTATATATATATATATATATATATATATATATATATATATATATATATATATACAGTATATATATATATATATATATATATATATATATATATATATATATATATACAGTATATATATATATATATATATATATATATATATATATATATATATATATATATACTCAAGTATTTATATACGCGCATATATCCAGTATATAAAACGTATATCTACTAGTAAGCAATTACAAATACCTGATAACATGCATATACATATTAATGAAAATATAACCCTATCAGCATGAACATAGAATTGCATACAGATCAATGCATTATTATAACATACCAATAATTAGCAACAGAGCATGCAGTACATGTATATTTATATACAATAATTATACCCACATAATAATTAGATATGAAAGATTAATTTCATATAGGCAGTCCTTATCTGAGGTAAAGTTAGTTATACATTAAGTAATTTAAGTTTTTTTTTATATAAAGTTTGCAAATCACTTTACATTTAATTGAATCTAGTTTGTACATTCCATATCCTATGTGTTATTATCAAAGGTTTCTTTTATATAACTTGGTTCTCTGATGCGTCTTTCCAATGAATTATTTGAATGAACCCGTTTCTTGACACATGATCAATTCATAATATGATTTTTATCCCTAACATAGACGAACATTGCATTATTATCTTGGGCACATCTGACACTTTTCTGATGTGTGTGTATAGTTATATATATATATATATATATATATATATATATATATATATATATATATATATATATATATATATGCATATACTGTACTGTATATATATACATGTATATATAAATATATACACACATTATATATATATATATATATATATATATATATATATATATATATAGATATAGATATATATGTTTATATGTGCATATATGTATATATATATATATATATATATATATATATATATATATATATATATATATAGATAGATAGATAGATAGATAGATAGATAGATTTTTATATATGTGTGTGAGTAAGTGTATATATACATAACTATATACATACATACATACATATGTATGTATGCATTATATATGAATATATCATAAGCATATTATGTATATACAAGAGGGAATACGTACACACACACACACACGCACACACACACACACACATATATATATATATATATATATATATATATATATATATATATATATATATATATGTATGTATATATATAAATGCATGAGGATAGATCAACCGTTTGATGTTGTTATAATAAATAAATCGTGTGATAGCAACACCCCCCCCCCCCCCCCAACAGACCACATCTCCAAGATCATCCAAGAATTACACCCAAAGATCTTGAAACATCAAATCATCTTTTCGAGAACATTGGGATGACTGACTGATAAGGAGGCACAAGAACACATGGTAGTAGAGATTACAAATCTTTAGGACTTATCAGTAGGTAAATATAAATACGTGAAAACTTGAGTACTTTCTAGGTGCGTATGAATGATCTGGAAAAATCCGGTCAAAAGAGAGAGAGAGTGATTTGTGAAGTTTAGTCGTAGTTGGCCGATTGGAAGAATTGTTTATCAGGTCAAGTTCTCCCAAGAAATCTTTTTTATATCTTTAAATGATATCATCGATTTTGGGTCTTCTTGAGTACTTCAGATAACAGTAATTTATATATGTAGTTTGTTTTATTTTTGTATTCTCTTACAATGGGTGTATTTGATGCATACGCGTTCCGAATGTTATTGTATTTCTATACATTTATTTTCCGTATGAATATTAAAGTAAATTCATATGTAGATTGAATATTGAAGATTGAAGATTGAAGATTGAAGATTGAACGGCTGCACTGATATAATTGAAGGAGTGAACTTAGATTATACATACTTGCATACTTGCATGCATACATACTTTTATTCAATGCTAAAAAGAAACTCTAAGATCTAAACTCTCTCTAATGATGACATCTAATTACACGAATGGAATGAATATGAGTTTGGAAATAAAAGAAAATTTTCACTGGATGCGAAAGAACCTTTTTTAATCGCAAAGTCATTTACTCTCTATCTATGATGAATGAAATTTTCCTTATCTCCCTACTACCCTATAGTTTAAAGTCCCTGTTCTACTCACACTATTGGAAATTAGTTTTATTAAAGTGTCTTCGAAGATATATTAAAGGTTTAAAGGTCGCTCATGAATGGCAGAGGCAAGGGACAGTGCTAACAGTTCTAGGACAAGGAATGTCTAGCAGGGGTGGGGAACCCTTTTTTGGATGAAGGCCATCTTGCAATTCCTCAATGCTCCTTAAGGCCGCATAGAATTTTGTTGGTTATTTTATCCTCCAAGTAATTTATTATTAATCTAAAGAAAGAGTGACAGGTTTTTAAAGATATAAAGCATTAAAATCTAAAATATTTGAAATAAGTACTTTTTATACAAGTAATCAGTAAATGAATTATATTGAAAACAAAATTTTAAAGTATTTCATTCAAGTTTGGGTAGTTTTCAAACTACCGTAAGTAAATGAACAATATCGAAAGCATGTCATTTTACAATTACTTTAGCTAAGCAAGTAGGTTCTTTGTATTGAAGTGATAAATTAAATCATATAATTTTTTTGGAAAAGATCGCTTATAGATATCAACAATATAACCTTTTCAAATATTCCATATTGGCAAGTAAGTACTTTTTAAACAATCACATCTCATAAAAATTCAACATCCCAGTAAAAAAAATTGTATCTGTTTAAACATAATTAGGTGTTTTCATTGAAAAACATCAATTATTTGCATTCGTAAGATGTTCAATAAATCCCTATTTTTTAGCCATCATAGCTGGAACACCATCAGTGCATAGCTTATTATAATAAGGAAGTAAAATTTAGTCCCCCTTTGTGACATTGCTTATTGCAGTTGTTAAAATTTCTGTTCCTCTTGTCCTTGCGTTAAGGTTACCCAAGGAAAGCTATTTTTCATACAATCAAAAATCATCAGTGAAAGCACAAATAAAATATTTTATGCCAAAAATCTGGAACCTGTTGACTCATCTAAAACTAACATAGATCACAGTTAGGAGATGGACAAAGCAGGAACTCTCTCGTCCTTCATACGTTAAATCACTCACTGCAACTAGCAGTTTTTCCTTATCAGCTACAACAGCTGTCGCAGCTGACAAGGAAAAACTGCTAGTTGTATTTAGGATTCATTGAATTCCAGGAAAAATTGCTTCCATTCTCTGGGAGGTACATCACTGAACACTATTTTCATATTGTCTGTGTGTACATATTTGTATGTATGTACATACAGTAGAATAATTTCAAACACACAATATTCAGTGTCAAAGCAGAAATATACTACACATACTGTACATATATCAATGGCCATAGAAGGCCGCATTTGATAGTCCAGAAGGCCATATGCGGCCTTAAGGCCGCAGCTTCCCCATCCCTGACTCTAGCCAATGGCTGCTGATGACTCAGCAGGTAGACCTATAAGCTTCCACAAACCCGTTATCCTCAGCTCACAAGGAGTGTAAGGATAGAACCCTTTGCTCCAAAGAGTATCAGTTAGTGGGATATTGATGATCAATTATTACATTATGAAGTAATAGCATTTAACCATATTTTCCAACATGAAAGGAGTAATGTTTCTTGTTTTTAGAATAATCGGGAATATATTTCTGATGAAAGACATTACTGAAATAGTCAGAGAAACTATTTCAAAAGAGATATATAGAAATAAGGGTTATTCTCTGACAGTTTGACTCTCATCCCTTAAAATTGAATGTAGAATTATATTGAGCCCATGTGGACAGCAAAAAACCGGAGATATGAAAGTCAAAGTACTTATTAATTTCAATGAGTTATTGGGCCTCCTACTATGTTGAACGCAGTAATGTAATAATTCAATTACATAATATACATACGCACTGGCGAATAAATAATTTCATACGATCCTACTTAAATTATCAATGACGGACGGATGTGTAATTACATATAGTGAAAAAATAAGAATCTTACCAAAAATTAACATCATTATCATATTTTTTAAACATTGAGGGGAACCTCACCATCTTTGTGGGAGCCTATAGGTCTACCTTCTGAGTCATCAGCAGCCATTGCCTAGCCCTTCCTGGTCCTAGCACTGTTCCTAGCCTCTGTCATTTATGAGCGACCTTTAAACAGCCATTGCCTGGCCCTCCCTAGTCCTAACTTGAGTGGAGATAGGGCTTGGGCGTGGATCATACTTATGTTTGGTCAGTCTCTAGGGCATTGCCCTTTTAAGGCCATTGTGACTGTCCTTTGCCTCTGCCAATCATGACCGACCTTTAAACAGCCATTGCCTGACCAACCCTGGTCCTACCTAGGGCGGAGATGGTGCTTGGGTGTGGCCCACACTTATGTTTGGTCAGTCTCCAGGGCTTTGTCCTTCAAAAGGCATTGTCATTGTCCTTTGCCTCTGCCATTCATGAGTGGCCTTTAAACCTTTAAATAATAGGATTACTCGAATCCCTTAATATCCCAAATTATCATCCAATAATTAACGAAGTCACGTAAGAGAAAACGGACGAAAACGACGAACAAAATCAAGTCATTCTCCTTTAGTGAAGCTGCTTTGAACGACGCCCAACTTTCCCCGCTCTGTTCCATTCATCCACATCGCTTTTGTCTCCCTGGAAAACTTTTAGCGCCCGTACATAATACACATATAGGCATCCAGAACCCCCCCCCCCCCTCTCTCTCTCTCTCTCTCTCTCTCTGGTTTAAATTCCACCCTACAGAACCTCAACCGAGTTCCTTTGTTACGGAAGAGGGAACTTGGATAAAGGAATTCCGAAAACAGTTACAGGATACGCTGACGAGGGCGATGGAATTATTTCGGACGAATGCTTTAATTCGTGTAGTCTGCAATGATGAGATTAGAGATTATTATTTTTACCGGGTAAAGATGATGAATAAAGCGTACTGAATAGATTATTATTATTATTATTATTAGTATTAGTAGTAGTAGTAGTAGTAGTAGTAGTAGTAGTAGTTAGAGCTAAGCTACAACCCTAGTTGGAAAAACAAGATGCTATAAGCCCAAGGGCTTCAACAGGGAAACTAGCCCAATGAGGAAAGGTGATAAGAAAACAGATAGAATAGTGTTTCTGAGAGTAAAATTAAATGCGAAAAAATTAATCCTTGTCAATGGATATGACTAAAGAATAAAAACTACTAAATAATAATTGTAGGGAAACAGTTTTGCTCGCTATTTCTTATTCATTCATAAGTAAAACATGAATATGGTAATGAACGTAAATTAATATTCCAAATTTATTGATTTTTCTTAAAATAATATTTATTCGAAATCTTTCCCAAAGCAAAAAAAAACTAAAAGAAAGCAGTATTAAGATGATATTGGCTAGAGCAATGTAGTTTTTGAAGAATTGTTGTCAATGCAGGCATGTTAGTCAACTCTTCAAGAATAAGCTTCTAAAAATATAGAAGAATATGTTACTAAATTAGAGAAAATGTTCAAAGCATAGAATACCAAACGGGGAAAGGAACTCTGAATTTTATCTGTTTGATAACCGGACACAGCTGATAAAAGCAGATATATCTGGGAAAATACTTTCAAAATAGTTCCTTTTCTTAAAGAACAGATCGTGATTGTGAAGACATGGAAAACTGGGAACCAAAAGTTAGATTTATAGGAGTAGCTCTAATAAAGGACACAAATTGCTGACACAAATTGCTGACTGCAATATTAGCGCTGGAGATGAACCTGAATTCTCGAAACTATCTAGTCAAAGCAAGACTCATATTATAGGATTGGAGTCATGGGAATGGTGCCATGGGGGAAATTGTGAACAGCGCCCATTCAGTGTTGAAAATCAGGCATTAATCACG
>NC_090737.1:118135266-118145266 GCF_036898095.1 Palaemon carinicauda | reverse complement strand
TGGAGAGGGGGCTTGGGTGCTGATCATATGTATATATAGTCCGTATCTAAGGCATTGTCCTGCTTGATAGGGTAATGTCACTGTCCCTTGCCTCTGCCATTCAGGAGTGACTTTTAAATTTTAAACCTCTAAAGAATGAAGAACTGGATGGAACTCACTGAACGGGAAATATGAAGATCTTCCAAACGAGGCCCTGATTAATGTGGTTCTGAGACACCAGACCTCAATCAATGGAAAGGTCCATAAAATAGTAGATATTTCCTCAATTCGTAAGTTACTCATTATGGTCATTATACAACCGAAGTAAGTAATAAGCAAACAATGAGTAGTGGGACTAGGACAAAGCAAAATTACGTCAACAACAGGAAGATACGGTGGAGATAAGGTTTAGATACGATGGAAATGTGGGAGAGATACGATAGAGATACGGTTGAGATACGATGGAGATATGGATTAGATACAAGGGGGGCTGCATTTGAGATACAATGGAGATACGGAAGAGATACGATGGAGATGCGGTTGAGATACGATGGAGATATGGATTAGATACATGGGAGCTACATTTGAGATACAATGGAGATACGGTCGAGATACGAGAGATGAACGAGGGGAATGTGTTTAAGATATGATGGAAATACGTTTGTGATACAATGGAGAAATGGCAGAGATTCGATGAAGATATTGATGATATACGATAGAGATGTGGTTGAGGTACGATGCAGATACAGATAAGATACTGTAGAGATGCAGATGAGATACTGTGGCGATATGGATAATATACGATGAAGATAAGGATGAAATACTATAGAGATACGTTGGACATACGATGAGTGTCCTACAACGTAAAGAAAAATAAGAAGGAAAATGTACAGTTGAAAATATCGGTGACTTCTCTTTCTAGAAAAAAAAAATGGGGCCAAACCCCCTTTTGGCCAGAAATTTTCTTTTCTATCTTTTACTTCAGAAAATATTAAAAGATAATATGATTCGTAAATTTAGTAACTCATGAAAGATTCAAAGATATTAGATTACATAAAGTTAGTAAGTCATTCTTCATAAGAATTATCAATAAAAGCAATCTCGAATAAAAGGATTTTATTAAAATGCATTTCCATGTTGGAGTGAGGAATTATTCTAATTATATGTACAGTATATAGTTACATCATATATATATATATATATATATATATATATATATATATATATATATATACATATATATATATATATATATATATATATATATATTTGTATATATATATATATATATATATACATATATATATATATATATATATATATATATATATATATATGTACATATATATACATATACATTATATATAAATATGCATATAAATGTATATATATATATATATATATATATATATATATATATATATATGTGTGTGTGTGTGTGTGTGTGTATATATATATTTATACGTAAATATATATATAAATATGCATATAGATGTATATATATATATATATATATATACATACATATATATATAAATTATATATATATGTGTGTGTGTATATATAGATTTATACGTAAATATATATATGCAATCATATATATGTACATTTATATATATATATATATATATATATATATATATATATATATATATATATATATATATATATATATATATATATATATATATACATATATATATACATATATATATATATATATATATATATATATTTATATATACATATACATATATATATATATATATATATATATATATATATATATATATTTATATATACATATACATATATATATATATATATATATATATATATATATATATATATATATATATATATATATATATATATATTATACCGCACGTGTTTCATACACGCTCGTACACTGCAACGATTTTGCTTTTTATCTTATGAATCGTTCATCACTGCACTGATAAACCAACCTGTATAAACCTGAGAGCTCATGTTTAATTTTGTTTGAATTTTTGTGACGTTCTTGCTTGTATGTCCTGCCATTTAAGCTCGGTGCCTTTTTTATCATATCTTTTTGTTTACCAACAGCACTTCATCCTATGCTTATCCATCTTTTAATTTCGGTCTCATGTCCTATGAAAATACTTACAGTCTGTCCTAAGTACGTATATTCATTAATTCGTCCTTAACCCTATGTGTTGTCTCTGTATATTCATTGAATATTATCATAGTTTCGCTCACATTCATTTTTAGTCCTACATTCCTTCTTACTTTATTCAAATCTTCTATCATCTTTTGCAATTCCTTCCATGATTCATATGCAAATCTTAAGTTGTAAAGGTATTCCCCATTAATGTTAATTCCTACATTTTCTCAATCTAAATTCTTAAAAAATTCTTCTGAACACGCGGAAAATAATTTAGGAGAGATAGGATCTCCCTGTCTAACGCCTTTTCTCAATTGAAATTTTTTCACTAAATATATGTATTTTTAGGAATATTATGCTACCCATTTAGGTATCTTCAAATGCTCTAACATACGTATCATCTATTCCTCTTCTTTGAAGGGCTTTCATAACTGTTAAAGTTTTGATAGAATCAAAAGCTTACTCATAGTCTTTAAATTCCATATACTGTATAGTGGTTTATCATACTAAGTTGATTATTCCATTAGCTGGTTAATAACATGGATATAGTCAGCTGTTTATCATCCGCTTCTAAACCTGCCTGCTATCTTGATTGATTAAAGTCTAGCTTTCTTCCCATTTTGCCAAATATGATCTTTGTAAACATTTTATATATTAATGAAAGTAAACTTATTTTGCGGTAATTTTTCAGGTCTTTAGTGTTTTTCTTTCTATGAAATAATATAATGATATTTTTTTTCAAAACTTAGGTGTAAAGTTCAGAGAGATTTACTACTATGAAATATCCTCCTTCTATTATGAAATCATTTGTTAGACCATCTTCCTCTACTTTATCTCTTTTCGTGTCTTTTAATGTACTTTTTTTCCTACTTATACTGTTACTTTTTGTACCGGCTCAGATGTTTCATTATTTCTATTGGAAAAGTTATTTCTTATATTGTATAGCATTATAGAAATCCTTTGCACTTTTTATCAATCCAGCTCTTTTGATAGAATATCTATTTTTATCCGTTAAAGCAAATATCTGTTGGTAAATTGTTCTAAGTCTTCTTTTCATTACCTTGATGCTTCTTCCTTTCTTTAGTTTCTATCAATTTTGGTCTGAATGTGTTTACGAATGTCTTGTATTTTTAGTCTGCTTGTTGTTTTTGAATTGTTCTGCTAATTATAAAATGTTATTAATTTCTTGCTTTCCTTAGACCTGGACAATTTTTATTTCTCATAAGCCTATGGTCACTTGAATTTAACTTGTTTTAAACCATGGTATCTTCAACTAAACCAACTTTTTCACTGATAATAAGATTTATTTCCTTTTTCGCTTCTACCTATGGGCTTCTCCATGTCAATTTTCTATGTCCAATTTTATAGAATAAAAAAAAAAATGTCTTCATGAATTTTAGATTGTTGTTTTTTTCAGCAAATTTTACAAGCATATTTCCTCTGTCATTGCTTGTGCCTATTCAAAATTTGTCAACACCTGATTCTCCTCTCTTCTTTTGACCTACCTTGCCATAGGTTAATTGATTTGAAGTTTTCTGGCATCCTGACATCTAAGGTCATTGACGTCGATATCATTTATGATAAATAGAAAATAAAAGAATATTGAATCAGAAACCATAAAAGCAAAGTTGTTGTTTTAAAAGTTAGAAAGCGTTCAGAAGAAGTGCTTCTGAAGTAAAGCTAAAAATACCGCTAGCAGGGTAAGATACATCATGTCCAAGAATCTTGGCAAGTTGAACATGCCATCCTCACCTCGAGCCTCGAACATATATCTATTTCCTTGTCATAGAAATTACTCAAAACAAATGCAAATGGAGTCTTATATTTCTCAAGATATCTCCAGATCTTCCTTAAAAAGTTTTTCTTTCTTCCTCTATTGTTGATGGATATGTTCGAATGATCTTCCTTTTATACTTTTTACTTAGTTTGATAATTGATCCTGTAATTCTTTCACTGATACGAAAAAAAAAATTAATTGTTACCTACACAATTTTCATTAACAGGAAAACCCACTCCATTTTCTTTATTCCTTTCATGTCTTTCGAAACAAGATATGTGACCATCTTTTAACTTTACATGAGATTCCCCAGTTCTAAATTCACTCAATCCTATCACAGTCCAGCTTTTTTCTTCCAGCTTATCTAGTCTCCAATAGTGGTATATTCTAGTCCACTCACACGTACACACACTCACACACACACACACATACATATATATGTGTGTCTGTGTGTCTGTGTGTGTATATATATAACACATACATACATATATATAACACATATATACACACAACACACACATATTCATATATATATATATATATATATATATATATATATATATATATATATATATATATATGTGTGTGTGTGTGTGTATATATATATATATATATATATATATGTATACGTATATATATATATATATATATATATATATATATATATATATATATATCGTTTTGTAAACACTACTCTATTTGTGAAATGTTAATATTCATACCTTATCACCATAGTTTAAAATCAAAGACAAATAACACAAATAATAACTAAAGCATTAGATATTTATCATATGTAAACTATAAATTAAACTAAATTAAAAACATAAAAGCCGTTGAATAATTAAACATAAAATTAAAACTGAAAAACAAATGATAGATGTAATAAATCGTAAGTAACAACATAGGCTTAGAAAACTGATAGCCCTAACTTCATCGATACTGGGAATGAGTATATATATAAGAAATAACTTCGTTAGTTTTTGATAAGTTCATCAAGTAGGCCCACCGGTATTTTATTGTAGACAATGTGTACAAATTGTAATTGATAACATAAAAATCGTCCAAAAATATTATTTTGTTGTTACTACAATCTGCTGTCAGATGCCAGGAAATCCCACCTTAGTGTGTTTCCTCGTAAATAAATTCTGAGGGCTGCCCGCAAACCCCCCACCGTCAGTGTCTTTTAAAACTTTAGCAACCCCCCCCCCCCCTCCCCTTCTCCGGAAAAACAATCCTACGCGCCTGATACATGTAATAAGGCACACTTTATAGATGGTTGATATCTATAATTGGGCTTATGCAACGTGTTTGCTGCGGACCTGAATATATTTTCGTTAAATTGGAGTTTTTTTTTATTCTTTGGCTGAGTTCCAACTGTGTTTTTAGAATATTTGGATCGGCTCTATATATTTTTGCAATGCATATCATCTGTATTTTAATAATAAGTACTTAGAGCCTACAAATCAGAAAAAAAATATATTATTGGAATTATATATTTTATGCATTGATCAAATAAAACTAGCATGAAAGCATATTTTAGTAACCTCATTTCTCCAAATTTAAATAGAATCCGAGTGCCTCTACTTCTTGTCAAAAGATGGCAGCACACGTCCTTTGTTCCATTCATGTGAATGATTCTATCAAATTGGAAAAGGGTGATAGATTGATACTTATGTAGAAATATTTGTGTAAGGTATAAATTATAATTAGCTATAATTGACTAAGCTATTTTTGGCCATTTTTAAACCAAAATGACGTCAAGGAAGGTTACAGAATGCAAGGATTAAAGAGCTCTGCACATTATTTCTTTTCATGGCCAATAGATGGCCTTATCAGTAGAGTACCAAATTGCTAATTATCCCCATCATACACTCATTATAATTTTTATTACTTCATTTCTGTTGCTATTTGGGCACAAAATTGCTATAAAACAGATGCACGTGAACTTGATGTTCCTTGTTGTCTGGCCACAACTTAATTTTTAGGATATTGTAAATTTCGCAATAAATGTCACAGAAATATTTCCTTAGCAAACAATCGTTAGTTCAATTAACATTTGGGGGTCAGGGGGTGGTCAGAAGTATGCCACATGTACGGGAATTGGTGAAACAATCAAGTAAACACAGCTATTTGATCTAATTTTCAATTACCTTTTTATGAAACCAAAATATAATCAGTATTGGTCATGGTAGGACATGTACTGTTATTAAAAACTACGTAGAATAACAATACTTCTACATTCCGAAAGGCATAATAACGCTGACTCCTCTATCCCCCTCTCTTACATCGTAAAGAGTTTTACTTTACCGCCAATAGATGGCATCAGAGGTACCTTGTCCCAACTAATATAGTCAATTATTTGACGACCACGTGGGTCAAAAAATGCGCTAGGAAGGTAAAGGATAGAGAATTGTTAGTTGGTAAATTGTCCAACGATCGTTTCTTTATTATGAATGAATATTTTTATCATAAATTGGTTTGCATTTTTCATATGCTAAAGGAGGCAACCTAAGTTTTCTTATGAAAGTGTTTATTATTTCTTTTTTTTATCAGAACATCTTAAAGGTAAGTAATATTTCAGTACAAGTGACCAAGGTAACAATCCTCAGCATAGTTAAGGTTGGTGGGATGAGTTTGGGGACAGCGCTGCCAAATGGATTTTCGTTGAATGGAAAATATCACTATTCATTACAGATTCAAATCATTTAAGAAGTAATAGTTATATGCTAGAAGGTGCATAACCATGGTGTAATTTGATGTTCTTATAATCAGCGTAATCAACAGGGATAAATCTAATAAAGAAAAAGAAAATTGTCTCATTTCTGTGTCTTCGCCAATGCCTGACAGTGTTACGTCAACCCCAAGGGAATTTGTGTTTGTTAATAAGGTCGTTCCAGAGTGTAAACCAGTTATAAAATGAACCTTAACATCATTTCCTTAGTAAAGATAAGCATGTCAGTAAAGCTGTTTCTTGGTTCAATATAGGTTAAAATAATTCATTAAATTCATATATATATATATATATATATATATATATATATATATATATATATATATATATATATATATATATATATATATATATATATATATATATATATATATATACATACATACATACGTAACATCTATAAGGCATTCAGTTGGGCGCCCAGTCCAAAAATAACGCCCAATTCCCCTGTATAAATAATGCACATTTTTAGGCTTTTGAAAGTAGTTATTAAGTAACCGATAATGTGCAAGGCCTGTCCCAACTAATATAAAAACCACCAAACAAAAGTAAGAGGAATAAGTTTCCGAATGTCATTAAACTCCAATAAATCCCTTAAAATTACTGCCTTTCTTTTCGGTCTTTTGATGCAGCAGAAATTTGGTGTTATTTTGGTATGCGATCTCATTTATGGCGTGATTTCAAAAAATATTCTTTTGCTTTGGTATACAATCTTAGTACTTTTAATAGGTACAAAAAAAAACAAGAATAATAGAAAATCTAATGGTTCTTGTTTCACCGCGCGCTTGCGTCGCTCGCGAATAAATAAAAACATCAAGCTCCATATGTACTGGCAAGCGGTAATATTGAGCTGTGCACGCTAACATCAATGACTGATTATCATTTCTTAGATAATTAGTCCCGGTACCATTTTTTTTACAAAATCTAATGGTTCTTGCTTCGCTGTGAAGTGAAATGAGATCGCTGCTTTCAGGTGAGATCGCATACCAAAGCAAAAGCACGACTGAGATCGCATACCAAAACACCACCTGCAATTTATCATTATTAATTTTTTTTTTTTTTTTTGCAGGTTTCCTTTTCCAATATACCTTTGCATTATGAATCAAATATTGCAGGGACTTACAATATCTTATTTAATACAAAAGCCTTTTAGACTTTTGCTATCTTTTCATATTTTGCATAATAGTTTATTATACATTTCATATTCATCTATCATTATCATTCTGTAATAAATCAAATGATATGAAAAGTGACTCCTGTTATTCATTCTTAGATTCTGTTGTCAAAAGATGTTGGCAGTGGGAATTTCTACATCCTTTTGTGTTCCACTTTTCGTATAACACACGTATCCCTTTATCTTATATTTCCAATGGTACTGCCATTTTCTTCACAGATGGCAAAGAAATGAAAATCAAAAACAAGAATAAGATAAAAAGGTATTGCTTTCCACTTGAATGTTTCTTTCAGTGAAAATAAGAGTTATTTTTTCTTTTCATCGTAATAATGTATTAATGCATCTGTTAGATATTCATAGTAAAAAGTTTTTACATTCAAAATTTTGATAATTTTATAAAATAACTATAATATATGAAAAAAGAATTATAAAACACTAAAGATAACTTTTTTGTTATGGATGCTTTATTATTATTATTATTATTATTATTATTATTATTATTATTATTATTATTATTATTATTATTATTAGCTAAGCTACAACCCTAGTTGGAAAAGCAAGATGCTATAAGCCCAAGGGCTCCAACAAGGAAAAACAACCAAGTGAGGAAGGGATATAAGGAAATAAATAAACGATATAAGCAGTAATGAACAATTTAAATAAAGTATCTTTAAAAAATTAACAATATTAAAACAGATATTTCATATGTATATTATAAAAAGACTTATATCAGCCTGTTCAACCTAAAAATGTTTGCTGCAAGTTTGAACATCTGACAAGGAACTAAGGATTAAATCAAGCGGTTTTTGCAGTTACAAATATTAAAAAAAAATCCAAAATTAAAATGTAATTACTTAAGATCTCTTTACAATATAAAGAACTCATCAACAGAGTTAGATAATATCACTACTAATAAAGCTTTGGATATAAATGTCTCAGGGTCCTTAGACAAATGTCATAAATAAATATAAATATTTATCCTATTTGATAAAATTTCAAAATCCTTGATATTGCTGATATCTCTTTAGTCTCGTGTGGGAGACTTCGCTTGAAAACAATCAAAAATAATAAACTCGTACGAGGAACGTATTTTCGCAATTCGCAATGTTCCTTGAAGCTCAATGACGCACGAGAGAGAGAGAGAGAGAGAGAGAGAGAGAGAGAGAGAGAGAGAGAGAGATTTTATATTCACTTTATAAGACTATTTCTGGAAGGAAGGAAATGTCGTCGAGAGGAAAATATTAAGTAATATCATTTAATCAAATTTAATGTAATTTCCCCCCGGTTATACGTAATACAACTAAGTAATTATTAGAATAATAAACAATTAAATAAGAAATTAGGGTAACTATTCTGACAAACAACGAACGTAACTGCCAGACTAAAATAATTTTCAGAACTCGATATTTTGGCGAAGAGAAAACGACATGTTGACCGGGGCGGAAAAAATGAGGAAGCGGGAGATTCTTAAACTAAATGAGAAAAAAATCAGAGGACACAAAGTTAATAACAAGCATGATGTTGAAGAAGAAGAAAAGTGGGGCATAAGTTTCAAGGAGAGAGAGAGAGAGAGAGAGAGAGAGAGAGAGAGAGAGAGAGAGAGAGAGAGGGAGAGAGAGAGAGAGAGAGACTTAACTTATTGCCCTATTTTATGTTTGGGTTCCCCCAGGTCCCTCAGTGTGAGGCACCTCGTATATCCACCAGAGAGTTGCTTATGCATCTTCCGGTGTATTTTGCATCTTCCAGTCTTGGATGGTCTGGGATGCATCTTGGGTATTTATCGAGCTTATTCTTAAACACATCTACGCTCACTCCTGATATGTTTCGAAGATGAGCTGGCAGCACATTAAATAGTCGCTGCATATTAATTATCGATGCTGGTGCGTAGTGGATTAACGTCCTGTGCGCCTTCCTTAGTTTTCCTGGTATATTTTTTGGCACTATTAATCTACCTCGGATTGCTCTTTCTGATATTTTTAGCTCCATGATGTTTTCAGTAATTCCCTCGATTTGCTTCCATGCTTGTATTATCCTATAGCGTTCTCTTCTCCTTTCTAGACTGTATAATTTTAAAAATTGCATTCCTTCCCAGTAGTCAAGAGAGAGAGAGAGAGAGAGAGAGAGAGAGAGAGAGAGAGAGAGAGAGAGAGAGAGAGAGAGAGAGATAAGTTTTGATATCAAATTTTAAAATCCTTT
>NC_090737.1:118100266-118122766 GCF_036898095.1 Palaemon carinicauda | reverse complement strand
GCATTATGTAACTAGGGCATATTTTTCTTTATTTTAAAACATAATATGCACCAACTTAAGACGAACCATTAGCTTTAGCTTTGGAGAGAAATCAGGTATACGAGACTTTGGCATGTTTAAAAGATATTAAAGTCTGACTTTCATCAGTTGTTTTATATAGAACTTGCACTTTTGTAATCATGAAACCATTATGCGCTTTCAATTGTTCACTTGTCTAAAAATCTCCTTAAAAATAAACAATACACGTATTGTGCACAAGTCGATTCCATTGTCATATATTTTTTTTTTTCCTGAGCGTTATCTAAACTTTTTTTTACATATCAGTCTTTTATACCCTTTCCACTTCTTCAATCCCTCGATATATCCAAAACACACATAATTTCTCTCTCTCTCTCTCTCTCTCTCTCTCTCTCTCTCTCTCTCTCTCTCTCTCTCTCCACACACACACAACCGTCTCTTATAACCTTTCCTCGTCTTCTTCAATTCCTCGATATATCCAAAACAGGCATAATCTCTCTCTCTCTCTCTCTCTCTCTCTCTCTCTCTCTCTCTCTCTCTCTCATATATATATAAGTTCATGGTCAACAACATCTCTTTTCATCCCGGTCACCAGACACGAGAGGAATCACTTCAACGGGAAACATTCGACAACGCATCCACAATCGAAGAACAACAGACACCTCTCAAGACTTATAGGAATTCGAACGCCTTCAATGCAACAGCGTTTTTTTTTTTTTTTTTTTTTTTTTTTCAAATTGAGGCAGGGAGTCTGGGGCTTCTTTTCTTCTTTCTCTTCCTTCAAAGGAAGAAGCCAAGACAAGTTCGTGAATAGTCGGTGTTGTATCAATACCTGAGATAAAAAAAAAAAAAAAAAAAAAAAAAAATCCTGTTGTTTTTGTATCTTTTGGGTCAATATTTACCGATATGGGGATATGAAACAGAAATACTTTCCGTCGCTTTGTACGTCTGAATAATCAACCGAACGATAATAGACAAGTTATGGTAAATTATCTGCCGCTTAGAAAAAGCTTTTGTTTTATGTACTTACTCTTTTGTTTCTTATATTAAATCGGAATTCCTAAATAAGTTAATATTCTATTGCCTTCGAAATCAGTTGTTCTATTCTGGTGTTCACGGTAATAGTTAAATACTACCGTTTTGTTGATACCATACCTCCCAAATAATAAATCACTTTCAAACGTTTAAATAACAAATACCTTATGAGGACACAAAATAGAAATAGCTCTAGCTATGCTACGCCTAAAAACAAAAATCCCGGCGAGTGATAATGTGATGTAATCAGTAATCAACTAAGAAAAAAAAATTATATTCTACATTCATTTGGAAACAATACACATGAAAATTTGTATGTTAAAAACCGTAAAACTCTGGCAACATTTATTCCAGGATTTTTATCGTTTGAAAACTGTTATATTGACGTAAAAGATAATAACAAAGTAAGGCAAAATTACGGTCCCCTCTATTTAAATGAAATACGGTTGAGAGCAGTATGTTTCCAAGAAAAATTTCCGAAAAAGAAAATTACGGAGTTTTCTAACAGCGTAGCCAAACCCGTAATAGAAAAAATATTGTAGCGTTTCTGAGCGATATTAGAATACCGTTTCCCAAATATTTAACAAAAGAATTACAGAAATGCTATAGAGATGAATCAATCAGCGAATAGAACGAAATCGAAAATGGTCATTCGAAAACTGCCGTGAGAAATAATGCATTTCATCCCGATTTTCTATTTTCATTTTATGCATTGAAAATATTTTGGCTGCTCTCATTGAATTAGCTGCTCCGAGCAATATCCAAACTAATACTCAAACGCATCGCCTACCTGAATCATCTCACTCCGGCTGAGTGCATTTGGAAATGTTGGATGCGTTTGCGCTTGTTATCTGTCCTTTTTCTGTCTTTTTCTGTCTTTTCCTGTCTTTTTCTGTCTTTTTTCTGTCTTTTTTTTTTCTCTTTTTTCAGTGCAAAAATTTTTAGTGCTTTCAATTCTGGAAAACCGTTTGTCGAGTATTACTGATTAATCAGTTTTGTGTTTTGATTTGTATGAATTAAGGAATTATCTTTATGATTCGATGATTTATTATAGTCATGAATTTTAATCAAGGAATAACTTTATGAATGGATAAATTATTGACCTATTAAATTTCCATCAAGGAATTATCTTTGTGATTGGATAATCTATTTTCGTAAGAAAAAAAAAAACAATCAATAAATTATCTTTATGATTATATAATTTATTATAGTATTGAATTTTGATAGAAAAGTAACTCTATGACTAGATAATTTATTGTCATGATAAATTTTTATTCAAGGAATTATCTTTATGATTATATAAGTTATTATAGTAATGAATTTTGATCAGGGTACAAGTTTATGATAGGATAAATTATTCTCAAAATAAATTATTCTCAAAATAAATTTTAATCAAGGAATTATGTTTATGGTTGGATAATTTATTGTCATGATAAATTTTTATCAAAGTATTATCTTCATGATTGGATGATTTATTGTCAGGATAAATTTCAATAAAGGAATTATCTTTATGATTGGATAATCTTTTTTCATAATTTCTTTTAATAAAGCAATTATCTTTAAAATAGGATAATTCATTGACACAAGAAATTTTAATCAAGGAATTATCTTTATGACAAAATCATTTATTGTAATGATAAATTTCAATCAAGGGATTATCTTTATGATTGGATAATTTATTGTCATGATAAAATTTAATCAAGGAATTATCTTTATCACTGGAGGATTTATTGTCATGATAAATTTCAATCAAGGAGTTATCTATATAATCTATTAGTTGATTATCATAATAAATTAAATCCTTCCCATCTTTTCCAGATATTAAAAGTTGAAAACACTATCTTTAACATGAAGTAGAAATAATCATTATTGTACCTACATTAATAAAGAAATGACATTACATTAACTTATTATGACATCAATTACTGATTTATTATTATTATTATTATTATTATTATTATTATTATTATTATTATTATTATTATTATTATTGTTATCATTTTTATTATTATTATTATTATCATTATCATTATTATTATTATTATTATTATTATTATTATTATTATTATTATTATTATTATTATTATTATTATATGCATGCATATATATACAGCGTTATCGTGCTGCTTAAATGAGTTCATCCTCAGCAAAAAACAAAAGAGTATAAGAAGGGCCAGTGAGTGCCACCTAATTGATAATGAATTCAGGGTACAGCTAATGACCGAGCCCAAAATTCCGCCAGGAAATTAATTCACCAGATGGCTCTTTCCTCTTCATGAATATGATCACAGCTGATTTAACAGCTGAAGCAGCTTTTAATTCCTTTTCACTTGCAAATCATAACCCAGAAAAAAAAGTGCAGGTGACGGGTGCAGTCGGCCGTGCGAAAAATTTTCAGACGTTTTACATTTCATTGGAATTTTCTATCATTGTAAAACGATATTGTAGTTGTGTATTATAATCAAGTTCTAGCTTTTCTAAAAGTATGAACCATTTTCTAAAATATGTATCCATGTAAAAATCAAAATTATTCAAATTATTTCTAGCATTCAAATGACTAAAATCATTATTATTATTAAAATTATCAAAATTACAATTGTTATAATTTAGCTACTACGTGTCCTTCACAACTCTACACTCTTCCTGTAGTTTTATTATAAAAATCAAAATTATTCTAATTCTATCTATTATTGAAATGACTAAAATAATTTCTATGAAAATAATTAAAATTACAATCCTTATAATTTAGCTATTACGAGTCCTTCCCAACTCTACACTGTTTCTGTCGTTTTATCAAAGACAGATTCTGCTTAATATTCAAAACAGAATTTTTTATTACCATCCAGACCTGCTAATTAGTTGAATGGTGTTTGACCTTCCCTAGGTCAGTGTCTCTCACCAACTGTGTCTGTACAAGCATTCCATAATGAAATTACATTAATCCGGGCTTCTTTGGAATTTGAAATGAGTTCAGGATTGGTCAGTTCCATATTCATATTACTGCGATTTTTGACGTAGTAGGTACTTGAGTATAAAGGGTTGAAGGTTTTTTCACGATGTACAGAAAAGGACATTGTAGTATTGCAGTGTCAGCCTTTTTCTAAATTGTTCTTCAATTACCCTATGAGAATTTTAAACCACTTTATGAATTATAAAATAGACTCAGCAAATGTTTTTATGTTGAACAGGATAGCATAAGTCTTTTTATAGTTTATATTGTAAATATTTATTTTAATTTTGTTATTGGTTTTAAAATATTTAATTTCAATTGTTCATTATTTCTCATATCGTTTATTTATTTTCTTATTTAATTTCCTCACTGGCCTATTTTGTCCTGTTGGAGCCCTTGGGCTTTTAGCATATTGCTTTTCCAACTAGGGTTGTATCTTACCTAATAATAATAATAATAATAATAATAATAATGATAATAATAATAATAATAATAATAATAATAATAATAATAATAATATAGAAATTATATATTTTTTTTAAATTTGATAGGAAAGTTACTTGAGTTAAGGAACTAATTGAACCAATCTTAGTTCAGAATGCCTTTCTGAATTTATTTCATCAAGTTTTGTTGTTACCTGTAAATATAGATATATAATCTAATTTAAAAATAATGCTTCTAAATTTGGTTTCACTTAGTAATTCTTGGGTGAACGAAAAGTTGGATCAACAAAAGATTTTCCCGAAGACCATATAATCATCGTCAATGAATTCTTGGATTTATCAGTCAGAATATTTATGAACATTAAGTATCAATAATCCTCTATTTATATAAATTATCAGTTTATGCAAACTATATCTAATAAGCACATGATTAATGGTAAAGGATACTGTTTTTTTAATGAACATAAATCTGAGGATATTGAGGATAAATCGCTATACTTTTCCTAGGGATAATCGTCTTTCCAAAGGTATTTCTCAAATAAAATATCCATTTGTACAAGCGATATTTCAAATGGAATCGCCTGTTATCTCAGTCATTTATGGCGTCAGCTTGCCATTTATCTACGATGCTTTTCAAGTAAAACGGGTTATTCACCCTATCATATTTCATACTAAATACATATTTTCTTTCTTTCAGGATACATATTATTTCAGGCATTAGTCTTACAGAATTATCGCTGAGATGAGATACGTCATAGAAAGGATTCTTTAACCATAATACAGAACTTCCCTGTAGCAAGAAAAGATCGCTCATGAAATTTTGCCGTAAAAAAAACGGTAATAATCCTAGAATATATATATATATATATATATATATATATATATATATATATATATATATATATATATATATATATATATATATATATATATATATATATATATATATGTATATATATATATATATATATATATATATATACATGTGTATATATATATATATATATATATATATATATATATATATATATATACATGTGTATATATATATATATATATATATATATATATATATATATATATATATTCGAATAAGGTATATATTTGTGATACATTAATGTCTGGATTCTCTTAACGAATCCAGACATTAATGTATCAAAAATATATGGCTTATTTGAATATGAAAAACACGCCTAAAAGCGCAAAATTTATCTAATATATATATATATATATATATATATATATATATATATATATATATATATAGATAGATAGATAGATAGATAGATAGATAGATCGATAGATATAGGTATGTGTGTATAAATACCCATACAGGAAATATGACACACACATAAAGTATATATATATATATATATATATATATATATATATATATATATATATATATATATATATGTATATATATATATATATATATATATATATATATATATGTATATATATATATATATATATATATATATATATATATATATATATAAAATTGCAAGTATATATATGTTTTAGCATGTTCAATAAAGTTTGATATGATAAACAGAAAGTTAATTATTATCTTATATAAGTTAAAATTATTCAAGTTATATTAAAAACAAAAAACTAAAATTCATAAACTAAACCTTAAAAGACCAGTAAAAATAAATAAATAAACCCAGAAGCTAAACCAAGGAATGGAAAACCAAGGCAAAATGCAAAGGAAAATACTTAGGAAAAAAAAGCAAAGAAAAATACTCATGAAAAAGTAGAAGAGGGAAAAGGAAAACAGGGGAGAGCCAGAAGAAAACAAAGTGTATAAAACAAACAATCAAGAGAGAGAGAGAGAGAGAGAGAGAGAGAGAGAGAGAGAGAGAGAGAGAGAGACTCCTGAAGCAGGGAGATAAAATGGGTTTATAATCCACTTGGGTGACATTTTGCAGAGACTGTCATTATCTTTTGGTAATCCCAAAGGACGTTAGAAATTATTCTTGATATCCAGATGAGTCACGTACAAGTCCTTGCATATAACAATGCTAGCAAAAGACGCCAAAGGAAATTAAGAAACAGAATTGCAATCCCTGAGGAAGCAATATCTCTCCCAGCCAGGAAATAAAAGGTACTCAGGTATTCGAAAGTTTCGACATAAATGGAGAATCACAGAGTTTAAAATCTACATTTTGCAAAATTTACCTTTTTAAAATCCTGCGTCTAAGAATTACTCATCATTACTCCTCTTGTTTATTTATTTCATTATTTTGTTTCCTTACTGGGCTATTTTTCCCTGTTGAAACCCTTGGGCTTATAACATCTTACCTTTCCATCTAGGGTTGCGACTTAGCTAGTAATAATAATAATAATATTAATAATAATAATAATAATAATAATAATAATAATAATAATAATAATAATAATAATAATAATAATAATAATAATAATAATAATACTCTTACTCTTAGTCAGGGGTCCTCGGACCAGACTGATCTATTACTACTACTACTACTACTACTACTACTACTACTAATAATAATAATAATAATAATAACAGTAATAATAATAATACTCTTACTCTTAGTCAGGGGTCCTCGGACCAGACTGATCCATTGCTAGTGATAATAATAATAATAATAATAATAATAATAATAATAATAATAATTAGAGAAAAAACACATATGATGTATGTAAACGAATTCAGAAACATTCTTCACAATCTTTCATAGAATAAAGGCGAAACGAAGAGACCCAATTATCGCACTGAAAATGCACAATCACAAAAAAATAAAGAGGAGGGATTTACCGGCCAGCAGAGCTCAAACACTCCTCTTAATCCTCTGATTTCATTCGGGACTCTTGTACAAATATCAACAAATCCTGACATCATCGTCTGGGTCCTCTCATGGAGATTTGCATATAGAGGATTTCGGTGTAACATGCAGGAGGTTTTAGGGACCTGGATAAAGGATAAAGGATAAAGGATTCCCAAATGACGAACGGAGAAGAGTGAGCGAATGGACCGGGGATTCTAACATGAGGAGGAACTTGAAGTTGGTACTTTTTAATATGAAACCGAAAATAGATTTTTTTATGAGGTAAAATAGAAATGAGATGATTTTCAATATGAGAAAAAACAGAAAATTTATCTTGTTTAAT
The DNA here is from genome assembly GCF_036898095.1 of Palaemon carinicauda. Classification (NCBI taxonomy): domain Eukaryota; kingdom Metazoa; phylum Arthropoda; class Malacostraca; order Decapoda; family Palaemonidae; genus Palaemon; species Palaemon carinicauda. Next base: position 118,115,179 of record NC_090737.1, on the reverse strand, counting down.
ATGAAACAAGAGAAAAAAAATTCCTTTTCTATTTGAGGCAAAATGGAAAATAGATTCTTTTGTGAGGTAAGATAGCAATGAGATAATTTTTGATATGAGGAAAAACAGAAAATAGATCTATTTTTAATAGGAGATGAAAGAAAAAGATTACCTTTTCTATTTGAGGCAATACATAAAATAAAATTTTTTATGAGGTAAAATAAGAATAAGATCATTTTCAATATGAGGAAAAGCTGAAAGTTGCCTTTTTCTAATATGAAACAAAAGAAAAAGATTACCTTTCCTATTTGAGGCAAAACAGACCATAGATATTTTATGAGGTAAAATAGAAATGAGATAATTTCTAATGATAGGCAAAACAGAAAATATATCATTTTTTATATGAAACGAAAGAAAAAGATTATTCTTTCTATTTGAGGAAAAACAGAAAAAAAGTTTTTATATGAGGTAGAATAGAAATGAGATAATTTCTGAAATGAGGAAAAACAGAGAGTTGGTCTTTTCTAATTAGAAGCAAAAACTTGATATATTCTTAGGAGAGTAAAAGATTAAAGTTGATCTTTCATAATAAGAATAAAATATTTTTGTATTCTTAAGAGATATGAAGCTTAAAGTTAATTATTTATAATAGGAATAAAAAGTTAATATATTCTTTAGAGAAATGAAGCTTAAAGTTGATCTTTTTTTAATAGGAAGAACAAAACTGCCATATTCTAAATACACCCAAAGCTTAAAGGTATTTTTTTTTTATAGAAAGCAATGAATTGATATATTCTAAATAGAAGTAAAGCTTAAAGATAATATTTCATGAAAAGAAGCAAACAGATTATATATTCATAAGAAGTAAAGTTTAAACTTGATCTTTTATAAAAGGAAGTGAAAATTTGATCTACTCTAAAAGGAAGCTAAGTCCATAGTTGATCTTTTCTTCTAAGAAACAAAAAGTTGATACACTAAATAAAATAGGCCGAATTTATTCTTTTCTATTAAGAAGGAAATTGTGGTTATACTCTAATCGAAAGCTAAGCTGAAAGTTAACCTTTTCCAATTGAAAAAAAAAAAAAAAAAAAAAAAAAAAAAAAAAAAAAACTCCAATTCGTATTTGAAACAAAAGCGAAATTTAATGTGTTTTAATCTCGGGTTATTCTTTATGGAAGAAGACAATGTCTATGGAAGTAGTCGATTATTGCTTCATGCTAATGTTTTAAGTTATCGAGGTTTCATTATTATTATTATTATTATTATTATTATTATTATTATTATTATTACTTGCTAAGCTACAACCCTAGTTGGAAAAGCAGGCTGCTATAAGCCCAGGGGCCATAACATGGAATATAGCCCAATGAGGAAAGGAAACAAGGCAAAACAAATTGTTTTACAAACAATAACATTAAAATAAATATTTCCTATATAAAGTATAAAAACTTTAACAAAACAAGGGGAAGAGAAATTATAATAGAATAGTGTGCCCGACTGCACCCTCTAGAAAGAAAACTCGAACCCAAGACAGTGGAAGACCATGGTATAGAGGCTATGGCTCTATCCAAGACTAAAAAACAATGGTTTGATTTTGGAGTGTCTTGTTGGCGTCAATGACCTTAGATGTCAGGATGCCAGAAAACCTCAAATCAGTCAATCAATCAATCCTTCTCCTAGAAGAGCTGCTTACCATAGCTAAAGAGTCTCGTCTACCCTTACCAAGAGGAAAATAACCACTGAACAATTACAGTGCAGTAGTTGACACCTTGGGCGAAGAAGAACTGTTTGGTAATCTCAGTGTTGTCAGGTGCATGAGGACAGAGAATATGTTAAGAATAGGCCAGACTATTCAGTGTATGTGTATCAAAAGGGAAAATGAACCGTAACCAGAGAAAATAATCCAATGTAGTTCTGTCTGGCCAGTCAAAGGACCCCATAACTCTCTAGTGGTAGTATCTCAACGGGTGGCTGGTGCCCTCGCCAACCTATTACCAATTTCTTTTATTGTTCCTCTCTGTTCATCTTTCGTATCGAAATCCTTCTCTTCTTATTCACTCATCCATATTTTCTGTCTATTTCTATGGAAATCATCTGTATTCGGCTTACCTCATCCTTTTCCCCGACAGCATTGTATCTGAAAGCATCCCTTCGTCTATCCCTGGTTTATTTCCTGTTTCATTTCCTGTTTCCTCCGGGTCATATCCTATCATGTTTTCTCCACTCCTTTTGAATACCTGAATCTGATTGTATTTCGTTGTTTGCATTCCTTTTTCTTGTATTATTTTTTGTTTGCTGCCTTTCCTTTTCAAACTGTTTCAAACTCTTAAGGCAATTTCATTCTTTGTCTCTCTTTTTTTTTTTTTACCTGTGTTTTGAGAAGAAGGATGTTGCTTGTCCCTTCAGTCTTTTCCATCCAAAATTACACATTTATTTGTCTTTCTTTCGTTTTCTTTTGTGTGTTGAATGTAGAATGCTCATTTTGTACTGGATGTCTCAGAGAAGTGAGATTATTTCATGAGTTGAAATACAATCACTATCTCATGAAATAAATGATAACTGTGATATGATTCAGATATTAAATTTTTCTCAACTCTGTCAAATAATCTTTTTTTTAACTATTAATCAAAGGTAAATTCTTTTCCTCTTAAGAGGTAATTTTATTAATAACCGCATCATAACTACCATTTTGTATTTCAAGATATATTGAAGTCAGAATAAAATTCTTAAATATATTAGGGATGGAAGACAATAATTGACTATAAGCATAAATCACAAAGTCTTGCCAGACCTTATAGAACATTTTATATCAGTCATTTTATAGTATTATCATTGTTATTATTATTATCATTATTATTATTATTATAAATTGTTATTATTATTATTATTATTATTATTATTATTATTATTATTATTATTATTATTATTATTATTATTACTTGCTAAGCTACAACCCTAGTTGGAAAAGCAGGATGCTATAAGCCCAGGTGCCCGAACAGGGAAAGTAGCTCAGTGAGGAAAGAAAAAAGGAAAAATAAAATATTTCAAGAATAGCAATAACATTAAAATAAACATTTCCTATATAAACTATGTACCCTCAAGCAAGAGAACATATATATGAAATATCTGTTTTTATGTTATTACTGCTTTTAAAATATTCTATTTTAATTTCTCAATATTTAAGATCGTTTATTTATTTCCTTATTTCCTTTCCTCACTGGGCTGTTTTTCCATGTTGGAGCCCTTGGGCTTATAGCACATTGCTTTTCCAATTAGGGCTGTAGCTTAGCTGATAATAATAATAATGATAATAATAATAATAATAACAATAATAATAATAATACCACTACTCCTACTACTACTACTAATTTCTAACGTCCTTTGGGATTACCAAAAGATAATGACAGTCTCTGCAAAATGTCACCCAAGTGGATTATAAACCCATTTTATCTCCCTGCTTCAGGAGTCTCTCTCTCTCTCTCTCTCTCTCTCTCTCTCTCTCTCTCTCTCTCTCTCTTGATTGTTTGTTTTTATACACTTTGTTTTCTTCTGGCTCTCCCCTGTTTTCCTTTTCCCTCTTCTACTTTTTCATGAGTATTTTTCTTTGTTTTTTTTTCCTAAGTATTTTCCTTTGCATTTTGCCTTGGTTTTCCATTCCTTGGTTTAGCTTCTGGGTTTATTTATTTATTTTTACTGGTCTTTTAAGGTTTAGTTTATGAATTTTAGTTTTTTGTTTTTAATATAACTTGAATAATTTTAACTTATATAAGATAATAATTAACTTTCTGTTTATCATATCAAACTTTATTGAACATGCTAAAACATATATATACTTGCAATTTTATATATATATATATATATATATATATATATATATATATATATATACATATATATATATATATATATATATATATATATATATATATATATATATATACTTTATGTGTGTGTCATATTTCCTGTATGGGTATTTATACACACATACCTATATCTATCGATCTATCTATCTATCTATCTATCTATCTATATATATATATATATATATATATATATATATATATATATATATATATATATATATATATATATATATATTAGATAAATTTTGCGCTTTTAGGCGTGTTTTTCATATTCAAATAAGCCATATATTTTTGATACATTAATGTCTGGATTCGTTAAGAGAATCCAGACATTAATGTATCACAAATATATACCTTATTCGAATATATATATATATATATATATATATATATATATATATATATATACACATGTATATATATATATATATATATATATATATATATATATATACATATATATATATATATATATATATATATATATATTCTAGGATTATTACCGTTTTTTTTTACGGCAAAATTTCATGAGCGATCTTTTCTTGCTACAGGGAAGTTCTGTATTATGGTTAAAGAATCCTTTCTATGACGTATCTCATCTCAGCGATAATTCTGTAAGACTAATGCCTGAAATAATATGTATCCTGAAAGAAAGAAAATATGTATTTAGTATGAAATATGATAGGGTGAATAACCCGTTTTACTTGAAAAGCATCGTAGATAAATGGCAAGCTGACGCCATAAATGACTGAGATAACAGGCGATTCCATTTGAAATATCGCTTGTACAAATGGATATTTTGTTTGAGAAATACCTTTGGAAAGACGATTATCCCTAGGAAAAGTATAGCGATTTATCCTCAATATCCTTAGATTTATGTTCATTAAAAAAACAGTATCCTTTACCATTAATCATGTGCTTATTAGATATAGTTTGCATAAACTGATAATTTATATAAATAGAGGATTATTGATACTTAATGTTCATAAATATTCTGACTGATAAATCCAAGAATTCATTGACGATGATTATATGGTCTTCGGGAAAATCTTTTGTTGATCCAACTTTTCGTTCACCCAAGAATTACTAAGTGAAACCAAATTTAGAAGCATTATTTTTAAATTAGATTATATATCTATATTTACAGGTAACAACAAAACTTGATGAAATAAATTCAGAAAGGCATTCTGAACTAAGATTGGTTCAATTAGTTCCTTAACTCAAGTAACTTTCCTATCAAATTTAAAAAAAATATATAATTTCTATATTATTATTATTATTATTATTATTATTATTATTATTATTATTATTATTATTATTATTATTATTATTATTAGGTAAGATACAACCCTAGTTGGAAAAGCAATATGCTAAAAGCCCAAGGGCTCCAACAGGACAAAATAGGCCAGTGAGGAAATTAAATAAGAAAATAAATAAACGATATGAGAAATAATGAACAATTGAAATTAAATATTTTAAAACCAATAACAAAATTAAAATAAATATTTACAATATAAACTATAAAAAGACTTATGCTATCCTGTTCAACATAAAAACATTTGCTGAGTCTATTTTATAATTCATAAAGTGGTTTAAAATTCTCATAGGGTAATTGAAGAACAATTTAGAAAAAGGCTGACACTGCAATACTACAATGTCCTTTTCTGTACATCGTGAAAAAACCTTCAACCCTTTATACTCAAGTACCTACTACGTCAAAAATCGCAGTAATATGAATATGGAACTGACCAATCCTGAACTCATTTCAAATTCCAAAGAAGCCCGGATTAATGTAATTTCATTATGGAATGCTTGTACAGACACAGTTGGTGAGAGACACTGACCTAGGGAAGGTCAAACACCATTCAACTAATTAGCAGGTCTGGATGGTAATAAAAAATTCTGTTTTGAATATTAAGCAGAATCTGTCTTTGATAAAACGACAGAAACAGTGTAGAGTTGGGAAGGACTCGTAATAGCTAAATTATAAGGATTGTAATTTTAATTATTTTCATAGAAATTATTTTAGTCATTTCAATAATAGATAGAATTAGAATAATTTTGATTTTTATAATAAAACTACAGGAAGAGTGTAGAGTTGTGAAGGACACGTAGTAGCTAAATTATAACAATTGTAATTTTGATAATTTTAATAATAATAATGATTTTAGTCATTTGAATGCTAGAAATAATTTGAATAATTTTGATTTTTACATGGATACATATTTTAGAAAATGGTTCATACTTTTAGAAAAGCTAGAACTTGATTATAATACACAACTACAATATCGTTTTACAATGATAGAAAATTCCAATGAAATGTAAAACGTCTGAAAATTTTTCGCACGGCCGACTGCACCCGTCACCTGCACTTTTTTTTCTGGGTTATGATTTGCAAGTGAAAAGGAATTAAAAGCTGCTTCAGCTGTTAAATCAGCTGTGATCATATTCATGAAGAGGAAAGAGCCATCTGGTGAATTAATTTCCTGGCGGAATTTTGGGCTCGGTCATTAGCTGTACCCTGAATTCATTATCAATTAGGTGGCACTCACTGGCCCTTCTTATACTCTTTTGTTTTTTGCTGAGGATGAACTCATTTAAGCAGCACGATAACGCTGTATATATATGCATGCATATAATAATAATAATAATAATAATAATAATAATAATAATAATAATAATAATAATAATAATAATAATAATAATAATAATAATAATAATAATAATAATAATAATAATAAAAATGATAACAATAATAATAATAATAATAATAATAATAATAATAATAATAATAATAATAATAATAATAATAATAATAATAATAATAAATCAGTAATTGATGTCATAATAAGTTAATGTAATGTCATTTCTTTATTAATGTAGGTACAATAATGATTATTTCTACTTCATGTTAAAGATAGTGTTTTCAACTTTTAATATCTGGAAAAGATGGGAAGGATTTAATTTATTATGATAATCAACTAATAGATTATATAGATAACTCCTTGATTGAAATTTATCATGACAATAAATCCTCCAGTGATAAAGATAATTCCTTGATTAAATTTTATCATGACAATAAATTATCCAATCATAAAGATAATCCCTTTATTGAAATTTATCCTGACAATAAATCATCCAATCATGAAGATAATACTTTGATAAAAATTTATCATGACAATAAATTATCCAACCATAAACATAATTCCTTGATTAAAATTTATTTTGAGAATAATTTATTTTGAGAATAATTTATCCTATCATAAACTTGTACCCTGATCAAAATTCATTACTATAATAACTTATATAATCATAAAGATAATTCCTTGAATAAAAATTTATCATGACAATAAATTATCTAGTCATAGAGTTACTTTTCTATCAAAATTCAATACTATAATAAATTATATAATCATAAAGATAATTTATTGATTGTTTTTTTTTTCTTACGAAAATAGATTATCCAATCACAAAGATAATTCCTTGATGGAAATTTAATAGGTCAATAATTTATCCATTCATAAAGTTATTCCTTGATTAAAATTCATGACTATAATAAATCAACGAATCATAAAGATAATTCCTTAATTCATACAAATCAAAACACAAAACTGATTAATCAGTAATACTCGACAAACGGTTTTCCAGAATTGAAAGCACTAAAAATTTTTGCACTGAAAAAAGAGAAAAAAAAAGACAGAAAGAAGACAGAAAAAGACAGAAAAAGGACAGATAACAAGCGCAAACGCATCCAACATTTCGAAATGCACTCAGCCGGAGTGAGATGATTCAGGTAGGCGATGCGTTTGAGTATTAGTTTGGATATTGCTCGGAGCAGCTAATTCAATGAGAGCAGCCAAAATATTTTCAATGCATAAAATGAAAATAGAAAATCGGGATGAAATGCATTATTTCTCACGGCAGTTTTCGAATGACCATTTTCGATTTCGTTCTATTCGCTGATTGATTCATCTATATAACATTTCTGTAATTCTTTTGTTAAATATTTGGGAAACGGTATTCTAATATCGCTCAGAAACGCTACAATATTTTTCTATTACGGGTTTGGCTACGCTGTTAGAAAACTCCGTAATTTTCTTTTTCGGAAATTTTTCTTAGAAATACACTGCTCTCAACCGTATTTCATTTAAATAGAGGGGACCGTAATTTTGCCTTACTTTGTTATTATCTTTTACGTCAATATAACAGTTTTCAAACGATAAAAATCCTGGAATAAATGTTGCCAGAGTTTTACGGTTTTTAACATACAAATTTTCATGTGTATTGTTTCCAAATGAATGTAGAATATAATTTTTTTTTCTTAGTTGATTACTGATTACATCACATTATCACTCGCCGGGATTTTTGTTTTTAGGAGTAGCATAGATAAAGCTATTTCTATTTTGTGTTCTCATGGGGAATCAGGCATTTAAATGCTTAAAAGTGATTTATTATTAGGGAGGTATAGTATCAACAAAACGGTAGTATTTGATTATTACTGTGAACACCAAAATAAAATAACTGATTTCAAAGGCAAAAGCATATTAGGTTATTTAGCAACTCTGATTTTATATAAGAAACAAAAAAGTAAGTACATAAAACAAAAGCTTTTTCTAAGCGGCAGATAATTTACCATAACTTGTCTATTATCGTTCGGTTGATTATTCAGACGTACAAAGCGACGGAAAGTATTTCTGTTTCATATCCTCATACCGATAAATATTGACCCGAAACATACAAAAACAACAGGATTTTTTTTTTTTTTTTTTTTTTTTTTTTTTTTTTTTTTTTTTTTTTTATCTCAGGTATTGATACAACACCGACTATTCACGAACTTGTCTTGGCTTCTTCCTTTGAAGGAAGAGAAAGAAGAAAAGAAGCCCCAGACTCCCTGCCTCAATTTGAAAAAAAAAAAAAAAAAAAAAAAAAAACGCTGTTGCATTGAAGGCGTTCGAATTCCTATAAGTCTTGAGAGGTGTCTGTTGTTCTTCGATTGTGGATGCGTTGTCGAATGTTTCCCGTTGAAGTGATTCCTCTCGTGTCTGGTGACCGGGATGAAAAGAGAAGTTGTTGACCATGAACTTATATATATATATGAGAGAGAGAGAGAGAGAGAGAGAGAGAGAGAGAGAGAGAGAGAGAGAGAGAGATAGAGAGAGAGAGAGAGAGAGATTATGCCTGTTTTGGATATATCGAGGAATTGAAGAAGACGAGGAAAGGTTATAAGAGACGGTTGTGTGTGTGTGGAGAGAGAGAGAGAGAGAGAGAGAGAGAGAGAGAGAGAGAGAGAGAGAGAGAGAGAGAGAAATTATGTGTGTTTTGGATATATCGAGGGATTGAAGAAGTGGAAAGGGTATAAAAGACTGATATGTAAAAAAAAGTTTAGATAACGCTCAGGAAAAAAAAAAATATATGACAATGGAATCGACTTGTGCACAATACGTGTATTGTTTATTTTTAAGGAGATTTTTAGACAAGTGAACAATTGAAAGCGCATAATGGTTTCATGATTACAAAAGTGCAAGTTCTATATAAAACAACTGATGAAAGTCAGACTTCAATATCTTTTAAACATGCCAAAGTCTCGTATACCTGATTTCTCTCAAAAGCTAAAGCTAAAGGTTTGTCCTAAGTTGGTGCATATTATGTTTTAAAATAAATAAACATATGCCCTAGTTACATAATGCTGTGGACTTCATTAATTTCTTTATTATATCATAAATTGTCTTTGAAAATTCTCTGAACTTTGCGGTGAATATCCAAGAGAGAGAGAGAGAGAGAGAGAGAGAGAGAGAGAGAGAGAGAGAGAGAGAGAGAGAGAGAGAGAAATTAATGTTATGTATGTCCTCTTAATGTAATAAGAATATTTGCGAATCGTGCCAGTTGTAGAGTTTCAAAATATTTTTTTAAATATTGTAAGTAGCTCTAAACACTAATCCTTGATTAAATACTAAATATGTTAAGCAAAAATAACTAAACTAAAGCAAAATATAAATTTAGACTTTAATTAATAATTTCGCTGAAACTATGTCGTCAGAAATGATATGAAACCATTTATCTTTGTAACTGACATCTAACAGTTCGTTCTAATTACTTGAGCTATTCATTATTCATCGCAATTTCAAAGTTATTCTACATTTTTTTAACAATACAGATGTCCTGTTATGTAAGATAAAATAAAATGAATAAAAATTTTACAATTCTTCAATGAATACAGTTTTGCTGAAATACATATAAACTGTTCCACCTTTCAGCATACGATTTTTGACATGAATTTCAACATTGCAGAATTGGATAACCGATACCAATATCCCAATAAAAGAGAAATTGTACCATTTTTACATCACCTGTTCATCAAATATTTGCTCTGATGATTTAATATAACATTCGTTCACGTAACGATTGATCTCTTTGCAACAGACATTGTGTAGTTTGTTTCGAAAGTAAGTTAATGATAATTTGAAAAATAATTTTTATCCTTAATGTTGCTAGATTTCAGCTCTATTTTTTTATATTATGAAAATTAAGCTTTATTTAATGCCCTGCCTTTTAAACTAATTTCCCATTCATTTCATTTTACTTCTCTTCAATTTGAAGCATCTGGAATATAAGTATTGACATTCAAGTTATTGTGCCCCGGTGAAGGTTTGAGTTGCTACTGAAGTAATTTTTCAGGTTAGACTTAGAGTATTGAATTTTCATGTGTTATTATCATACATTTTTTTTTTTTGATAAAAATTGTGTATTACATGACAATTGCATAAGTAACCTCTATTTCTTTTTTTTTTCCATTGTAGGATATATAGTTTTTTCTTTTCTATTTTAACTTTGGTTTTACATAATAAACTCTTTTTTATATAATTTGCTCAGATTTCTTCATGTAGCTTGACTCGTCCCACAGATTTTATGTAGTGTTCTTGTAGCAAGATACACTTTTCATTTAAATTACTGCATATACGTTCATACAGAAAATGTATTACCCGAGATTGAAGTGTAATATCTGCACAGAGAAAACAAACACTGGATGATCTCAATTCCTCGTAAGGTCCCCTTGCCCAGAACCAAAGCAAGGGGTGATGCCCATTTCATGTCCTTGTTACATTGAACTGTTTCGGTCCATCTATTTAAATGTATGATAGGGGATTGGGGTGTAGATCCTGATATATGCTCAGAGGGAAAAATACACCCTGTGTACTCATTTTATTTCCATGCTATGGAGAACAGTTTAAACGTTCTTTAAGATGAATTAAATCTATTTTGCAAAACTAAATCTTTAACTTATAAAGCATCAAGTCAAATAGGTATCTAATATATGTTATTCTTATCGTAGTATTCTATTTTCAAATATTCTTCTACATAAATTGGAATAAAAGAAATGGAAGAATTTGTGGTAAGACATACTTAGGATTCAGTTTGATGTTTTATTCACGATGCGGAAAACCCTATTAGAAATAAAAAAAAAAAAATTGCTCCAATGAACTAGAGGCTATAAGTGAAGTCATTGATATTTGAGACAAGTCATATGACGTCAATGACTTTACGAATAAGTCTTATGACGTCATTGACTTGTTTACCATCAACATCTGCAAAGACCATTAAGCCTTATAAGTCCTCCAGCTCTGGAGTAAAATTCTTCTACGGATTCACTGCGTAAGAACTTGATTAAATTCTAGCTTGTGATCTTAATTGTCTATGGGACCATTGCGACGCCTTAACAAATTCCAAACATATTTCTTTTTTTATTTAGTTAGGACACATATTATACATATAAAACAAACATTTAACATTATTTTGGAATAGAATATATCTTCTTCTATCTTACATATTGCATAAGGGAAATTGGAATATCAGATTAAAATCCACAAAGCCTTTAACCACCAAAACCAGAAATGTCATCTTTGAACTTATATTCGTCAACACTTACTATTATAAGTATTATTTTTATTATAACTAGCTGAGCTACAACCCTAGTTTGAAAAGAGGGATGCTATAAGCCCAAGGGCTCCAACTGGGAAAATAGCCCAATGAGGAAAGGAAATAAAACATAGAATATTATGCCTGAGTGTACCCTTATACAAGAAAACTCTAACCCAAGACGGTGGAAAACCTATGGCACTACATAAGACTAAAGAACAATGGTTTTGAAGTTAACTCCTTGAGTGAAGAAGATTTTCTTTGTTTATGTTAGTGTTTAAGGAAAGAGGTGAATGTGTAAAGAATAGGCAAGACTATTCGGTATATATTTAGGCAAAGAAAAAATAAACCGTAACCGGAGAGAGAGATCCAATGTAGCATTAGCTGACCACTCAGAGAACTCAATAACTATAGCGGTAGCATCTCAACGGGTGGCTGGTGCCTTGTTCAACCTACCATCCAATGTAGAGAGAAATCCATATATGGGAGTTGTCTCTTTTTAAAAAATTACTTGACAATATTAATGTTTGCGAAATACCCCTTTTAAAATCTATATTCATTTCCCTAAAACTAGAACGATATTGATCTGCTAATGATGCTTATATATATATATATATATATATATATATATATATATATATATATATATATATATGCATGTGTGTGTATACTATATATATATATATATATATATATATATATATATATATATATATATATATATATATATATATATACATACATACATATACTTTTATATATACACAGTGTATATATATACATATATATATATATATATATATATACATTTGTATATACATATATGAATATATATATATACAGTACGTGGAGCTTGATGACTCTGGGAGGCAACGGCCTGTCCAGCCCTCTGGTTGGGGTTCCAGAGTGGGTGAGAAAACAGCACATCCAGCACTGCCATCTATGTAGAGGTGATGGTCTACACTGAGGGACGAAGATAATCTGTCGATGGTCTCCAATGCACGTTGCTGTTAAAGCTGAGGCAAGTCAGTCTTAGAAACTGAAGTGAAATGCTTGCTTCACACATTACCGATTATGGCTCCCGGTGCTAATTTTTTGCTCCCGATGATGATTTTTTGTTCCTTCGTAAAAAAATTGCCGATTTTCCACGATTATGTGTGATAGGAGGGCCCAGATCGAAGTCACAGGCCAAAAATCTGAAATCATCAGGGACCACGCTATGACTGTATTACAACTGTCGGATCAGTATTTCGATTATGTTTCGATAATTGTAAAGGTTTACTATGATCGGTTGTGAGCTAGGGAAATTAGGACACGCCCCCTTTAACGATGTTCGGGAAGATGCAAGATCATTTTAAGAAGCGATTCGATTTTTGGCAGCCGTTCAACAATCATCGGAAGGTTGCAACTGCGGTTATTTTCTTTTTCACCAAAGTTCATGCGCACATTTTGATCATCGTATTCTAGATTATGATGATCTAAACGCTCTTCGCACATTTTGATCATCGTATTCTAGATTATGATGATCTAAACGCTCTTCGATGATTGAGGACACGTTTGAATGATCGAATACACGTTACGATGATCAGAAAACGCATGCCGAAGTTCATTAAAATGTTCGACAAATGGCAGTAGGGCCAAGTTAAATGGTCGGCCCGGTTCGGGTTAAGTGGCCCCGTGCCACGAGGCTCGCCCCGCTTCCCGCCATTCATACCAACCTCGCCAACGTGACAAAAAAAAACCTTCAATATTCGGCCATTACACCTTCGATAATCATTATAGGTGGCCAACTACCAATTTTCCTGTTTTCGGGAGCAATCGAGAGCAAAATTGTGAATGTGTGAACTCAGCATAGTAGATTGCCGGCACATGAGTCTGCCAGGGTGTAAGGCTATGATCCACGTTCCTTGCCAAGATATTGATGTCAAGCTCCCGAATGCTTGACCAGACAGTAGTAACGAGTGTACGTCCCCCCTGGTGTAGTTGTGGACGAGGTGCATCTAGATCGAGAGAAGTTCTGATGATGTTTGAATAGTGAGGAGATAGGTGGTGGTAATACAGGCATTTGATACTGAAGTAGGTGACATTGAAGTATATTCTCTCAACGAGTGGAGGGAGACAGAGTTCGTGCTGCATGTTTACAATTATTGTGGATGCTGGACAACCTAGATTGAATATCATTGCTTGGTTTTGGAATTTTTCAAGAGGCTGTAGAGTTGATCTGGAGAGTTGACTTAGTGCAGTGGAAAGATATTCTATCACTGAGTGGATGAAAGCAATATATATGGATCTGGTGACTAGGATAGATACTCCTGCAGAATAATTAATAAGCCACTTCAGACAGAGAGAGAGAGAGAGAGAGAGAGAGAGAGAGAGAGAGAGAGAGAGAGAGAGAGAGAGAGAGAGAGAGAGAAGCCACCTTTTGAAACTGAACTTTCAACGTACATGTCAGGACCCCGTCTAGGGAAGAATCATCTTGCTGTGTTACCAGAAGAGGTCAAAGAAATAAATTAGGATATGATAGAATTGTGTGAAGTTAAAAGAATTAGGTAATCATATATAGAGTTAAAAGAGGGTCATCTAATTGTTCGATATCTGACTTGTTTATTAACAAAAGACCTTGCTGTTCTTTTTATTATTATTATTATTATTATTATTATTATTATTATTATTATTATTATTATCATTATTACTAATTGCTAAGCTACAACCCTAGTTGGAAAAGCACAAAGCTATAAGCCCACGGGCTCCAACAGGGAAAATAGCCCAGTGAGGAAAAAAAAAGGAAAAATTTAATTTTTAAGTAGAGTTACAACATTACAATAAATATTTCCTTTATAAACTATAAACACTTGGAAAAAACAAAAGGAAGAGAAATTAGATAGAATAGTGTGCCCGAGTGTACCCTCAAGCAAGAGAACTCTAACCCATGGCAGTGGAAGACCATGATACAGAGGCTATGGCACTACCCAAGACTAGAGAACAATGGTTTGATTTTGGAGTGTCCTCCTCCTAGAAGAGCTGCTTACCATAGCTAAAGAGTCCCTTCTACCCATACCAAGAGGAAAGTGGCCACTGAAATATTGCAGTGCAGTTACCCCTTGGGTGAAGAAGAATTGTTTGGTAATCTTAGTGTTGTCGGGTGTATGAGTACAGAAGA
>NC_090737.1:118087766-118095266 GCF_036898095.1 Palaemon carinicauda | reverse complement strand
CAGCATGTTTATCTAATAAGTTTAAATGCCGCTCATGTATGGCCGAGGCAAGGAACAGTGACATTCCCCTATCAAGGAGAACAATGCCCTAGAGACTGACCATATACAAATATGATCAGTGCGTAAGCCCCCTCTCACCCAAGCTAGGACCAAGAAGTGCCAGGCAATAGCTACTGATGACTCAGCAGATAGACCTACAGGCCCACCATAACCCCTCATCCTTAGCTCACAAGGGTGGTGAAGTTGCAGTGACCAAAGGAACTAAAGAGTTTGAGCGGGACTCGAGCCCCTGTCTGGCTATCACCAGATAGGGAGGTTAACACATAGGCCACCACAACGCATTTCCAAAGAAAATCAATGTTGCTTCTTCCTCAATTTCAATGACAAATATAATCAATTGAAAGTATTAATAGAAAGAGCAAGAAAGTAGAGCAATCGAATACGTCAAAGCTTAAGTACCTAAATGGAATGTTGGAGAATTTTCATCATCTGCTGAAACAATGCTGGTACAGTGACTGTAGGCTTGAGAACGTCACAGAATGCCGGCTGAGGTTCAGATGACTTCGGGACATCGGATGGCATCAAGATGGGAGAGCATATGACATCTCCTAGAATTTTTAGATAGTGTAGAAGGATGGGCAGACCGCTGACAGTGTTGGATACTTCTCGTCACAAGGAGGAAGGGCAAGCTGATTCTCTTCGTATATTCATCTTGGACATGCATAAGATTTTGGAGATTGGTGTTTGTCGTCTAAAGGGGTGGTCAGAGCCTGGCACGGTCTGACTTCTGGTTTTCTTATCTTGTTCCTATCTCCTTTGGACGTTGTTCTTTTCTCGTATGTACAGTGTCTTCTGGAAGCTTATATACACATATACGGGCGGAGCTAATAATGAAATTCTGCTAACTGCCCTATTTCATTGAAAAATACTCACTACGGTCACACCATAGAAGCTTCTCACTCCATCACTCCAGTATGGCCGGATCATTATAATCCTTCGACGCCTCCATGTACGCCACTCTGCTGGATACTCCACTAATATTATCAGACCATCTCATGCACGGTTTACCTACAGGTTTTCTCTCCAACCAAACTATTGGAACAATTCTCGCAACTTGACCAGCCCACCTAAGCCTTTGTGATCTTATAAGATTTGCTATAATTGGTAGCCTTGATACCTCTCCCGATTTCATGCTGTGCCATCTCATCCATTCGCAACTCTGCGCATTTCGGACTGGAGGGTGAAGTCAGGATGACCATGGGGTAATATATGACACGATGCAATATGCTGGTGATGTAGATTTGCTAGGGGAGAACTTTTCCGGGCGTGATAATCAAATAAATAACATTAGATTAGCAACAAAATACCTCTCTCAGTTCCATGCTGTTCCTTCTCCTCTATTTGCAACTCTTTGCATCTTGGACCGGTCCACATATTTGCCTTCATACGCTGCTCTCAAAAACCAGCAGCATTGTTTCCAGATCCTTCGTTAGCGTCCAGGTTTCACAGGTGAGCTGTATGTGGCTATAGCTCTTATGATGGTCTTGAGAGCTGCAATAAATTTTCTGATGCAGTTTAAACCAGTTGATGTGCCATATAACAAAACCGTAGCATAAGACATCTTGTGATGACATATTCCATAAACAGGGATTTTCATCGATGCTCGATTTGTCCCAAAAGTCCTAATGACAGTAATTAAGATGAGAACATCTTTGACCAAACACTAGGTGAATTTATTCTCGATGCAGGGACTCTTGAAAAATTGTCTCACTCTGTTCGTAGTATTATCGTTAAGTGTTGGGACTCGCGAAGAAGTTGTTTATTTCTTAATCAAAGTTAAGTTCAGTAACTTTTGAATGGGATTTATTGTATAGAGAAGCGGAAGGGTGAAAGCTCATCAAGTGAATATGGTTAGAGTGTTATACATTTTGCACCCCATAAAAGCTACTTCGACTAATTCAGATATGATACAACAACACAAGATGCCAAGTGAGGGTGAGAGGTGACCTTGTTGACCATTTCAACATAAAGACTGGACTGATGTAAGGATGTCCATTATCCTGCCTTCTTTTCAATATTACGTTGGAATGAGTGAGGAGGCAGACACTATGAGAGGAGGGTGGAGTCGAGATGACCAAGGGGTAATATATGCCACGATGCCAAATACATATGATGTAGATCTGCTAGGGGAGAACTTTTCCTGACGTGATAATCAAATAAATAACATTAGAATAGCAGCAAAATACCTCTCTCAGTTCCATGTTTTGCCTTCGCCTCCATTCGCAACCTTTTGCATCTCAGACTGGTCCACATATTTGCCCTAATATGCTGCTTTCAGAAACCACCAACATCGTTTCCAGTTCCTTCGTTAGCCTCCAGGTTTCACAGCCGTATGTGGCTATAGGTCTTATGGTGTTCTTGAGAGGTCTGATTTTTTGTGCTTCTGAATATTTGTCTTGACCCGAGTAGTTCGTTGATTGCCCAGCTACACTTTGAAACTGCAGTAAATTTTCTGATGCAGTTTGGACCAGATGCTGCGCCATATAACAAAACAGTGACATAAGACGTCTCATGATGATATACTCCATAAACAGGGACTTTCATCGATGCTCGGTTTGTCCCTAAGTCCTAGTGACAGTAATTAAGATGATGATATCTTTAACCAAACACTAGAGGAATTTATTTTCGAAGCTGGCACTCTTGGAAAAATATATGGGTTTTATTTTTATGATATACTTATCAATATTATAACATCTACTTTAAACTACCGTTTAAAAGGAACAAACGATATATAACGCCCATAATATCATTACAACATTCGCTGAGTGGTTGTGTTTAAAGTCAAGGAGGCTTTACTATAAAACGCTAAAGGCTTCTAATGATGTTTAAAACACCGAGCTTTCAGCCAATGTCTCTTGAATAATTTAGGCTTTCACTTTAGGATTTATGTTATAACTTCGTAACCAAATAGATATACAAAATAAAACAAATTCTGTATATTATGTCTTCTTGCAAATACCACATATTAAGAACGATTGTTCGTTTTATTAACTTCATACTTACAAAAAGTGTTTTAATAACAATGGTTACGCTTCATGTGTTCTATTAAAGAGGCAATGTCTTACTTAAAACTGGTCTCACCCAAGAATAAAAATCTTACGTTTTCTTACACTTACTCTCCAGGAATTTTAATAAAATTACAGCAAATTTTATCAAATTCTTATAAGTTTCTTGGAAGAAGCTAACCAAAATATTCAACCCAAACTGTCACAGCACATCATTATAACGAACATAATTTAGGGTTTTACTCTGTGTCATGATTTCAAAATGTTTGACCATTAATAATATAGTTTTCTTCTTCTTTGTCTGCATCGTTTCCCACTTTTATGTGGGGTCGATGTTTCTGGGTAGTGTTGTCCATCTACCTCTGCCCCACACTTCATCACTGGTTAATCCCTTTGATCGAAGGTCATCCTTGATACAGTCCATCCACCTTTGCTCTGGTCTCCCTCTCCTTCTCGTTCCCTGTACCTCCATTTCCATTACTCTCCTCCCAATATACTGTTCATCTCTTCTCATGACATGACCATACCACCTCAGTCTACTTTATTGGATCATATCTGATAGTTCTCTAACACTTGTGGTACCCCTAATTACCTCATTCTGTATCTTAATTATTCTTGTCACCCCACAAATCCATCTCAACATTCTCATCTCTGCCACATCCAGCTTCTTCTCTTCTGTCTTCTTTATTGCCCACGTTTCTGCTCCATATATCATTGACGGTCTTGCAACTGTCCTGTGTACTTTACCTTTCAACTTAACACCTATGTTCCTGAAGCATAGTACTCGACACACTTTTTTTTTTCCAATTATTCTATCCTGCTTGTATTCTGTGGTTTATTTCTGCCCCCAGATCACCATCTTCTGCGACTGTTGATCCTAGATACTTGAAATTTTAAACTCTTTTCAATCTCTTTCTTATAAACTAACTTCCCCATTCTCCCCATTTTATAATCTCAAATACTCTTTCTTTTCCCTGCTGATCTTCAATCCTCTATTTTCCATTTATCTTCTCCACTCCTCCATTTCCTCTTCTACTACCTCTTGCCTAGTGCTACATAGTATAACATCATCAACAAAAAGTATACACCAAGGAGGCTGATCTCTAATACCCATATTTACTGGGAAAATTTCTGTTAGACCTATACTGCTCTTAATATTCGGTTCTGCCCTCTCATACATATCTTGGATGATTCTTACATATTTCTCAGGGACTCCCTTTCCTCTCATACATCTCCACAACTCCTGACGTGGAACTAGATCGTATGCTTCTTCATGTCAATGAGGACTATATGTAATCCTTTCTGTTTCTCCCGATGTTTTTCTATCATCTACCTCAAAGCAAATATTGCATCTACAGTCCTTCTTCCAGGCATGAATCCAAATTATTCCTCATCAATTGTTGTTTCATCTCTGAGTGTCTGCCTAATGATCTTCTCCCATATCTTCATAGTATGGCTTATTAACTTTATGCCTCTGTAGTTGCCACATTCCTGGATCTCTCCCTTCCCCTTATAGATGGGGATAATTAGGCTTCCTCTCCATTCCTCTAGCATCTTTTCCTGATTGAAGATCTTTTACATCGAATCCCACCTGATATCGATACCTTCCTCTCCAAGACTCTTCCATACCTCTACTGGTATATTATCCGGTCCTGAAGCTTTACTATTTTTCATCTTCTTTACTGCTTGTTCTATTTCTCTTTAGTCACTCCTATGTTAACTGCCTAGTTTGGGAGTCAAATTTCAAATGCTGTTCTTGGGTTCTCTTTATTTAATTGTCCTTCAATATAGGTTTCCCACCTTCTTTAAATTTCATTCTCTTCTGCTAGAACTATACCATTGCTATCTTTTATTTGCCTTATCTGCGTCAAGTGTTTAGATGCAGCATCTCGGGCCTTAGCAATTCGTAATTTTTCTTTTTCTCTCCTGGTGTTCCCACCTATCTATACACTTCATTTAATGTCTTTGTCTTCGCCTTTGCTAGTGCTCTTCTTGCTTCTTTCTTTGCCTGCTTATAGTTTTCTTTATCCTGCTCTTTTCTTGATAGATCTGCCTTCTTCTTGGTTTCTTTCTTGGTTTTTACCCGTTCCTGCCCCTCATCATTCCACCACCAAGATTTTTCATCATTTAGCGGTCTTCTTCCTGATGACTTTCCAAGTACTTCCCCACCGATCCTTAGAATCACTTTAATATTCTTGATCCACCATTCTTGTACATCCTCATGTAACCTTACTGCTTCCAGCACTCTTCCCTTAAACAAGACTCTCAGTTCTGCCTCTTTCAATTTCCACCGCTTAATCTTGGGGTCCATTCTTGTCTTTTTACTTCTCCTACAATTCCTTAGTATGCAATCAATTACCACTAACCTGTGTTTTGCTGCTACAGTCTCCCCATTTATCACCTTGCAATTTCTAACCGCCATCAGATGGTCTCTCTTACACAGCAGCAAATCTATCTGGCTCTCCATGCCACCGCTGCTATAAGTAATCAGTCTTTTAATCCTTTTCTCAAAGAAGGTGTTCATCATTGGTAGGGTAAAAGCCACTGCAAGATCAATCAGTCTTTCTCCCCCATCCTTTCTCTCACCCACACCCCAACCTCCATGCACTCTCTTCATCCCTTCCCTACTAATTCCCAAGTGGCCATTCAGATCTCCTCCTATAATTACCCTTTCCCTTATTATTCTAAGCTCCTGGTCCATCTCCTCCCAGAATGTCTCCTTCTCCTCCTCTGTACATCCAGTTTATGGGGTATAGGCACACACCACATTGACTATTGTTGCTCCCAGTCCCAGCTTTAAATTCATAATTCTGTCATTTTTCCTATTCACTCCAATCAAGCTTTCCTTCAAATCTTTCGATAATATTATTCTTACACCCTTTCTTCCTTCCATACTCCTTCCACTGTAATGAAATTTACAGTCTTCGCCTGGTTCTCTTGCCTTATTTCCCTTCCACCTGGTCTCCTGCACTCACAGCACTCCAATCTTCCTTCTCTCCATGAAGTCAACCAGCTCTCGTCCTTTTTCAGTCATTGTCCCCACATTCAGAGTTGCTACTCTCATCCTCTCCTCAGATATTTTCCTCTGGGCTTGCATCTTTCACCCAGACCGCCCATGACTGGCTTGCCCACCCCACCCCCGTGACTGGCTGGGTTCATTAATAATATAGTTTTATTGCATTTAATACAAATGTTTGAGAATACAAAGTAGAAAATTAGCAAATTGTAAAGAAACTAGATCCATGATTTTTCTAACTAGGGTATAAGTGAGCTTTTTATAATACTGATAAAGTAGAGAATATCACCATGATGAAAAATAAATTTATAAATGAATTAACAGAATGACCGAGGTAAGATAAAAATGTAGTCTCTCTCCGTAACTCTTATGTTGACAGAAACATGGGAAGGCACGTGCCTTTCCATTATTTGATCAAACAATCTCATTACTAGAAGAGGAAGCTGCATGGTTGCTATTAACATATTACCATCAACGCGTCAATCGCGTCTTTAAAATAACGTTCTTTGATGATGTGCTGCCTGACAAATGTGGAGTGGAAACCCCGTAGACTTACTTATTGCTCTTTCCCGAGAGATAACGTATTATTATTATTATTATTATTATTATTATTATTATTATTATTATTATTATTATTATTATTATTATTATTATTATTATTATTATTAGCGAAGCTACAAGATGACGTGGAAAAGCGGGATACAAAAAGCAACTAGGCTCCAACAGCGAAAAAAAATAAGAAAATAAATAAACTACATATTAGATGTAGTGAAAAGAAAATAACGAATATTCTAAGATCAGTAGTAACCTTAAAATACACCTGCCATAAACATACTATGAAGAGAGAGACTAACGCTGATTCGAATACTGGTTTGGCCTCTTCCCATTTACTATAACGACATCAATCTTGTGTCATAATGTCTCCTATTTCCTTGGCTTTAGCATTTTGTTGTATGTACAGTTTCCTATTTCTATTGTATATAAAATCAATCAACATATTTAAAATCATAAGTTTTGTAAACACAGTTTAAGTGACTTTATAATTATCAAAATTACATACCAAACCAGTGTCTAAAGCGGGGATTACGCGGTCGAACGGTTCGTCGAACCCATTTGTTGAACCTGCTTATGGAGTCACTCATGAAAGTCATAAGATTTGAGTACAAAGAAGCCCAGCCCACAAAGCCAGGCGAGAACTGATTGTCTTCGAACCGTTCAACGAACGTGTTCGACAACCAAATACCCCACTCAAACATTCAAACATCACTTCAAACACTTGTCTATCGAACTGCGTTCGACGAGCCGTTTGACCGTGAATAACCCGCCTTAAGACATATTTACGATGAGTTCTGGAAAGGTATTCTAACACTGACGAAAAGATCAATATGTATATAAATATTCATCAAATTTAGTGTGATA
>NC_090737.1:118067766-118070266 GCF_036898095.1 Palaemon carinicauda | reverse complement strand
TAAAATTTGAATGATGATTTATTGTGATTAGATGAAAAAGAAAATAGCATGAATGTAATTAGGATAGTAATAATAAGAGTTAATCATATCCACTATGTTAAATACGATAGTCAATAAGCTGTAGAAGCTATGCAAATCAAGAATACTTGTCTTCAAAGACATCTGCTAAGTTGTTTCTTCAAACACAGTTGTCTGTCCAATAGAAACACCTTATACTTGTGAAGCTTCAGATTAAATCTTATCAATTAAATTTATATTTATTTATTCATTCTAGAATTCTGGCTGTGACTAACTTTTTGCTTTCCAATTGTGTAAATTCTATTTCTTATGTGTTTATGCTTGGTCTACAGCCCACATAATTCTGCAAGTATTGTGAATATAAAATTGGCATGGAAAATTATATTTGGCATGAAAAAAAAAAAAAAATTAGCATCAGAAAGTCTACAAATTTATACATAACATTGAAACCTAAGGAAAATTTCAAAAATATAAACTCATCCGAATGAACCTAACGTAGGAGATTCATATAAAAAAAAAAAAATTTAATTAATCAAAGTAATATCTGGAATAGGGAAAAATGGTAACGAAGCAGATGCAGGAATCATAACATTCCTAGGTAATCATAAAAAAAAATGATTGCAAACAGCAAATACGTTGTACTGAGGCGCTTGTAAAACAATATTTCATAAGGAAAACATAAATTACAATAGTTCTTTTTGTATAATAGTTGAAAAGTCTTTAATGTTTATGGGTAAAATAAATCAGACGAATGAAAATTGATTCCAAGCGGAAAAATAGAACGAAGGTTCTACAAATATTTATTCTGGAATGTTGAGAGATATCAGCATTGCTTCAAAGGAACAGGCATGGAGAACCAATTACAATATCTTAGAATAGGCAGAATCAAAAGAAAATCTTTAGAAATAAAGGAAAAAACATTTACAAGGAAAACGAATTATTCTTTTACTTTGTCAAATGGGCTTGGTCTTCCTTCCACGGCAAAAGTCTTCCATCATTTTGTCCAATTCATTCGTTTTGGTTTTAAAGGCAAATGAGGATTGTTGGCTCTTTTCTTTTGTTTTGAAATATTTTTGTTTTCATCACAGATAAAACATCCTTCTGCCTGTTATCTCCACTACCAAATTAATTGAAACTTCCCTGGTGAAGTTCTCTATCTTTTAGATATTTGAATCCAATTTTTTTCTTAGTTTAAATTACACAGATCCTTTTCGACACATATTAACATACATTCGGCTCTTCCTATTTACTTTATTATCATTTGCTTCCCAGTATTTCTCTGTCCCATTTTAATTTACAGATTTTTTCTTTTTATATTCTATTACCATTAGACTGCAAATAATTAATTAAGATGGTATGGGGATACAATGAAAATTTAAGATCTCTCTCTCTCTCTCTCTCTCTCTCTCTCTCTCTCTCTCTCTCTCTCTCTCAGACATCTAACTAAATATTCCCGTTGACTGATATTTCAACTAAATACAATTAGTGAAATCGTCCCACCCTCTAAAACCAGTTAAGGGCTAAGAAAGAGGTTTTTTCGTATTATTATTATTATTATTATTATTATTATCATTATTATTATTATTATTATTATTATTATTATTATGATGATGATGATGATGATGATGACTATTATTATTATCATTTCTTGGTAGGAGACCCTCCTTCAAACAGATGGAGTTAAATACTATGGCTGCATCGGCAGAATTCAATTTCTTGTCCGATTTCTCGATTCTTCGGACAATTCTTTTTTCAAGATTGCTACATTCAGCTAGCAAGTTGGCGAAGCTCATCAGGGTGAAGGATACAAATCAGGTTAAGGCTGGATGTAATTAATACAAGTACAAGTAATACTCGAAAATTACAACAGGTAAAGTCAGGAGTGGGTTGCGACGCGTTTCGGAACAGCTTGCTCCGTCTTCAGGCGCACGCCGAGCCAGCCAAAGAGTCAGGCAGGCTCCTCTCTCGCTCAGTGGACTGGACTGTGAGAGGTATCCGAGCTCCCTGATTGGCTGAGGCGCGCGCCGAGACGGGCTCAAAGTCAGTCAGCCCATTCCTACGCTCAGCAGGCTGAAATTCCGGACCATTTTCGCCGCCTAAATCAGCATTCGGCCAGACGATTTCTCCTGACACCCCTACAAATGGAGAAATCGTCTGGCCGAATGCTGATTTAGGCGGCGAACATGGCCCGGAATTTCAGCCTGCTGAGTGTAGGAATGGGCTGACTGACTTTGAGCCTGTCTCGGCGCGCGCCTCAGCCAATCAGGGAGCTCGGATACCTCTCTCAGCCCAGTCCACTGAGCGAGAGAGGAGCCTGCCTGACTTTTTGGCTGGCTCGGCGCGCGTCCTGACCAATCAGGATCCAGGATTCCTTCCTACCTCTCAGCCTGGGAGGCCGAGCCGAGCTCGTCGTACATCTGCTTCCCGAACTTACAACCTCCGCTCGACCAATCAAAATTCGAGGCCCCTCTCTACGAACCAG
>NC_090737.1:118052766-118057766 GCF_036898095.1 Palaemon carinicauda | reverse complement strand
TATATAAATATATGTATATACATGTATATATATACATATATATACACATATATATATATATATATATATATATGTATATATATATATATTTATATATATATATATATATATATATATATATATATATATGTATGTGTGTGTGTACATATATATATATATGTGTAAATATATATATATATATATATATATATATATATATATATATATATATACACACACACATATATATATATATATATATACATATATATATACATATATACATATATATATATATATATATATATATATATATATATATATATATATATATATATATATATATATATATCATAACTATGTTTCACATTCATATATTATTTTACGTATATAGAATTCTTCAATTTCATAGTGATATGATCCAACATCATAGAATAAGTCAACGGATAAATAACCAAGTCATATGAAATCCTCCATTAATCAAAAAATAAAACTGCCCATCAATTATCCCATTTCAAAAGCAACTGTCCAACCGTTTAATACAGCCTGTATCTGGGGTATTTATGCCAATAATGAGCTTTGATTGTATAAATTGAAGACAAATATATTCCATTAACCACTTTTGCCTAAACAAATCCTACATAACAATGGAAGCTCATTCGTATAAACCAACGGATTCAACGTTTGGTGAAATATGATTTTTGTTTCCGTTTTAATTGATATTGTAAGTCTGATTTGGTTCAATATTACTGAAGAGAGGGAGGACTGGGAGCCTAATCATTTTATTTGCTTTATAATCGTAATGAGAAGGGATAACATATATATCTATTTTTGACTTATAAATGTTTCTGTATATCATATTTATACATTTAAATTTCAATCGTGGGAATAAATTCAGGGTTATCATTACATACAATAATCTATATACAGTAGATATATTGCTATTTTAAAAACGAGAAATTATTTTTTACGAAACTGGGTCAGTAAGTAACTGCATCGTTTAATATCTTTTAATATCTAACAATACATTTGCTTTATTGGATCATTATGAAGTCCCTCTCTTTTTGGTTTTTCCTGGATTTATTGCACTGGATATTTGATTTTATTAATCAGATGAATGCCAAGCGCAATACCACACTAAATTTGATGTATATTTATAAACATATTAATCTTCTCTTTAGTGTTAGAATACCATCCAAAACTCATCATAAATATAAGTCTTAAGGCTGGTTTACACGGTCGAACAGTTCGTCGAACGCGGTTCGACAGACAAGTGTTTGAAGTGATGTTCGAACGTGTGAATGGGGTATTTGGTTGTCGAACACGTTCGTCGAACGGTTAGAAAAAAATCTGTTCTCGTCTGACTTTTTAGGGCCGGGCTTTATTGTACACAAACCTTATGCATTTGTGACTCACTCCACCACTTTGAGCTGTTTGACAAGCAGGTTCGACAACCGGGTTTGATGAACCATTCGACCGCTTTAGACACTGGTTTGGTATGTAATTTTGATAAGTATAAAATCATTCAAACTGTGTTTATAAAACTTACCAATACTATGTATGATCTCCTGATAGATCTTAAAGATATCGATTGCTTTTACATACAATAAAAATAGCAAATCGTACACACAACAAAATGCTAAAGCCACAGGAATAGAAGACATTATGACACAAGATTGATGTCCTTTTAGTAAATGGGAAAGGGTCAAGAAAGTATTCGAGTGAGCGCTTGTCTCTCTTTTCATAGTATGTATATTTCCTATGTATCTTAAGGTTGTTACTGATCTTCAAATATTTTATTATTTTTTATTCACTACATCTCATATATAGTTTATTTTATTATTTTCTTCCGCTGTTGGAGCCTAGTTGCTTTTTGTATCTAGCTTATCCTTTCCTCCTTATAGCTTCGCTAATAATAATAATAATAATAATAATAATAATAATAATAATAATAATAATAATAATAATAATAATAATAATAATAATAAGTGATCTATCAAGAAGGAGCAATAAATAAGTCTACGGGATTTCCACTCCTCATTCATCAGGCAGCACATCGTCAAAAATGTTATTTGTAAATCGCGATTGACGCGTTGATGGTAATATGTTAATAGCAGCAACCATGCAGCTTCCTCTTTCAGTAATGAGATCGTTTGATCAAATGAAGGGAAAGGTATATGCCTTCCTATGAACTTGCTATCATAAGAGTTACGGAGAGAGACTATATTTTCATCTTAGCTAATTAATTCTGTTAATTCATTTATAAAATTGTTTTTCATCATGGTGATATTCTTCTCTTTCTTATCAATATTTTTAAAACATCGCTTATACCACAGTTAGAAAATCATGGATATCCTTTCTTTACTATTTGCTAGTTTTCTATTTTGTATTCGCAGACATTTTGATTAAATGCAATAAAACTATATTATTAATGGTCAAACATTTTGAAATCATGGCACAGAGTAAAACCCTAAATTATGTTCGTTATAATGTTATGCTCTAACCCTTTGGGTGGAATATTTTGGTTATCTCCTTGACAGAAACTTATAAATATTTGTTCTAATTTGCGATAATTTCATCAAAATTCGTGGAGGGAACGTAAAGTTTCATTCTTGGGTGAGACCAGTATTAGGTAAGACATTTGATCTTTAATGGAACATATAAAGCGTGACAATACTTATTACAATACTTTAAGTGTAAAGTAAATCAAACGAACAATTGTACTTAATATATGTTTTTTTTTTTTTTTTTTTTTTTTTTTTTTTTTTTTTTTTTTTTTTTTTTTGCAAGAAGGCTTAAGATATAGTATCGGTTTTATTTTGTAGATCTACTAAGGTACGAAGTTATAACATGAATCCCGAAGTGTAAGTCAAATATATTCAAATCTCTTTGGCTGAAAGCTCCGTGTTTTTAACATCATTAGAAGCCTTTAACGCTTTATGGTAAAGACAGTTTGATTTTGGCCGTTATTCATCATTTGTTCTGTTTAAATGGTAGTTTAACGTAGATGTTATATTATTGATAAATATATCATAAAAATAAGACCCATTTATTTTTCCAGGAGCGCCTGCATCTAGAATAAATTCATCTTGTGTTTGGTTAAAGATATATTCATCTTAATTACTGTCGTTAGGACTTTAGGGACAAACCGAGCATCGATGGAAATCCCTGTTTATGGAATATGTCATCACGAGGCGTCTTATGCCATTGTTTTGTTACAGGACACAGCATCTGGTCCAAACTGCATCAGAAAATTTATTGCAGTTTCAAAGTGTAGCTGGGCAATCAACGAACTACTCTGGTCGAGATAAGTATTCAGAAGCACAAATATTCAAACCTCTCAAGAACACCATAAGACCTATAGCCACATACGGGTGTGAAACCTGGAGGCTAACGAAGGAACTGGAAACAATGCTGCTAGTTTTGGAGAGCAGCATATTAAGAAAAATATGTGGACCAGTCCGAGGTGCAAAGAGATGCGAATGGAGGAGAAGGTGCAGCATGGAACTGAGAGAGGTATTCTGCTGCTATTGTAATGTTATTTATTTGATTATCACGTCCGGAAAAGTTCTCCCCTAGAAGATCTACATCACCAGCATATTGCATCTTGTCATATATTACCCCATGGTCGTCCTGACTTCACCCTCCTCCCAAAGTGTCTGCCTCATCACTCATTACAACGTAATATGGAAAAGAAGACATGATAATGAACATTCTTGCATCAGTATAGTCTTTAGGTTGAAATGGTCAACAAAGTCACCTCTCACCCTCACTTGGCATCTTGTGTTGTTGTATTGTCTTAATTAGTCGAACTAGCTTTTATGGGGTGCTAAATTTCCAACATTCCACAGATAACTATATTTACTTGATGAGCTTTTACCCTTCCGCTTCTCTATACAATAAATCCTATCCATAGTTACTGAACTTAACCTCAATGCATCCTTTGATTATCAAATAAACAACTTTATCGCGAGTTCCCAATACCAAATGATAATGTTACGAAGAGTGACACATTTTTCCAAGAGTGTGTGCATCGAGAATAAATTCATCTAGTGTTTGGTCAAAGATGTCATCATCTTAATTACTGTCGTTAGATCTTTAGGGACAAACTAAGCATCGATGAAAATCCATGTTTATGGAATATGTCATCACGAGATGTCTTATTCCACGGTTTTGTTAAGTGGCGCAGTATCTGGTCCAATCTGCATCCGAAAATTTATTTTATCTTCAAAGTCTAGTTTGGCAATTGATGAACTACTCAGATCAAGACAAGTATTCAGAAGCACAGAATTTTAGACCTCTCAAGAACACCATAAGACCTATAGCTACATACGGCTGTAAAACCTGGAGGCTAATGAAGGAACTGGAAACAATGCTGCTGGTTTTTTTGAGCAGCATATTAAGGCAAATATGTGGACCAGTTCGAAATGCGCAGAGTTGTGAATGGACGAGAAGGAACAGCATGGAACTGGGAGAGGTATCAAGGCTACCAATTATAACAAATCTTATAAGATTAGAAAGGCTTAGGTGGGCTGGTCACTTTGCGAGAATGGTTCCAATAATTTGGTTGGAGAGAAAACCTGTGGGCAGACCGTACATGAGAATGTCTGATAACATTAGGACAGACTTGAAACAACTCGTAGTGGAGTATCCAGCAGAGTGGCATACGTAGAGCCGTCGAAGGATTATAATAGTCTGGCCATGCAGGAGTGATGGAGTGAGAATCTTTTATGGTGTGACCGTAGTGGGTATTTTTCAAGGAAATAGAGCAGTTAGCAGAATATCATAATTAACTCTGCACATATATGTGTATATAAGCTTCCAGAAGACACTATACATACGAGAAAAGAGCAACGTCTAAAGGAGATAGGAACAAGATAAGAAAACCAGAAGTCAGACAGTGTCAGGCTCTAACCACCTCTTTAGACGACAAACACCAATCTCCAAAATCTTATATATGTCCAAGATGAAGAGACGAAGAGAATCAGCTTGCCCTTCCTCCTTGTGACGAGAAGTATCCA
>NC_090737.1:118039533-118047033 GCF_036898095.1 Palaemon carinicauda | reverse complement strand
TGGGGGTCTTGTTCTTGGTTCCTAGCGTTGGTACGACGACAGGATGGTAGGAGGAACATTTCTTGAGTCGTATTCAACGCTGGTTTCTGCCTGGCTAATTTGGGAGTTATGTCGCTGTAGAGCATGATTTCTGATAGCACCTCGCTGAACGTGGCACGAGATCCTCTTCGAAAGTTTCATGGTAGTCATACCTATGTATTTGCCGGGGCATCCTCGGACTGGGCATTGGTAAGAGTAGACTACATTTGTCTTCTTCAGAGGGTCGTTATCAGGGGGCGCTGGATTGTTCCTCATGATCAAGTTGCGGGTTTTTTTCAGTCTGGTAATAGATGATGAGTTTCACTTTCGTGGTCTCATCAGTGGGTGAAACGTTGTTATTGATGTTGTCTTTAATGGCCTTCTCATCCCGCTGATATTCGGCGTGCATGAGGCCTTTGTAGTAAAGTTTGATGTCTCTAGATCCATTGGTGGAGGTGTCGGACCTATCTGTATTTCTGTCGGACCCCTGGCTGGCGCTGTCGGACCTTCCACCAAAGGAGACCCATACCACTTGTCTATAACTGTCCTCACTTCACGCTGGACTTTCTTGTTGCTGTAGCCGTTGTTGATGAGGACCTGTGCGACCCTTTCCAGCTCCTTATGGGTGTCAGTCCATGTCGAGCTGTGAGACAAGGCAATGCGTACAAAGGCCTTGATGGTCGAGGCCCTGTAGCGGGCAGGACATTCACTTTCACCATTTAGACACATGCCGAGATTTGTGGGCTTGGTGTAGACAGTGGTCTGGAATCCCTCGTTTGTGGAAGAAATCAAGACTTCCAGGAACGGGAGGCTGTTGTCAACGCTGTTCTCAAGGGTGAAGTGGAGGACGCTGTTGTCCTCAAAGGTCCTACAGAGCCGGGATATATAAGGACCCAGATCTAGCCAGAGCCTCACTTCTCACCTGAAGACGGAGCAAGCTGTTCCGAAACGCGTCGCAACCCACTCCTGACTTTACCTGTTGTAATTTTCGAGTATTACTTGTACTTGAATTAATTACATCCAGCCTTAACCTGATTTGTATCCTTCACCCTGATGAGCTTCGCCAACTTGCTAGCTGAATGTAGCAATCCTGAAAAAAGAATTGTCCGAAGAATCGAGAAATTGGACAAGAAATTGAATTCTGCCGATACAGCCATAGTATTTAACTCCACCTGTTTGAAGGAGGGTCTCCTACCAAGATATTATTATTATTATTATTATTATTATTATTATTATTATTATTATTATTATTATCATCATCATTACTTAATCTACAACTCTAGTTGGACAAACTGGATGCTATAAGCAAAAATTAGCCCAATAAGGAAAGGAAATAAGTAAATAAAAAAACTATAAGAGAAGTAAAAAAAAAAATCAAATGAAATATTTCAAGAAGAGTAACAGCATGAAAATAAATCTTTCATATATGAACTAAAAAAAAAAAAAAAAAAAAAAAAAAAAAAACAAGAAGTAGAGAAATGTAATATACTGGTGTGCCTGAGTTACCCTCAAGCAAGAGAACTTTACCAGCATTGCATGTTGCTCAACCTTACCTGTCCTTGTATTTGCTGTGGATTCATTTTCATCATTATCTGCACGGCATTCTCACGCACTATCTTTATCTCCGCTATCAAAGTTGGAAGGAAGTTATGTTTTCGCCTCTGTTTGTGTGCGTGTTTGTTTCTGAACAGCTTCCTGGGCCCAAATTTAATCGTAGAGTAATATAAATTGCAGGGATTAACTGTTATGTAAAAAGCTGAAATGATTAAATTTTGGAAGGTCAAGGCAAAAGGTCAACAGAGATTTCAAACTTGGTTCATATTTGAGTGAATGAAAATCCAGGCTAATTAATAAATGCTGAGGTCTAAGGTCAAGGTCGAGCAAAAGCTTAAGAAATAAACTGCCGTGACGGAGATCTGCGCCCTACTGAGTGCCCTACTATTTTAAAGATATTTCTTTGATTGATGTCACACTAAATTTAAATAAAAATTTTTACTGTCAAGTAAAATTCCTCTGCTAAAACAATGAACGATGATAGTTATAGCTATTTTCATTATGATAATGATAGTGCTGATCAATATGGCTTGTTTGTCATTATTGTTACTAATAAATAATAAAAGATATTTACTTTGTTTTTTTTTTTTTTTTTTTTTTTTTTTTTTTTTTAACGTTTTGACCTTTCATCTTGCCAAATGAATTTCTCATTGTCTTGAAGCATATCACTGCCCATTCTTACTTTTTTTTTCTTTTCTATTTATAGCCAAAGAACAAAACTTGGAGTTTTATTTATGGTATTTCTAAACAGAGAATATTCTGCATCTAAGGTCTACACTTGATGAAAATATATGTCAGAGAATGAAATAAAATGAAAGGGGAACCATTACGGAATATTCAGTAAACATACGGAGACAAGGATGAACATTGTAATGTAAGAGAGAGAGAGAGAGAGAGAGAGAGAGAGAGAGAGAGAGAGAGAGAGAGAGAGAGAGAGAGAGAGAGGTCTGTGGTTTAGAAGATCAAAAAAGAAATTTGTAAAGAAATTGGGATTTATTAATTACGTTGATTAACATAATGGTGATATTAAAATTTCCAATTATTTGATTAAGGAATCCAAATACACACGAAAATAGGGAATTTTATTGAAAATACTTTTAATAAAGTCTTCAACAAATCTATTGAAACAAACATTGTTATGAATTAAGCAAATACACATATCTATCTCCCAGCTCAGGGCATAGGTTCGAATCCTTACCCAGCCAGAAACATTTATCAGAAATGAATTTCCAGTGGATATATATTTCCCAAGATAAAAATCGATATTAAATGCCATTGTGGTTGATATTCACGTTGATTAAAATAACTAGTGTTTGTAATATATATATATATATATATATATATATATATATATATATATATATATATATATATATATGTACACACACACACACACACATATATATATATATATATATATATATATATATATATATATATATATATATATATATATATATATCTTTTTTCAAATTAATTACAAATACCCCTTAATATCTGCCTTGGGGTCTCAACAGCTTAGGGAGATTTTAATGATGAATATTTCTGACCGGCTAACGACTCAAAGCTAGGGTTGTGGTGGCCGATGTGGTAACGTACCTGACTGGTGAACGCCAGACTGGGGTTCGAGTACCGCTCAAACTCATTAATTCCTTTGGGCGCTGCAAGCTCACCATCTTTATGAGCTAAGGATGGGGGGATTTGAAGGAGCCTATAGGTCTTACTGCTGAGTCATCAGTAGGCATTGCCTGGCCCTCCTTGGTCCTAGCTTGAATGGAGAGGGGGTTGGGCGCTGATCATATGCACATATGGTCAGTCTCTAGGGCATTTTTCTGCTTGATATGGTAATGTCACTGTTTTTTGCCTCTGCCATTCATGAGCGGCCTTTAAAACTTTAAACCACCAAAAGACCAGCCTAAATTTATTCCGATTTTTATTGATCATAGGGTATTTGTAACTTGTTTGAAAAAAAAAAAAAAATCTTTTCAACGCTTTGAAAAAAAAAACTTAATTAACCTTTTTTGGTATAAAGGTAAGGGCTAAGGTTGAAAACCATTTGAAAGGAGAGCAGGTATCGGCATATCTACTTGGAAGAGAGAAAGGGGCAAGAGGTTTTTTAAGTAAGATAAAGAGAGATGATGGGAGTGAAATAACAAGCCCAAAAGCCATCATGGATTATGTGAGAGAACATTTTGAGAATTTATTCAGGAAAGAAGAATGTGATATGGATAGGCAAAATGAATTCTTGAATATTATAGAGAAAGTTATAGGAGATGAATATAATACAATATTAACAAAAACAGTAAGTGAAACAGAAGTGTTAGACGCCATTCGGGGCATGAAAAATGGCAAAAGCCCGGGGATAGATGGATTGCCGGTTGAGTTTTATAGGAAATGTTGGAATATTGTTAAAGGGGATTTTATTGAAATGATAAAGTTTGTATTCCGGAACAAGAATGTTTCAAAGATGAACAATGGGGTTATATCCATCATACCTAAAGAAGGGGATTTAGATATAATCAATAACTGGAGACCTTTGACAATGTTAAATGTTGATTTTAAGATAATAACAAGAATTATATCAAGACGGATTAAAAAGGTCTTACATTTGATAATATCACAGGAACAATTTTGTTGTGTTGAAAATAGATCAATCAACAATTTGAACTTTTTTATTAGAGATTTAATATCTTATTTAAATGAAAGTAACACTAATGCAGCCTTGATGAATTTGGATTGGTCAAAGGCATTTGATCGTGTTGATCATAATTTTCTATTTAGAATACTGCAAAGCTTTGGGTTTGATAATGATGTTGTTAATTGGATTAAAATGTTATATTCAGGTGCTGAAAGTGTATTATGTATAAATGGTCATATCTCTGGCCCTTTTCCTGTCAATAAATCTGTAGGGCAAGGTTGTCCATTATCTATGATGTTGTTTATCATTTATCAGGAAGTATTTTACAGAATGATTAAGAAGAGGTTGTTTAATTATGGTTTACAATTGCCAAATGATTTGCATGTATTATTGCTAGGTTAGGCAGACGGCTCTGTTATAATTATTACTTGTGATATGGCACTAAAGGAATGTTTCAATGTTATCAGAGAGTATGAGAACGCTTCAGGTGCAGTTCTCAATAGAGGTAAAACTTCCATTTTTGGTCTTTGTAACTGGAAAGAGAGGGTAATATGGATAGATTATGGTTTAAATGTATTGAAAAGTTGTTGTAAAATTTTAGGCATATATCATAGCAACGATTATCAACAGAGTCTAGATTTGAACTGGAATATATTAGAAAGTAACATAAATAAAATCATTGGGATCTATCATAGCCGAAAATTAACAATGTTTCAAAGAGCAATAATTGTAAATTGTAAAATTCTTGCAAAATTGTGGTATACGGTACATGTATACCCAGCTCCAGTAGATTATGTAAAACGAATTCAGAAAAGTATTTTCAAATATTTGTGGAGCAGCAACTGTGAACCTGTTGCAAGGAAAACTATGTTTTAGTCAAAATTAAGAGGTGGCTGTGGAATTATTGACATCCAGTGTAAAGCAAGGTCAATCATGTTTAGTACATTTCTAAAATGTTTAAAAGATCGTTGTTTTGGTTACCAAATAATTATTTATTATTGTAAAGTCAGAGCAACCTACCTTATAGAAAATGAATGCCAATATCAGGATTGCACTATTTTTACACCAAGTTTTTATGAAAGTATGATAAATATATTACGAAGTGTTATTAAGTTGACCTCTTATCCCCAGATAAGAACGAAAGTGGTATATGAACATTTAATGAAAAACAGTGAATATGTTCCAAATATTGAAAAATTGTATCCACTATTCAACTGGAAACTAATTTGGGAACATGTAAATAATAAGTATATAGAGAATAAAAGTAGAGAAATTTTGTTTAAGTATGTTCATGAAATTTTAAGTACAAATGATAGGCTAGTTATGATGAAAATAAAAGATGTTAAGGAATGCGGTTGTGGATACATAGAAACTAACATGCATTTGGTATATTTCTGTCCTTTGGTTAAGAATTTGTTGTCCTGGGTATTCGAATTGCTTAGAAAATGTTGTAAATTGAAAACTAATAACAGGTTAAGGATTATAAAACTAGATTTTGAAGCTAATTCAAACAGAGATGAAAATACAGCAATGGTAATAATAGCAGATTTTATTTCAAGTATCTGGATGGCAAGACAATTGGGAATAAGTGCTGAACAGCAAATTATTAAGTGTATAAAGAATAGACTGTTAAACACATTTAATGTAAATATTATTGGATATAAGAATCGTGTTAAAAATATTTTCACAAATCAGTATGTTTCTAACTTGAAAACATATTTAGAAAAATAATAAAATAAAAATGTAATTTTATCATATAATAGATGTTATAATGTATATACAAAAATGTAAAATATGATTTGTTAAGGAGTATTTCTTTATAAAAGGAAAAAATGTATGTTAAGAAAATGTAATTGTATTTTCATAATAAAAGATAAAAAAAAAGTTTAAATGAGAATATTATCACTAAAATATACATATTGATAGACATTTGGGGGAAATTTAAATGAGAATATTAACACAAAAATAATGCATATTGATAAATTTTTGGTGGAAGTTTAAATGCGAATATTATTCTGACGAAATAAACTATTTCATCTATCGATTTGGTAACGATAGTTTACCGATTCCGTCTGATCCAAAAGATAATACAAACTTGAATGATTAAAAACATCATGTTAGCTTGAAGGTGGAAATACTGGAAAACCTCATTTAAAATTTAAAAGACACAAAGATGTTGAAATTTCTCAATGTACATTCAATGAAACAAGTCGAAAGGTAGTTAACCTGTTTGATAAGTTTTCATGGAATCGCTTAACTATATGGCCCCAGACAACCACGTGGTTTCCATAAGGTATATTTTTCTTTATCCTGGATTTTCAGAAAACGTGACATACTACTGCCATCTGTTGTCAACGTTTGGAAACTTCAAAGTAAACTATTCAAACTATCGATTTGGTAACGATAGTTTACCAATTCAGTCTGATCAAAAGGAGAATAAAAACTTTTATGATTAAGCATCAGGTTAGCTTGAAGGAGGGAAATACTGGAAAACATAATTTCAAAATGAAAAGACAAAAGATGTTGAAATTATTCAATGTAGACTCAATGTAACAAGTCGAAAGGGCAGTTAACCTCATTTATGAGTTTGACTATATGCCCCCAGACGGCCACGTGGTTTCCATAAGGTACATTTTCCTATATCTTAGATTTTCAGCAAATGTAGCATAGTAGTGCCATCTGTTATCAGCATTTGGAAAATTAGAAAGAATTGTAATTTTCCTTCATAAACCATGTAAATCATTTACTCCTAAAATCGAAATGGACATCATAGTTGCTCAGATTGGATTGATAAACTCGACAGCTTGACCACACTGGAAAAAAACGATGAGCTATTTTGTAATAAACTAGATTATATTTCATGAACTAAGGGACGAACAGGATATTTATTCTACATACAATCAGGTCAAATTGTAAAATGTATGACTATAATATGATAATTAATCATATAGCTCATATTGACAGTTGCTTCATTTCTGTGGAGAACTTTACAATTGGCGATCCTGTTTGTGAAACGATAAATTCCCATTGGGAATTAATAATTTCATAATAATTTATTTTAGTGATAATGGAAATAAAACTATTCAACAGCCAAAAAAAAAAAAAAAAAAAAAAAAAATTAACCTTTTTTGACATCCAACAACCTATCATTTTTGTTAACCTTTCCATCGATTCAAAAATGTAAAAAAATGGAAACCTTTCTTGTGATTTATTGGCAATGATTTAAACTGACTTTGATATCGTTACAGAAACCCTTCTTTCGGAACATACTTTTGCAAGGAGCAAAACTT
>NC_090737.1:118027033-118032033 GCF_036898095.1 Palaemon carinicauda | reverse complement strand
AGATTACATAAAAAGGGGATAGAAATTAGGTAAAATAATGAAAAAGGGAAAACATACAGGGAGAAAGGCAGGCACAGAGATAAAGAACCCCATCATGAAATTAAACAAAGACACTTCTCAGAAAGCCCTCCGGCACAAAGAAAGTGAAATACAAATCCTCCAAATAGTGAAAAGAAAAGAATTAAAAATAGTTAGCCGGATAGAAAGGAAGTCAGGAAGACGAAAAATTTTATATAGGAAAGATAGGCATATGTAGCGGAGGTACATCCACGTTGCAAGTGACTATTTTATCTTATAGAGACTCTGGCAAATATAGTTGATATACTAGGATGCAATACAGTGATAGAATAATGTGAAATACCTGCTTCCAAATTTTAAGGGTGAAAATAAAATATGCAGAAATGAAATGCAAACAAGTAAAAATCAAGGGGTATGAACCGTCAGGTTAGGTAGAGAATTAAATGCCAAAATGTGCCAAATGATGAATAAAGATGTCATTTTTTGTAACATTTCCCAATAGAGCCTTAAGATATCGTTCAAAAACGATACAAAGATGAAGTATGAAATTTTATTTGTGAGAAGTGCAGGCTTAAAATAAAGAAAAGAAAAAAAAATGAGATAGTCAGGGTATGATTCTACTTGTCAAAGACAAGTCTTTTACAAAACTGGCCACTTTGTAGGAGACGAATTTGACATGAGAAACAGACTCCAGACTAAGAAAGGGAAATGGAAATTGATTAAAAAGACAAGGAGAAATAAAGTTGAGAAATAGGAAGAGTAGCCAAGAATAGATATACTCCTTGTCAATATATGACAGGCGCCATATAAATGAAATAGAATGTCGACAGAAATACAGTGAATAAAATAGAATAGCCTAAATAAGAGGGAATTCCAAGAAATAAATGTCATAGGCAATTGAAGCTATAGGCTTATAGAATTAAAAGAAATATGTTGTTGTTAGGCACAAAAATTTAAAATGAAGATATAGGCATATGAATAATAAATGAGCTATGATGCTATTAAATAAATAAAGTCTGATCAGTACTAGAAATATGAAAAGCTAGAATTTAGCTAGAGAAGTCATAATGAGGCCTAAATAAAAATAACCCGCAGAGATAAAGAAGATAGGTTAACTAAAAATAGGATGCCAGAGTCTGTCAAAAGAGACAATAATGCAGTTCAGATGAAGGAAAATACAAGCACACTAATTAATTAATACTACTCCAGATAAAATAACTCATCTGAATGGCGGGTAATGACTTCTAAAATAAAGGAGTAGAGATTACAGTTAGGTAATCAGAAAGGGGCAAAAAATTTACCATAAGGAGCATAGAAATAGGGATAGATGAGAAATAGGCAGAGATTAGCCATTGCAGGCGATAGGTTAGGCAGAAAAGAATAGAAACATCGGCGCCAGAACCTGCCCAGAGAAACTGTCAAAAACTTATTAAAACTTTTTAAATACCGGTATGAATCATGAAATATTACCTATCAGCCAACGCCCCCTAACGAACACGGTAAGTGTTAAAATGAATCAATAAGACTCCTTATAAATCTCCCGAGATATATTACCCAATGAGGATAGAAGTTAGACTAGTAGATCATCATAAGTAGAATATAAATGACATGTCTATCCCGATA
Organism: Palaemon carinicauda; assembly: GCF_036898095.1. Classification (NCBI taxonomy): domain Eukaryota; kingdom Metazoa; phylum Arthropoda; class Malacostraca; order Decapoda; family Palaemonidae; genus Palaemon; species Palaemon carinicauda. The sequence goes on along the minus strand of NC_090737.1, from coordinate 118,030,392 downwards.
ATAAATAATGTTTGGCTCGATTATTGAGGAGTAAAATATTGTAAGTACCATGGTCAAAGAATACAAGCCATTCACGGCTATTAGCATTTTGAAGAATGTTAGAAATTAGAGTGAAGTCGACGGGCTCATTCAGCTCCTCTAACTATTGACAGAATGATGATCTAGAATTTGGAGACAGAAAGAATAAGCCTATAGAATGATGTTACTAAGTTTAGTAAGAATATAGAGCCATAAGAATAATAGAACTAGTCTAGAATAGGGAGAATAGCAGGATAAAGAGCCAGATTAAAGAGTGACCCAACCCTAGATTTGAATAGGGTAAGTAAAAAGAATAAATAGATTTAAGATATGTAGAGAAATAAGGGTTAAAGTGGAAATCCTGCTCCACTAAGATTGACAGATGTAAAAGATTTTTTTGGAATGATAGGATCTTAGGGATAATAAGCAGTATTTGCTAAATTACCCAAGCCTTAAAATAAAGTTAACCTAAAAATATGTAGTGTGCAAATGAAATAGAAGGCTATAAATAATGAAGAGAAATGAATTTTGATCCTACATTACCTTAACCCGATCTCTTACCCAGGAGTTATAAAAATAATGTGTGAAGCCTCATAAATATAAAATGAAATGTCTCATTAAAAAGGTAAAACCCGAAGAAGGGTAATGTATCATGAGAGTAGTCTTAAATGAAAATAACCGAGTAGGATAGATTATCCCAATAATGGTCTAGAGAAGTTTAAAAATTTGTTTAGGGCATAGAGTATATGTGCTTATTGCTCATAAGAATGATTGTGATTTTATAGTCCAAGAAGGACTATTGTGGATGAAAGAATAAAAGGAATCTTAGGAGCCTTAAAGTACTGGATGTTTGTCCAGGATAAATCACTTTATTGGTAGGTTTATGATGATAAAAGAAGGATTATTTAAAAGGACAGGAAGATGTTAAAAGGAAATATAACTACCAATATTTTGTTTTAGTTGTCAGGTAGGAAACCTAGAAATAAGAAGAATTAAAATAGAACAAGAGAAACCAAAGGTTAATGGAAATGATGTAGATGAATTACTCCCAAAAATAGGAATCATATAACAGGATTGCATATTGCTTAAAGGAATACATACAAGGAATAGGGAGAAATACTTGTTCATGAATAGAAATTCCTGACATACTAACAAAATACTAACAAAAACTCATGCTCAAGTTAGTAGGACATCCAGTAATCAAAGACTGCATTTAATGATGAATTAATTTTTGACCAAAGATAGATGTTTGAGATTGTAAAATTAAAGCCTACATATAAGAAGTATAAAGGTCATAGAAGGGTAAGAATCCTTTAGAAATTACGATTGCGTTTTCTCAATCCCATAGTGGTGATACCAATGGATTACCAGGGACTCTGTTCCCAGAACTTGACAAATGATAAAAACATACTGGTCTACATAGAATTTGATTTAACAAAGAAATGGTTGATGAGTCTGTAACAGAATAATTTGAGACCAGTATAAATAACTAGACATTCTTGTCTATAGATATTCTCTTGGGCAAAGCTCCCGAAGTTACTAGAGATTAATGAAAACTGTGCAATATTTTTCTTGTAGTAAGAAGGGTGAAATAAGCCATGATAAGTCAAGCTCAAATAGAGAAAAAGGGGCAAATAAAATAATAGTAAGGGGTTGAGGATGTCCTGCGAACTATATATAGACCAACATAGAAGACTAATAACAATTACTTAAAGAGAACGAATTTACTTTGAAATAACTCGGTATATGGGAAACAGATTTTTTTTTGTTAGGTAGATTTAAGAAAGACTACTAAACTCCTTGGGAAATGAAATAAAAATATCTGGGCACTCATACAAATATTGAGGGTAACAAATGAGTGAAATCTTTTAATTATGTAAAGTGTGTTATCCTAGAATTTGAATATGTATTCCGTAATCAACAAAGAAGGTCCAAATCATAAATGTCTCCAAACAATTAATTAAGGGACCACAGAGAATATTGAGTTGCAAACTAAGATGAAAAGTTTTTGATAAAGTTATGGGTAATGAAGACAGGTGAAATATGAACCCATAGGTGATTGAAGGTTTACAAATGTATTGAGTTTGTTTGCAAGTTTGAATAAATAATGATGCCATTAGAGCAAAAGAATTATTACTGCATTTTATAGGCGATGCATTGATTGATATTTTTTTTGTGTAACACGTGTAACAATGATAAACATGCATGTATACAATGAATTTTATTATGTTTTGATGATGATTAAGTTAACTTAAATAATTATGAAGAAAGAAAGATTTAAGTGATTAAAAGATAAGATGTGCACCAATAATGAACTTTGAAGTTGAATGTCTCAAAGGGCTATTTTAGGCCCATAATAATTATGCAGGTAATAGTGAACAATTAAGTACATATGGTGAATTACAATAATTAAACCTTTCATTTTGAAGTAAAAAAAAAAAAAAGAGTGTGTGTGGAAACACACGAAATGATTTTTATGCCTGTGTAGTAGATGAATCCTTGAAGAAAGGATAAATAAGGTGTTTAATTGAGACAGTCTGCAATTGATTTCTTTAAAGAAAAGTTTTAACATTGAAATGTAAGTTCCTGTCACTTGGATTTTATGAATATCCTTCTGAATGTAATATATATATAGTTGAGAATTGAAGTTCTTGAGATAAAAATAATACGCAGACAAGGTGCAAATAAGATTCAAATTTATAAACATGATTTTGTTATGTATTGAATATGTTTCTTTATTATGAAATGATTATGATGTTTGATGATTTAAGACATTGGTATATTTGAGTTTTTGATTTTACTCATTATTTTTATGAAGAAGGTGAGAAATATTTCTTTTGATGCCATTAATTAACAATGATTTATCATGATAATGTTGATGAGTAAATAAGGTACCATAATGATATTTTACAAATGTTTATTGATACTGATTACAAATGAGTAATACTCTTAATGAGTTATAATGTGCATGACACATAATTATATTTTTTGTTGCAGAAATATTTTGGTTGATTTGAATTGATATTATGTATGTTTGAACATTTATTTTCTGCCATTTATTGCATTGCATTGAAGAAATGAATTTTGTGTTTACATCAATAAGACCAAGATTTTGAGGTCATAGGTAATGGAAAATATGAGTTGAATAGAAGTTAAAGGTAAAGGCATTTGCTAATTGATTGCACAGTTTAACACAGAAGACATTATTGATTTTGCCTTACGTACCCAGTGAATTAAGGGTTAAATATTCCATTATCAAGATTTAAGAAAAATGATATGTTTCAATATTGTGTTGAATTATTTGAAGGGAACAGGAAGTTTTTCCTAAACATATATTGATG
>NC_090737.1:118014533-118024533 GCF_036898095.1 Palaemon carinicauda | reverse complement strand
GATCAGAGCCCCAGCCAAAATTACACAGACAACAGCTTCTGACCAGCCAAGAGTCGAACCCTAGTCCAGGAAACTTGTATATACCGTGACATACCACTTGCCCACGAAGAAAAATAAAAGTCAATGACAATTTTGTTCTTATACTTGTCTAATTCAGGTTTTTTGTACATCGAATTGAAATCAACCCATATTCACCATCGTAACTAGTTGGTATGTTTGTGACTTAGCATTCGATTAATGATAAATTTTGCACATTTAGACGTGTTTTTTCATATTCAAGTAAGCCATGTATTTTCTATACATTAATGTCTGGATTCTCTTAACGACCTCGGGATCAGAGAACCAGGTGAAATCACACAAATACAACAGCTTCTGACCGGCCGGGAGTTGAACTCTAGTCCAGGAAACTTGTATGTACAGTGACATACCACTTGGCCATGAAGAAAGATAAAAGTCAATGACAATTATTCTGTACTTATATCGGTCTAATTCAGGTTTTTTGTACTTAGAATTTAAATCAACCCATCTTCAACATTATAGCTAACTGGTATGTTTGTGACTTGGCATTCGATTAATGATATATCATGCACATTTAGACGTTTTTCATATTCAAGTAAGCCATGTATTTTTGATACATTAATATTTGGTTTCTATTAACGACCTCAGGATCAGATCCCCAGTCAAAATCACACAAAGACAACAGCTTCTGATATGCCGAGAGTCGAACACTGGTCCAGGAAATTTGTATGTATAGTGACATACCACTTGCCCACGAAAAACGATAAAAGTCAACGACAATTTTTCTGTACTTTTACCTGTCAAATTCAGGTTTTTTGTACCTTCAATTGAAATCAACCCATCTTCACCATCGTAGCTATTTGGAATGTTTGTGACTTTGCATTCGATTAATGATACATTTTGCACATTTAGGCGACTTTTGCATATTCAAATCGGATAAATATTTTTGATACATTAATGTCTCGATTCTCTTAACGATTTTAAGAAATCTTTCAATCTGTTTAATAAGAAAGATCAATAGAATTTGCCCAGACCAGGGATCGAACCAGGGACCTTTAGATCTTCAGTCTAACGCTCTCCCAACTGAGCTATCTAGGCATATGTGTCCTCAATGGAAAAAGGCATTTTATATTAAAGTTGAAGTAATCAAAGTTCACTTACGATACACTGTAAGATTTCGCTTTAATTAGAAAGCAGTAACTGATATCATGTTACATAGTTTTATAGCTGTGACCCCACATGAAAAAAAAAAAAAAATATAGCGAAATTATGAATAAGATTAGGCCTATATGTGTACAGTTCCTTGCATTGAGTAACAGAAAAATATAAAATCTTATCAGCGACGTGACCTTCACTTCCTTCTGATGAAAATACTAAACTGATCAAGTTTAGTATTCTAGTAAGAAATAGGAAAATGTTGTAGATATAATATACTTTGAATATTAAGGAGGATTAGATAAATATTCTTGTAAGGAATTACTTGTGCAGTTCAAAAGATATACGTAAAATTAAGATCTAAATAAGTATTTAGAACTTGAGCGAAATATAGCGATATGAAGAAAGCAAAGGTGATGCCATTGTTGGGTGATCCGGTCATGTGGGAAGAATGGACGACAGTTGTAAGGACACCGATCCCTTCGTCGTCCAGAAAATCGACAAACTACTTATTTATTTAAATTCTCTCTTCGCCACACTGTGGTGTCCTATGTATATATATTCCGCTCTACCAGAGCTACATTTTGATATATGTATCGTTTCATAACATGTTTTTGTTAACCCATAATTTATATATTTGTAAGTGTAAGAAAACACATATATTTTGGCGGGCACTTCAATCTGACTTGGCGCCAACGTAATCCTACGTTTCCGTCCGCACCTTGTAATGTATTTCCGTGCGCATTAAAATAAAGTATCAGTTGATCTTGGTGACGCTTGTCTCACTGTCCTTACAACTGGTGACCCCGGAGTTGAAAGTAGCATCAGCGGTTTTGGCTTTGCCATTAACGGACTTATTACAGCTGTGCTACCTTCTACATACTCCGTTACCTTAGGCAAGAACCTGCCTTTGGTTCTCTCACACTTCGGTGAACGTAAGGCAATAGGATGAGCTTAACCGACATATCAACTTCTCACCTCTTCGCCAACTCGTCATCTGGCCACGATGCAGGAAGCAACACGCCCATCGCACCCAACGGCCTCGCCTCCACGCCCAAAGTCAAACTGCCGCCCTTTTCTCAACACAACACCGCTTCCTGGTTCCTGAGAGCGGACGTACTCTTCCGCGTCGCTAGGCTCAGCGACTCCTGCGCCAAGGCTGACATCGTTCTCACCTCCATACCTGAAGAAGTATTCGACAAGATTTCCCCATGGCTCGACGCCCAGGCCGGCCAAGTTTCATACGACGACCTGAGAACGAAACTCATCGGTATCTACTCCCTCTCCGTCTCAGCAAGGGCACAGAAAGTACTGGACCTCGCTGGCAAGCCCATGGGTGACACCTCTCCTGTCGAGGCGTGGGACGAGCTAACCGGCCTGCTCATGCTCCCCGAAACAGACAGCAACGGCCGACGACGTGAGATTAGCTTATCTCGCGAGATCTTTCTTCGACGCCTACCACAGGACGTACGGGCCCAATTGACAGACGCCGACACGCTAACGATGAACGAACTCCTGTCGAAGGCTCAGAAGCTCCACGAGGCCTCCAAAGCATCTCGCCTCGGAGCATCATCGTCAACACCGCCTCCGTTCTCCTCCTTCAGCAGCTGCTCTTCCATAGACTCCTCGGCAATGGCCCTCGAGGACGACGAGATCAACATTCTATCAAGAAAGAACGCACCGCGCCCTCAAGGCGTCCCTGATGGCGAGCTGCACCGACTGGGACTGGAAATCACGACTTCCTTGGGTACTCCTCGGCCTTCGCACCGCCCCTCGCGCAGACGGCGAACCTTCGCCCGCCGAAAAAGTTTACGGGGAAGCGCTCGCAGTTCCTGGCGAATTTTTTCCCTCATCAACTGACGACACGCAGGTGGATCACCTAAGGGACATCGCCAGGAAGTTCAGGCAGTGTCTCAAAACTTACCAGGACAGAACCAAGCACATCAAGCCAAAAAGCCTGGATGACTGCAAGTACGTTTTCGTCCGTGTCGACGCTCATCGCCAACCACTGGCTAGACCTTATCGAGGTCCCTACCGGGTAATTAGAAAGACAACGAAAGCCTTCCTTCTCGACGTCCATGGCCAAGAGGACTGGGTCTCAATAGACCGCGTGAAACCAGCGTTTCTCGAAGGAAGCGACACCGCCTCCGCTGGACCTGGCAGACCCAGAATTCCGCCACAAAACAAGCCGCCCAACGAAGGAAAAATCATCAAACGACGTCAAGAGGAAGATATCCTTACACCGACCGCCAGCGCGCCCCTCCGTTCAAAAACAAGAGGAACCCTCCTACGCCCGAAGAGATACGAAGATTGATCATCAGCCCTCTACGCCGCCCGATGTCTTTGGGGGGGGGAGTACTTGTAAGGACACCGACCCCTTCGTCGTCCAGAAAATCGACAAACTACTTATTTATTTAAATTCTCACTTTGCCACACTGTGGTGTCCTATGTATATATATTCCGCTCTACCAGAGCTACATTTTGATATATGTATCGTTTCATAACATGTTTTTGTTAACCCATAATTTATATATTTGTAAGTGTAAGAAAACACATATATTTTGGCGGGCACTTCAATCTGACTTGGCGCCAACGTAATCCTACGTTTCCGTCCGCACCTTGTAATGTATTTCCGTGCGCATTAAAATAAAGTATCAGTTGATCTTGGTGACGCTTGTCTCACTGTCCTTACACAGTGAATTTCATGAAAAGTGTATGTATTGATATATATGTGTGCGTGAGTATGTATATGTGTTTGTATGTGTGTGAGTATTTCCGGTATTTTTAGTTACGCTGACCTCCCCCAATATCTTAGGTATTGGGAGAAGGAGTAGCCATGCCCCGATGAGACTGGGTGTGTGCGCATATCTGTGCGTGTGCATATTTTCTTCGTCATTTTTGACAGATCGCATGGTTACACTAGTTTATAAATGGGTGTGTGTGTATATATATATATATATATATATATATATATATTATTATTATTATTATTATTATTACTTACTAAGCTACAACCCTAGTTGGAAAAGCAGTATGCTATAAGCCCAGGGGCTCCAACAGGGAAAATAGCTCAGTGCGGAAAGGAAAAGAGGAAAATAAAATATTCTAAGAAGAGTAACAACAATAAATATCTCCTATATAAACTATAAAAACTTTAACAAAACAAGAGGAAGAGAAATAAGATAGGAGAGTGTGCTCGAGTGTACCCTCAAGCAAGAGAACTCTAACCCAAGACAGTGAAAGGCCATGGTACAGAGGCTATGGCACTACCCAAGACTAGAGAACAGTGGTTTGATTTTGGAGTGTCCTTCTCCTAGAAGAGCTGCTTACCATAGCTAAAGAGTCTCTTCTACCCTTACCAAGAGGAAAGTGGCACTGAACAAGTACAGTGCAGTAACCCCTTGGGTGATGAAGAATTGTTTGGTAATCTGTGTTGTCAGGTGTATGAGGATAGAGGAGAATATGTAAAGAATATGCCAGACTATTCAGTGTGTATGTAGGCAAAGGGAAAATGAACCGTAACCAGAGAGGAGGATCCAATGTAGTACTGTCTGGCCAGTCAAAAGACCCCATAACTCTCTAGCGGTAGTATCTCAACGGGTGGCTGGTGCCCTGGCCAACCTACTACCTTTGTTTTTATTATATAGGGATGATTACTATTCTCCTATCTTTCTTTCTCCGTACCTAATTCCAAGGTATTATCATTGTTCTGTTTCCAAATCTTGGATTTGAGATTGCCTTTTAGAATGAATTTTTAACTAAATAATTTTCGACTCAAACCTATGACCAATAAAATGAGGATAAATATCTGACTGTTAATGACCAGTCTAGCCTTTTTTTCGATTCCTACTTATCATAGGATGTTTGTAACTTATTTGAGAAAATATTTTAATACCTTGAAAAAAACAAATCTTGATTAACCTTTCTTATCATCTCTGTTAAATTTTCCATCTATTCAAAAATATAAAAAAAAGGTAAACCTTTCTTGTGATTTATTGGCAATGATTTATACTGACTTTTATATTATTACATAAGAAACTCTTCTTTTGAAACAAACTTTTGTGTAGAGCAAAACTCTATTTATATTCTCATTATTCCCTGAGACATAATAATCATGTATGCTTACATTTCAGTCTCTCCAAACTGTCATCTTCAACTCTATGCCCAGCACCAAATTCCTTAAAAACATCACGATAAATATTCAAACTGATAAAAATAAATGTTGACAAATAATTGTCATATATCTTTAATAGCTTAATGCAACATCCAAACATCGCCTATATAAATGAACATCGGCTCCTCTTTCTATAGATATTGGTTATAAGTATACTCCGTCTCTTCCGAGTTATTTGCAAAGGTCATCAGCATCCCTGTGTTGTGGGTCTCTCTCTCTCTCTCTCTCTCTCTCTCTCTCTCGGAATCAGCTTTTTTTTATATACATGATTGGCTTATCATTAAAAAGACCTTGGCCGTTACTGGTTAAGGAAAACATTGATATATATAACTATTTATTGGATTATTTTGATCTATATTGAACCAAGAAACAGCTGTACTGACACGCATACATTTACTAAGGAATTGATGATAAGGTTTACTTTATAACTGATTAACACTCTGGAACGCCCTTATTAACAAACAAAAATTCGCAGGTGGATGACACAACACAGACAGGCGTTGGCGAAGACACAGAAAAATTACTATTTTCCTTTTCATTATCCGATTCGTCTATGTTGATTACGCTGATTACAATTACATTAAATTACATCATAGTCATGCATCTTCTAGCATATAGTTATTAATCCATAAATGATTTAAATCTGTAATGTGTAATGATATTCTCCGTGCAAGGAAATTCCATTTGGCAGCGTTGTCCCAAACTCGTCCCACCAACCTTAACTATGCTGATGATTGTTACCTTGGTCACCTGTACAGATACATGACTTATTATCTATGTGTTCTGGTGAAGAAAGGGAATATTAAACACTATTATAAGTAGACTCAGGTTGCTTCCGATAATTTAAGAAAATTTCACACCATTTTCTTATATAAAAATATCCATTCTTAATAAGGAAACGATCGTTGGACAACTTACCAACTACCTATTCTGTAGCCTCTACCTACCTAGAGCATTTTTTGGCCCACGTGGTCGTCAAATAATTGACTTTTATTAGTTGGGACAAGATGCCTCTGATGCCATCTATTGGCAGAAGAGTAAAACTCGTTACGATGTAAAAGAGGGAACTGGAGGGGGGTCACTGTTATTATGCCTTTCGGAATGTAACAGTATTGTTGTTCTACGTAGTTCTACTATCAATACATGTCATACCATGAAACATTTTAATTATATTAAGGTTTCAAAAACATGTAATCGAAAATTAGATCAGATAATTGTGTAATTACTTGATTGTCTCGCTTATTTAAGAACATGTGGCATATCTGGTGACCCCCTGACCCCCAAATTGAACTATCGAATGTTTCCTGAGGAAATATGTCTCTGAAATTTATTTTGAAATGTTTAATTTCTTAAGAATTAGGTTTTAGCTACAAAACAAGGAACACCAAGTTCACTTGTATCTGTTTTAAAGAAATTATGTGCCAAAAGAGTAACAGAAATGAAGTAATAAAAATCATAATGATTGGATGATGGGGATAATTTGCAATTTGGTAATCTACTACAGAGGCCATCTATTGGCCATGAAAATAAATTATTTGTAGAGCTCCATAATCCTTGCATTCTGGAACCTTCTATGACGTCATTTCGGTTTTAAAATAGCAAAGGTTGTCTACTTTATTGGAACTGAATATAATTCATACCTACAACACATATTTCTACCGATCAATCTACCACTTTTTTTTTTTTTTTTTTTTTTTTTTCATTTAGATAGAATCATTCACATGAATGGAACAAGGGACGTATGCTCCCATCTATTGATAAGAAGTAGAAACATTCGGATTCTTTTCAAATTTCGAGAACTATGTTATTACTAAAACATGCTTTTATAGTAATTTTTTTTTTGCAAATTATTGCATCAAAACATCATAATTCTAATAATACTTTTTTTTTCTTCTGATTTTTAGGCTCTACATTATGATAATTATATATAAACTTGCAGATAATATGTATTGCAAAAATATATAGAGCAGATCGTAATATTCTAATAGCAGAGTTGGAACTCGGCCATTGAATTAAAAACCCCAAAATTAACCCAAATATATTCATGTCCGTAGCATATACGTTGTTACCTAATCATACGCCCAATTATAGATATTAATCCTCTGTAAAGTGTGCCTTGTTATATGAAGTGATTGGAAGGACATGTCTGAGGCCTTTGTCTTGCAGTGGATTAGTTAAGTCTGATCAAGATTATTATTATTTATATATATATACACACACACACATATATATATATATATATATATATATATATATATATATATATATATGTATATGTGTGTATATATATATATATATATATATATATATATATATATATATATAAATATAAATATATATATTTCTATATATATATATATATATATATAAATATATATATTTCTATATATATATATATATAAATATAAATATATATATTTCTATATATATATATATATATATATATATATATATATATATATATATATGAGTGTGTGTGTAGAGAGAGAGAGAGAGAGAGAGAGAGAGAGAGAGAGAGAGAGAGAGAGAGTGATGATATTCAAACATGTTCAAGTATGACTCTGAACATTGGCCATTTATACTCGCCTCTTTAAATTGCAAGTCACGCACGCATATGAGTCCCCAAGTACACATGCCTGCAGCTAATGAGTGCTTCCGCCAATATACACTCCAGTTGCTTCAATAAACCTCTCGTGTAATTAAACGAATGTTTGTGAGTTATTGCTCAATTTCCCTTCAGCCATCATGCTCGTAATTGGTACGTCCTGGCAAACCCTGAACGTCTGAAATATTCTAGTTAGTTAATATAATTTGGCCTCGAAATACTATGAATTCAATTGCTGTGAATTTATCATATCTTTTTCTAAGAATTTTGAGAATCATCTGGATGAGTTAACGCATCGCTGCCCTCTGTTGGATTTATTAAAATTCTAGAAGCAAACATGATTATGTTTTCAGTGGGCAAAAACAGATGCATGATGCACATGTTAAAGCACATCATGTGTAACATTAGCCGAGTCAATGGTCTCTCTCTCTCTCTCTCTCTCTCTCTCTCTCTCTCTCTCTCTGCTTTTATTACTTATTATAACTGCCTGCACGCTGACATATTTTAAGTAGACAAAAAACAAAGCTTTTTGATAAGTAGTGTGTATAAACAGATTTAGTCATCTCTCTCTCTCTCTCTCTCTCTCTCTCTCTCTCTCTCTCTCTCTCTATAAGACTTATTATAACTGCTTGCAGACAAGATGTATTTTGAGCAGACAGAAACAAACAAAGCCTTTTTATAAGTAGTGTGTATAAACAGCTGAGTCTATCGAGGGCATCTCTCTCTCTCTCTCTCTCTCTCTCTCTCTCTCTCTCTCTCTCTCTCTCTCTATACCTGTTTTTATTAGATTTATTAACACCACGCTGACATGATGTATTTTGAGCAGACAAAAAATAAATCTTATGGAAAAGTAGTGTGAATAAACGTCTTTGAGCACATTTCTCTCTCTCTCTCTCTCTCTCCTCTCTCTCTCTCTCTCTCTCTCTCTCTCTCTCTCTCTCTCTCTCTCTCTTTGCGTGTTGCAATCCCTGAACAGTTGTGTGTGCGTGTGTGTGTGCCTTTGAAATCATTTTCCTAAATGGATACTTTTGCTAACGAGACTTGCTGAGGCTTTGCAAGAGGATGATGGCCTTGACGGGTCGTGTTTGTTTGGACCGGGATGGCTCATGCAACTCCCGTTATTGCTATTTTGGCTCTGGTGTTTACAAACAAATCCTAGCTCTCTCTCTCTCTCTCTCTCTCTCTCTCTCTCTCTCTCTCTCTCTCTCTGCTACTACTTGCATAAATAATTAAGTTTAAATTCATGCTTGCAGAATCGCAATTTGTTTTTTATTAAAGTTGATTTCACGTCACAACAAATTAATTGAGAAGTCAAGTGTTTGTCTAGTAGATATTTACTGTACAGTATGTATATATATATATACACACACACACACACACACACATATATATATATATATATATATATATATATATATATATATATATATATATATATACTGTATATATAAGGCAAAGACAACAACAACAACAAAAAAAGCAGTTGTTACTAGTCTACTGCAAGACATAGGCCTTAGACATGTTCATATATACATATATATATATATATATATATATATATATATATATATATATATATATATATATATATATATATAATTTGATTAAGTGTGACGATTCGATTATAGTTATTAGTGCGTAAACTGATTCCGTGCAAAAAGAATAAACAAAAATGCTAAGAATTAGAGTTAGACATTCTCATTGTAGAGAGAGAGAGAGAGAGGAGAGAGAGAGAGAGAGAGAGAGAGAGAGAGAGAGAGAGAGAGAGAGATCATCAAGATAATCATTGGCTCAATTTTTCTCTCTGTTAAAATTAAATTTGGGAAAATGTACTTTCAGAATAGTCTCTTTCTGAGGGGTAGATGGAGATGGTTTGGGTATGCTCTTCGCACTCCCCAAGAGAGATTAGTTCACCAAACGTTTAGCTGGGCTCCAAAAGGCACTAGAATAGTTAGAAGACCCTGGCCTGCATGGCTGAAGACTATGTAGCGTGAAGTAGGAGATGATGAATGGAGAAGTATTGAATTGAAAGCTCAAGATAGAGACGA
>NC_090737.1:117994533-118004533 GCF_036898095.1 Palaemon carinicauda | reverse complement strand
CTATCTTCCGGCTCAGGGCATAGGTTCGAATCCTTGCCCAGCCAGAAAGTTATCAAAAAGGAATTTTCAGTGGATATACATTTTCAGAGGTAAAAATCGATATCAAATGCCATTTTGCTTGATATTTACATTGATTAAAATAACTAGTGTTAGTGATACATACATGTATATATATATATATATATATATATATATATATATATATAATATATATATATATATATATGTGTGTGTGTGTGTGTATATAGATAGATAGATAGATAGATAGATATAGATATATATATATATATATATATATATATATATATATATATATAATATATATATATATATATATATTTATATATATATAGATAAATATATATATATATATATATATATATATAATATATATATATATATACCAATAATTATTCACAATAATTACAAATGCCCTTTAATATCGAATTCGCTCTGCCTTGGGATCTCAAACGCTTAGGGAAACTTCTTCATAATAAATATTTCTGCCAGGCCAACGACTCAAACCTATGACCAATAAAATAAGGATAGATATCTGACTGTTAATGACCAGCCTAGCCTTTTTTTACGATTCCTGTTAATCATAGGATATTTTTAACTTAGTTGAAAAAAAAAATTTAAATACTTAAAAAAAAAAAAAAAAAATTGATTAACCTTTCCTGACATCCAACAAACTATCATATTTTTTAAACTTTCCATCAATTCAAAAATCTGAAAAAGGGAAACCTTTCTTGTGATTTATTGGCAATGATTTAAACTGACTTTTATATCATTACAGAAGAAAACTTTCTTTTAAAGCAAACTTTTGTTTAGTGCAAAACTTTATTTATATTCTCATTAATTCCTGAGATATTATAATCATGTATGCCTGCATTTCCGTCTTTCCGAACTTGCATCTTCAACTCAATGCACAGCACAAAATTCCTTAAAACATCACGATTAATATTAATACTGATATAAATAAATGTTATCAAATAATTGTCATATATCTTCAAGAGTTTAATGCAACATCCACACTTCGCCTATTCAAATGAACATCGGCTCTTCTTTCTATAAAAATTGGTTATAAGTATACTCCGTCTCTTCCGATTTATTTGCAAATATCATCAGCATCCCTGTCTTGTGGGTCTCTCTCTCTCTCTCTCTCTCTCTCTCTCTCTCTCTCTCTCTCTCAGAATCAGGTTCTTTTTGAATTCACGATTGGCTTATCATTAAGAAGACCTTGGCCGTTACTGGTTAAGGAAAACATTGATATATATAACTATTTATTGGATTATTTTAATCTATATTGAACCAAGAAACAGCTTTACTGACACGCATACATTTACTAAGGAATTGATGATAAGGTTTACTTTATAACTGATTCACACTCTGGAACGCCCTTATTAACAAACAAAAATTCGCAGGTGGATGACGCAACACAGACAGGTGTTGGCGAAGACACAGAAATATGACTATTTTCCTTTTCATTATACGATTCCTCTAAGTTGATTACGCTGATTACAATTACATTAAATTACATCATAGTCATGCACCTTCCAGCATATAATTATTACTCCAAAAATTATTTGAATCTCTGGTGAATAATGATATTCTCCACGCAAGGAAATTCCATTTGGCAACGCTGTCCCAAGCTCGTCCCACCTACCTTAACTATGCTGATGATTGTTGCCTTGGTCAATTGTACAGATACATGACCTATTATCTATGTGTTCTGGTGAATAAAGGAAATATTAAACACTATTATAAGTAGATTCAGGTTGTTTCCGATAACGTATGAAAAATTCACACCATTTTCTTATAAAAATATCCAGACTTAATAAGGAAACGATCGTTGGACAACTTACCAACTACCTATTCTCTAGCCTCTACCTTCCTAGCATACTTTTTGACTCACGTGGTCGTCAAATAATTGACTTTATTAGTTGGGACAACAGGCCTCTGATGCCATCTATTGGCGGAAAAGTAAAACTCGTTATTATGTATGAGAGGGAACTGGAAAGGGGGTCTCTGTTATGCCTTTCGGCGTGTAACAATATTATTTTTCTTCGTAGTTTTACTAACAATACATGTCATACCGTGAAAAATTTAAATTATTTTTTGTTTTCATAAAAATGTAATCGAAAATTAGATCAAATAACTGTGTAATTACTTGATTGTCTCGCCGATTTAAGAACATGTGGCATATCTGGCGAAACCCTGACCTCCAAATTGAACTAACGATTGTTTGCTGAGGAAATATTTCTGTGAAATTTATTGTGAAATTTGCAATTTCTTAATAATTAGGTTGTAGCTAGACAACAAGGAACATCAAGTTCACTTGCGTCTGTTTTACAGAAATTCGGCGCCAACATAGTAACATGAATGAAGTTATAAAAATCACAATGATTGGATGACGGGGATAATCAGCAATTTGGTAATCTACTACTAAGGCCATCTATTGGCTATGAAAATAAACAATTTGTAGAGCTCTTTAATCCTTGCTATATGAAACCTTCCATGACGTCATTTTGGTTTTAAAATAGCCAAAAACTGTCTACTTAATTGGAACTGAATATAATTCATACCTGCCACACATATTTCTACATAAGTATCAATCTATCCTTTTTTTTATTTGGATAGAATTATTCCATTGAATGGAACAAGGGACGTATGCTACCATCTATTGATAAGAAGTAAAAACATTCTGATTCTATTCAAATTTCGAGAACTGTGTGATTAGTAAAACATACTTTCAAAGTATTTTTTTTATCAATCATTGCATCATAACTTCATAAATCCAATAATACTATTTTCCTTCTGATTTTTAAGCTCTCCGTTAGGGTAACTATATATAAACTTGCGGATAATGTGTATTGCAAAAATATATAGAGCATATCGCAATATCCTAATAGTAGAGTTGGAACTCAGCCATATAATTAAAAACCCTAAATTTAACGCAAATATATTTATATCCGTAGCATATACGTTTTTACCTAACCATAGGCACAATTATAGATATCAATCCTTTATAAAGTGTGACTTGTTACATGTAGTGAGTGGGAGGACATGTCTGAGGTCTTTGCCTTGCAGTGGATTAGTAAAGGCTGATCATGATTATTATTATTATTATTATTATTATTATTATTATACATATATATATATATATATATATATATATATATATATATATATAAATATATATATATGTGTGTATATATATGTATACATATTTATAGGTTTATATATAACTATATATATATATATATATATATATATATATATATATATATATATAGTTATATATATATGTAGTTGGAAAAGTGTATGGTAGAGTAGTGATTAATAGGATTAAGGATAAAACAGAGAATGCAATCTTGGAAGTACAGGGGGGTTTTAGAAGAGGTAGGGGTTGTATGAATCAGATTTTTACAGTTAGGCAGATATGCGAGAAATATTTAGCAAAAGGTAAGGAGGTGTATGTTGCGTTTATGGATCTGGAGAAAGCATATGATAGAGTTGATAGGGAAGCAATGTGGAATGTGATGAGGTTATATGGAGTTGGTGGAAGGTTGTTGCAAGCAGTGAAAAGTTTCTACAAAGGTAGTAATGCATGTGTTAGGATAGGAAATGAAGTGAGTGATTGGTTTCCGGTAAAAGTGGGGCTGAGACAGGGATGTCTGATGTCGCCGTGGTTGTTTAACTTGTATGTTGATAGAGTGGTGAGAGAGGTGAATGCTCGAGTGCTTGGACGAGGATTAAAACTGGTAGGCGAGAATGACCATGAATGTGAGGTAAATCAGTTGTTGTTTGCGGATGATACTGTACTGGCAGCAGACACAGAAGAGAATCTTGACCGACTAGTGACAGAATTTGGAAGGGTGTGTGAGAGAAGGAAGTTGAGAGTTAATGTGGGTGAGAGTAAGGTTATGAGATGTACGAGAAGGGAAGGTGGTGCAAGGTTGAATGTCATGTTGAATGGAGAGTTACTTGAGGAGGTGGATCAGTTTAAGTACTTGGGGTCTGTTGTTGCAGAAAATGGTGGAGTGGAAGCAGATGTACGTCAGAGAGTGAATGAAGGTTGCAAAGTGTTGGGGGCAGTTAAGGGAGTAGTAAAAAATAGAGGGTTGGGCATGAATGTAAAGAGAGTTCTATATGAGAAAGTGATTGTACCAACTGTGATGTATGGATCAGAGTTGTGGGGAATGAAAGTGATGGAGAGACAGAAATTGAATGTGTTTGAGATGGAGTGTCTAAGGAGTATGGCTGGTGTATCTCGAGTAGATAGGGTTAGGAACGAAGTGGTGAGGGTGAGAACGGGTGTAAGAAATGAGTTAGCGGCTAGAGTGGATATGAATGTGTTGAGGTGGTATGGCCATGTTGAGAGAATGGAAAATGGCTGTCTGCTAAAGAAGGTGATGAATGCATGAGTTGATGGTAGAAGTACAAGAGGAAGGCCAAGGTTTGGGTGGATGGATGGCGTGAAGAAAGCTCTAGGTGATAGGAGGATAGATGTGAGAGAGGCAAGAGAGCGTGCTAGAAATAGGAATGAATGGCGAGCGATTGTGACGCAGTTCCGGTAGGCCCTGCTGCTTCCTCCGGTGCCTTAGATGACCGCGGAGGTAGCAGCAGTAGGGGATTCAGCATTATGAAGCTTCATCTGTGGTGGATAATGTTGGAGGTTGGGCTGTGGCACCCTAGCAGTACCAGCTGAACTCGGTTGAGTCCCTGGTTAGGCTGGAGGAACGTAGAGATTAGAGGTCCTCTTTTTTGTTTTGTTTCATTTGTTGATGTCGGCTACCCGCCAAAATTGGGAGAAGTGCCTTTGGTATATGTATGTATATATATGGGTGTGTGTGTAGAGAGAGAGAGAGAGAGAGAGAATATTCAACCATGTTTAAGTATGACTCTGAACATTGGCCATTTATACTTACCTCTTTAATTAAATTGCAAGTCAGGGAAGCATATCAGTCCCTAAGTACACATGCCTCCAGCTAATGAGTGCTTCCGCCAATATACACTCCAGTTACTTCAATAAACCTCTCGTGTAATTGAACGAATGTTTGTGAGTTATTGCTTAATTTCCCTTCAGCCATCATGCTCGTAATTGGTACGTCCTGGCAAACCCTGAACATCTGAAATATTCTAGTTAGTTAATATAAATTGGCCTCGAAATACAGTACTATAAATTTAATTGCTGTGAATTTGTTATATCTTTTTCTAAGAATTTTGAGACTCATTTGGATGAGTTAACGGATCGCTGCCCTCTGTTGGATTTATTAAAATTCTAGAAGCAAACATGATTATGTTTTCAGTGGGCAAAAACAGATGCATGATGCACATGTTAAAGCACATCATATGTAACATTAGCCGAGTCAATGGTATCTCTCTCTCTCTCTCTCTCTCTCTCTCTCTCTCTCTATGTGTGTGCGTGTTGCAATCCATGAACAGTTGTGTGTGCGTGTGTGTGTGCCTTTGATGTCATTTTCCTAAATGGATACTTTTGCTAACGAGACTTGCTGAGGCTTTGCAAGAGGATGATGGCCTTGACGGGTCGTGTTTGTTTGGACCGAGATGGCTCATGCAATTCCCGTTATTGCTATTTTGGCTCTGTTGTTTACAAACAAATCCTAGCGCTCTCTCTCTCTCTCTCTCTCTCTCTCTCTCTCTCTCTCTCTCTCTCTCTCAGCTAATGCTTGCATGAATACTAAGTTTGAACTTATGCTTGCGGAATCGCAATTTCATTTTTATCAAAGTTGCGACCACGTCAAAACAAAATAATTAAGAAGTCAAGTGTTTGTCTAATAGATATATACTGTACAGTATATATATATATATATATATATATATATATATATATATATATATATATATACATATATATATGTATATATATATATATATATATATATATATATACAGTAAATATATATAAATATACATACATATATCCTCTCTGAATGGTGATAAGTTAACAGTGTGGATGGGTTTAGGGTACCACCATGAATAGCTAACATTCACTAGTTTGTTCCACCCTTACTAGGTTGATTTGCTGTGAACAAAAAGACTAAAGCCTTTGTAGCGGCCTGCGTGTTGATGAAAAGGCCCAAACTCCAGACATGACCAAGAACATGTCTGAGGCCTACGTCCTACAGCAAATTAGTAACGACAGCTTTTGTTGTTGTTGTTGTTCTTGTTGCTTTATATATATATATATATATATATATATATATATATATATATATATATATATATATATATATATATATATATACATATATATAATTCAATTAAGTATGAATAGTAGTTTATAGTTATTACTGTGTAAACAGATTTCATGCAATAAGGATAAACAAGAATGCAAAGGAATTTAGTTAGGTATTTTTATTGGAGAGAGAGAGAGAGAGAGAGAGAGAGAGAGAGAGAGAGAGAGAGAGAGAGAGAGAGAGAGAGAGAGAATCATAGGCTTCACTCTTCTCTCAGTTAAAATGAAATTTTGGGAAATGAACTCTTAGAATAATTCCTTTCTGAGGGGTAGACGGAGATGGTTGGGACATGCTCTTCACCAAACGTCCAGCTGTGCTCCACAAGGCACTAGAAGAGTTGGAAGACCCAGGCCTACATGGCTGAGAACTATGAAGCGCAAATTAGGAGATGATGAATGGCGAAGTATCAAATTAAAAGCTCAAGATAGAGAAGACTGGCGAAATCTAACCGAGGCCCTTTGTGTCAATAGGTGTAGGAGATGATGATGATTATGATGATGAGAAAAAAATCGGGGATAGGCAACTGACTGATGATAATGGCCAGGCCACTTGAGCTTCCCCTCCACCTCGACCCTCGACGTATCGAACCTTCTATCGATAGCATGAGGATATGACGTAGATTTTTTGTTACCTTTAAATGATCATGTTGTTGGGTATCACAAGTACGACTTCTCCAGATTCCTAGTTGTCCATTTTTATTCTTTTTCCTGTTGTTTATTTTTCAGATATAACTGATGCTTTTGGTGGCTATATAATTGCAATTTATTTTTGTTACATCTGTGTCATTGCTGTAGCTTTTGTTACATAATTGCATTTTTTTCAACTCTTTGTTATTGTTATAGCTTTTGTAACATAATTGTCTTTTTTTTTACATCTTTGTTATTACTGTAGCTTTTATAATTGTCTCATCAATCTTCAATAGTTAACATGAACATTACAGGCTAGACTGCTGATAAGAATTAATCTGGTTACCTGTGTTATTTCTGTAGTTCTTATAATTATTTCATTACCTTTTTAAGGAGGGTCGTAACGGTATAGATCAGCCTAATAAGAGGAAAAGAAATAACTTTATAAAAGAGAACAAAACTGAACGCATAATTTAAAGGAAGAGCTATATATACAAGAGTAGTCAATCCGGTTAGACAAGTTTCTGCAACGCTCGCTGAATAAACCTGCTTTCAAACAACGTCCAGAAAATAGTGCAGTAACCTTGTGCAGAAAGTTCTTTAGGGTAAGGTGTGATGCCTCTGAAGCAGGTACTCTGAAAGCTATTTAACTTTTATAATGACATATTTACTTTTATTGTTTTAATTGAACTTTCTTTTCTTCTTTATTTATAATAAACGATATCAGGGTCAATGACCTTCGATGTCAGGATGCCAGAAAACCTCAAATCAATCAAGAAAAGGAGGGAAATTTTCACTCTATGATTTCCCTTGCAATAGGTTTAGCTGTATTAGCATGTGATAACAAAAGTTCATCTCATGCAGAATAAGTAGTATGAAATAACATGATCCACATGATATGTATATACAAGCTTAGCTGCCCCCTCTCTCTCTCTCTCTCTCTCTCTCTCTCTCTCTCTCTCTCTCTCTCTCTCTCTCTCTCTCTCTCTCGATTCTTATGATATAAATTTTACGAATTACTACCGATATTATATGAATACACAAACGCATGCATATATGTGTATGTATACATATACTTGTATATATATATATATATATATATATATATATATATATATATATATATATATATATATATTCAAATAAGTCATATATTTTTTATACATTAATGCCTGCATACTCTTAACGACCTCCCAAGTGAAATCACACAAATACAACAGCTTTTGACCGGCCCCGGAGTCGAACCCTGGTCCAGGAAACTTGTATGTAGAGTGACATACCACTTGGCCATGGAGAAAGATAAAAGTCAATGACAATTCTTCTAGACTTATGCCTGTTGAATTCATGTTTTTTGTACTAAGAATTGAAATCAACCCATCTTCACCACCTTAGCTAATTGGTATGTTTGTGACTTGGCATTCGATTAATGATAAATTTTGCATATTTAGAGGGTTTTTCTTATTCAAATATGTCATATATTTTTGACAGATTAATGTCTGGATTCTCTTAACGACCTCGAGATCAGAGCCCCAGCCGGAAACACAGAAAGGCAACAGCTATTGACTGAACGGGAGTCCAACCCTGGTCCAGGAATCTTGTATAGGCCTATACAGTGACATACCACTTGGAAAGGAAGAAAGATAAAAGTCAATAAAAATTCTTCTGTACCTACACCTGTCGAATTCAGGTTTTTTTGTACTTAGAATTGAAATCAACCCATTTTCACTATCGTAGCTAATTGGTATGTTTGTGACTTGGCATTCGATTAATGATAAATTTTGCACATTTAGACGTGTTTTCCATATTCAAATATGCCATATATTTTTGATACCTTGATGTCTGGATTCTCTTACCTCCCTCGGGATCAGAGCCCCAGGCGAATCACACAAAGACAACAGCTTTTGACCAGCCAGGAGTCGAACCCTAGTCCAGGATACTTGTATGTACAGTGACATGCCACTTGCCCACGAAGAAAGTAAAAGTCAATGACAATTCTTTTGTACTTACACCAGTCGAATTCAGGTTTTTTGTACTTAAAATTGAAATCAACCCATCTTCACTATCGTAGCTAATTGGTATGTTTGTGACTTGGCATTCGATTAATGATAAATTATGCACATTTAGTCATGTTTTTCATATTCAAATAAGCCATTTATTTTTATAGATTAATGTCTGGATTCTCTTAACGACCTCAGGATCAGAGCCCCATGCGAAATCACACAAATACAACAGCTTCTGACCTGCCGGGAGTCAAACCCTAGTCCAGGAAACTTGTATGTACAGTGACATACCACTTGCCCACGAAGAAAGATAAAAGTCAATGACAATTCTTTTGTACTTATACCTGTCTAATTCATCCTTTTTATACTTTGAATTTAAATCAACCTATCTTCAACATTGTAGCTAATCGGTATGTTTGTGACTTGGCATTCGATTAATGATAAATTTAGCACAGTTAGATGTTATATTCAAATAAGACATATAGTTTTGATACAATAATGTCTGGATTCTCTTAACGACCTCGGGATCAGAGCCCCAGCCAAAATTACACAGATAACAGCTTCTGACCAGCTAGGAGTCGAACCCTAGTCCAGGAAACTTGTATATACCGTGACATACCACTTACCCACGAAGAAATATAAAAGTCAATGACAATTTTGTTCTTATACTTGTCTAACTCAGGTTTATTGTATATCGAATTGAAATCAACCTATATTCACCATCGTAACTAGTTGGTATGTTTGTGACTTAGCATTCAATTAATGATAAATTTTGCACATTTAGACGTGTTTTTTCATATTCAAGTAAGTCATGTATTTTCTATACATTAATGTCTGGATTCTCTTAACGACCTCGGGATGAGAGAACCAGGTGAAATCACACAAATACAACAGCTTCTGACCGGTCGGGAGTTGAACTCTAGTCCAGGAAATTTGTATGTACAGTGACATACTACTTGGTCATGAAGAAAGATAAAAGTCAATGACAATTATTCTGTACTTATATCTGTCTAATTCAGGTTTTTTGTACTTAGAATTTAAATCAACCCATCTTCAACATTATAGCTAACTGGTATGTTTGTGACTTGGCATTCGATTAATGATATATCAT
>NC_090737.1:117973192-117981533 GCF_036898095.1 Palaemon carinicauda | reverse complement strand
AGTAAAAGTATGCGTGTCAGTATAGCTGCTTCTTGGTTTAATAGAGATTAAAATAATCCAATAGGTAGTTATATATATATATATATCAATGTTTTCCTTTACCAGTAACGGCCAAGGGCTTCCTAATGATAAGCCAATCGTGAATTCAAAAAGAACCTGATTCTGAGAGAGAGAGAGAGAGAGAGAGAGAGAGAGAGAGAGAGGAGAGAGAGAGAGAGAGAGAGAGAGAGAGAGACCCACGAGACAGGGATGCTGATGCAAATAAATTGGAAGAGACGGAGTATACATATAACCAATATCTATAGAAAGAAGAGCTGATGTTCATTTATATAGGCGAAATGTGGATGTTGCATTAAGCTTTTAAAGATATATATAAGACAATTATTTGTCAACATTTATTTTATTAGTATGAATATTGATCCTGATGTTTTCAAGAAATTTTGCGCTGCGCATAGAGTTGAATGTGATAGTTCGGAGAGATGGAAATGTAAGCATACATGATTTTAATGCCTCAGGGATTAATGCGAATATAAATAAGTTTTGCTCCTTGCAAAAGTTTGTTTCGAGAGATAGGTTTCTTCTGTAATGATATCAAAGTCAGTTTGAATCCTTGCCAATAAATCACAAGAAAGGTTTCCCTTTTTCACATTTTTGAATCGATGGAATTTTTAAAAAATATGATAGGTTGTTGGATGTCAAGAAAGGTTAATCAAGTTTCTTTTTTTTTTAGAGTATTAATTTTTTTTTTCAACTAAGTTAAAAATACCCTATGATTAATAGAAATCGTAAAAAAAGGCTAGGCTGGTCATTAACAGTCAGATATTTATCCTTATTTCTGGTGGTCATAGGTTAGAGCCGATGGCCTGGCAGAAATATTTATTATGTAGGAATTTCCCTAAGCGTTTGGGATCCCAAGGGAGAGTGAATTTGATATTTTGGGGCATTTGTAATTATGTGAATAATTATTTGTATATATATATATATATATATATATATATATATATATATATATATATATATATATATATATATATATATATATACATATACATATATATATATATATATATATATATATATATATATATACATCTCTCTCTCTCTCTCTCTCTCTCTCTCTCTCTCTCTCTCTCTCTCTCTCTCTCTCTCTCTCTCTCTCTCTCTCTCCTCTCTCTCTCTCTCTCTCTATATATATATATATATATATATATATATATATATATATATATATATATATATATATATATATATATATATATATATGTATGTATGTATCACTAACACTAGTTATTTTAATCAATATAAATATCAAGCAAAAGGGCATTTAATATCGATTTTCACATCTGGAAATGTATATCCACTGAAAATTCATTTTTGATAACTGTTTCTGGCTGGGCAAGGATTCGAACCTATGCCCTGATTCGGAAGATAGACAAGTGTATTTACCTTATTCATAACAATGTTTATTTTAATAGATTAATTGGAAACTTTATAAAAAAAAGTGGATTAAATAATCTTCCCTATTTTCCTGTCCATTTGGATTCCGTAATCAAACAATTGAAAATTTGAATGTTACCGTTAAATCAATAAACGTAATTAATAAATCTCAATTTCTCTATAAACTTCTTTTTTGATTTTCTAAGCCACAGATTTCTCTCTCTCTCTCTCTCTCTCTCTCTCTCTCTCTCTCTCTCTCTCTCTCTCTCTCTCTCTCTCATTACAATCTTCATTCCAGTTTCTCTTTGTTTACTGAATTTTCCGTAATAGTTCCTCTCTCATTTTATTTCACTCTCTGTTCATACGAAAGAATCTAGTAGATATATTTTCATAAATTGGAGACCTTAGATGCAGAATATTCTCTGTTCAAAATACCACAATGAAAATTCCATTTTTTTTCTTTTGCTTTAAATAAAAAAGAAAGGTAAGCATGGAAACTAATTTACTTCAAGACGATGAGAAACTCATTTGTTGAAATGGAAAAGAAAACTGAAGGTTTCTATTATTTAGTCGTAAAAATAATGACGCAAAAGCCATATTGATCAGCATTATCATTATCATCCTGAAAATAACTATAGGTACCAGTACTCCTTGTGTTAGCAGAGGAGTTTTAATTGATAGTAAAACATTTTCATCTTAATTTAGCCTGACACCAATTAAAGAAATGTCTGTAAACTAGAAGGGCATTCAGTAGAGCGCAGATCTCCGCCGCGGTAGCTTATTTCTCAGGCTTCTGGTCGACCTTGACCTTTGACCTTAAAATTTATTAATTGTCATGGCAACGATGTCTAAACTTGTGGCTGATTCTGTAAATTTGTCATTTTGCTTGACCATGACCTTGACCTTCGACTATGACCTTCCAAAATTTAATAATTTCCACATTTTCACATAGCAGTTAATCCCTGCAAGGTTCCTTACTCCACGATTAATATTGTGGCCAAGAATCTGTTCACAAACAAATACGCACACAAATAGGGTCGAAAACATAACCTCCCTCCAACTTCGTTGGCGGAGGTAAAGATAGTCTGTGAGAATGTTGTGCAGATAATGATGAAAATAAATCCACAACAAATACAAGAAATGGTACGTTTAAGCAACATGCAATGCTGGTGGAGTTGTCTTGCTTGAGGGTAAACTCAGGCATACCATTCTATTTTATTTCTCTTCCTCTAGTTCTTTCAAGTTTATATATGAAAGATTCATTTTTATGCTGTTACTCTTCTTAAAATATTTCATTTTAATTGTTCTTTACTTCTCTTGTAGTTTATTTATTTCTTTATTTCCTTTCCTTATTGGGCTATTTTTCGCTGTTAGAGCCTTGGGACTTATAGCATCCTGCTTTTACAACAATGGTTATAGCTTAGCTAGTAATAATAATAATAATAATAATAATAATAATAATAATAATAATAATAATAATAATAGTAAATCATTGGGAAAAGAAATCGCCGGACTGAGGTTCGAGTCCGGCTCAGCTCAATAGTTTCCAGTAGTCTGTGCATCCTCACCATTCTTATGATCTAAGGCTGGTGTTTTTACTGGAGCCTATAGGCCTACCTGCTGAGTCATCACGATCCATTGTCTTGACCTCCCTGGTCTTACATAACAGTTAATCCCTGCAAGTTTCATTACTCTACAATCAGAATTTAGCCCAGGATGTTGTTCACAAACAAATACGCAAACAAACAAACACACAAACAGGGGCGAAAACATAACCTCCTTCCAACTTTGTTGGCGGAGATAAAGATAGTCTGTGAGAATGTCGTGCAGATTATAATGAAAATGAACCTACAGCAATTACAAGGACAGGATCCGGGTATGACTAAGCAACATGCAATACTGGTAGAGTTTTAGTTTATTTCTCTTCCTCTTGTTTTTTTTTTCAAGTATTTATACTTTACATTTAAAAGATTTATTTTTTGTTTTTATTATTCTTCTAAAAATATTTCATTTCAATTGTTCAAAGTCTAGTCAAATTAGGAAATAAAAATGAAAAAATTCATAACAAGGTGAAAATTGGTGAATGTTTTCTACAGACAATTAGAAATAACATATCAAAAGTCCCCATCCGTCCACCCTGAGCTTCGTCCGCCATCTTGAAAAATGGCCGCCAAATTTCAGTTTTTTGCTATTTCCATGGAAACCATTGATCTTAGGAAAATAACTGCCTTATACATTATTGTTCACCATAATATTTTCTACAAATATGTTCAATGCATATTTTTGCTATGAATGATATTTTTAATGATATTCTCGGTTTTGTAACCACATTAAATTGTGTGAGCATGCCCATGTGAATTTATTCACTTGCTTTTGATCTGATACTTGGCTATTTTTTTTTTTTATTTTTTTTTTTTTGCACTATAGTATTCTCTAAATGGTTATCCTTTTTGTTTTGTTTTTATTTCAGAATATACTTTAAAAATGGAAGGAACCACAGATCAAAGTGAATTATGTGTACTTTGCAAAGAACGCTTAATAGAAAGTGGAAATGTTTGTGTTAAGAAAGCTATGTCGACACTTGTTGAAGCAAGTAAGAAAAGAGGAGATGATAAGTGGCAAAAGTGGGTTAATTTATCAACTATTCAAGTACACATAAAATGCAGAAAAAAACTATACTAGAGAAAAGAGTATAAAAGCAGCTTATAAAAAAAGATACAACTGACCAGGAGGAAACAGGGTCACCCATTAAACAGAAAATTAGATCAAAAGAAACGTGTTTGATTTCAAGAAAAAGTGTATATTTTGTTTTCAAGAGTGCTGTGAAAAAGAGGAAAAGAAAAAACCTTTCCATAGACGGCAAGTAGTTAGTAGAGTAATGACCTTAGACTTTGGAAAAAAATGTGCTGGATAAATGCATCAATCGTAATGATGACTGGGGCAAAAAAGTAAAAGTAATTATAGTTGGTGTTCATTGTTTGGTTGCAGAAGAAGCAAGATACCATAGGTCATGTAGCTCCAAGTTTTTTTCGAAGCAACACTTAAATCCGTCAGGTAAACGTGGACGACCCGATGATGAAGATATAGAAACTGGCTTAGAGAAAGTTTGTTCATATATGGAAGACAGTGATGACTGTCAATTTACTTTGCAGGAATTGTTAGATGTGATGCATCAGAACCAATCTTGCAGGACACGTGGAAGCTATCTGAAAACCAAATTACAAGAAAAGTATGGAAATGATGTTATCATAACTACCCTCTAAAGAAAGATTCCCATTGTATGTTTCCGCAAATCAGGAGATAAATTGCTATGTAATTCTTGGTATAATGAAAAACTCCATAGTGAGAAAGAAGAGCGAATGAGGATTGTTAGAACTGCAGCAGCTATTATTAAAGAGGACATCAAGTCAAAGGTGTACGACTCCAGCAACTATACTTCTCCTGAGGGACTCTTTAATAATGTTGAAAACAACATACCTGATTCTCTTCAAGTTTTATTACATGAAATAATTGAAAAAGGAGGAAAGGGAGATACAGACAACAAACACAGGGTATGCTCTGCTATAGCTCATTCAATCCTACAAGCAGTCCGTCCAAGAACATTTGCCTCTCCGATCCTACTCGGAGTAGCTGTTTACGTACACAGGAAATTTGGATCAAGACTCCTGGTATATATTTTACATAAACTGGGATTGTCTACTGGATATAATGAAGCACAACTCTTTGAAGCATCTTGTATGAAAACTACCCCTCCTAATATTTTGCCTGATAGTTTCATGCAGTTTGTTTTTGATAATGCAGATTTTGATGTGCACACAATAGATGGGTTTCACACATTTCACTGCATGGGAGGCATTGAATGTGTAACACCAGCAGGCTCAATGATCAAATCAGAAGTAATTGAAAGACTGAAAAAATGCCATCTGCTAGAGAAATTTCTTCGTGTTCATCTATAACAGTGAAACCCTTCACAAGTTATAGTGAAAGTGGACTGAAAAGGATTGAAATTGAGGATCTAAAGTAACCTACATCAAATCCTAGTGAAAAAATTACAACGTCATCTTGTCATTTGCTATGGTTGAGTGGGAAATTTAAGGATATTCCACACTGGAATGGATTTATGGATGCTATCAATAATAGCGAGGACTTTGATACGACGTCCATTCGCTTCTTGCCTTTCCTTGATTTAAAGGCTACCTCTTCTGATGCAATAAACAGCGTGTTACCTTTTGCCTCTGATTCATGTAGAAAAGCGAGTAAGAGTGTGACATGTGTTACTTTTGACCAGCCACTATATTGGAAGGCAAGAGAGATTGTGTCCTCTACTGAAAACAGTTTGAATTTAGGTAATGTTTTCGTGCGACTAGGTGGTTTTCATCTCTTAATGTCATTTATTGGTTCTATTGGGTACATCATGGCCGGTAGTGGATTAAAAGAAGTGTGGGAGACAGTTTATGCACCTAAATCTACAGACAAAATGATGACAGGACACAGCTTTGACAGAGCCCTTCGAGCACATCTGTTAACATATGCTGCATTGGGCCAGCTTCTTTTAGATGGTGCAACCATTTCTGATGAGGATAAACAAGAGGTTCAGTCCATGCTTCAGCAGTATGATAACAAAACATTGACTGCAACATCAGTAAAGGAATCGGCTATCATAGATAGCATTGTAAAGAAATTTAACACTCATGTGCAAGAAGTTGCCTTAAGGGGGGAAACAGCAATGCTTTGGATACAATATTTCCAGATGGTGACTGTGATGCTACACTATATAGAGGCTGAAAGACTAGGAAATTGGGAATTACAACTACTGTGTGTTCAAGAGTTTATACCTTACTTTCATGCAGCTGGTCACTTAGCTTATGCAAAATCGTGCCACCTATACTTGCAAGAGATGCATGATTTACACCAGCATATGCCTGATGAAGATTTTGTCAAGTTTACAAAGAAAGGATTTTTTACAATCAGGCGCTCAAACAAGAATTGGGCTGGTCTATGGTCCGATCTTACTGTTGAACAAACGCTAATGAGGACCATGAAGACCTCAGGAGGGCTGACACATGGGCGAGGGATAACCGATAGTGTATTGAGTCGGTGGATTCTTGGCATGCCAGATACATGTGAAATGTGCACCAAAGTTGAGGAGTTTTGTGGATTGAGAAGTTCGTATAGTGAACAGCACATTGAACTACGACCTTCAAGGATTGTGAGAGATAATGAAGATACAGAAAAGATTTTGCAGTGGTTTCTGTCTCATCCACCCTTTTCAGACAATAAGGAGATTATGTCACTTGCAACTGGGATAACTGGTGATAATGAAATAAACTGCTACAAAAGCTATGTGTTACCTCTGGCAACAATAAACTCAAGTGTCACAATACGAGAAGATATTGTTCCTGTTGATACAACTCTTCTGTTTCAAAGAATAATACATACATTAGACACTAGTACTGCTGATCTGCAAGATTATTTTCAGTACGAGCTTGCCCCAATGCCACCTGCATTATTTACTGAACAGGGCATGAGAAAGACCAACAAAGCTGCAATGTATAGTGTGTTCAATGATAAGAGTACTAGTACATTTCAGTATCTGGATGAAGCAGTTTTCATTGTAGATGGAGGTTTTCTACTTCATCGTGTTGTGTGGCCATCACACATTCAAGGACTCACTTATGATGAGGTCTATGAGGCATACATCTCATACATCAAACAGTATTACCACACAAAGGCAGTCATTGTGTTTGATGGATACGGTGACTCAAAATCTAGTACAAAGTATGCAGAGAGACAACGCAGATCACGCACATTGCAAACTACTGATACGATTTTTTACCTCAACACCAAATTATGCATTAGTCAAGAAAAAAATCCTATCAAATGAGCATAACAAATCGCGATTTATCAGCCAGTTGTCCAGAAAACTAGCTGAAAATGGTATGTCGGTGAAACAAGCACCTGATGATGCAGATTTATTAATTATACAGACAGCTATACGAGTATTTGAACTCTGAGAACACCATAGCTGTTGTTGGAGAAGATGTTGACCTTCTTATACTTCTGACTGCACTGACACCAGAAAGCAGAAATATTACTTTCTTGAAACCTGGTCGTGGAAAAGTGCCTGCCCGACACTACAATTCTTCTGATCTACAAGCTTCACTTGGTTCACTAAAGGATTACATTCTTTTCATTCATGCTGCCAGTGGGCGTGACACAGTTTCGTCTCTCTTCGGACAAGGGAAGCTTAAACTATTCAGACTTTTACAGAACAAAGAAAGACTAAGAAAGCATGTAGATGTATTTAATAGCAAGACATCAACACAGAAATCAGTGGTTGATGCAGGAGAGAAGATACTTATTGCCCTATATGGAGGTCGTGATGAAGAATTTGAGCTAAATTCATTTCGATTGAAGTGCTTTAGGAGAGCAACAGTACGTTGTAAAAGGCAAGTAAAACTTGAAAGACTTCCCCCAACAGCAGAAGCATCAAAACAACATTTTCTTCGTGTGTACCATCAGGTTCAACTATGGCAGAGCAATCCACTACCCCCTGAGAAGTGGGGATGGATAAAAGGTACTGATGGCTTGGTTCCTGTCACCAAAGAATTACCACCCGCACCTGAGAAGTTGCTACATTTGATATCGTGCACATGCACAAAGAACTGTGTACGGAACAGCAGCTGTGTAAAAGGGGGTCTAAAATCTTCCATCGTATGTGTATGTTGTCGAGGGGTTTCTTGCTCAAACTCTATAATCCAATCCGAGGAAGAACTAATGGATGAACTGGAGACTTCCTCACGTGATACTGATGAAAGTGACAATGAAGATCATGAAGAATCTGTTGAACCAGAAGAAATATGTCATGCAAACCAACAGGAAATTAGCTGTGAAGAACCAGTCA
>NC_090737.1:117958192-117960692 GCF_036898095.1 Palaemon carinicauda | reverse complement strand
AATGTCTCCGGGATTAATGCGAATATAAATAAGGTTTGCTCCTTGCAAAAGTATGTTCTGAAAGAAGGGTTTCTGTAACGATATCAAAGTCAGTTTAAATCATTGCCAATAAATCACAGGAAAGGTTTCTCTTTTTTACATTTTAGAATCGATGGAAAGGTTAACAAAGATGATAGGTTGTTGGATGTCAGAAAAGGTTAATCAAGTTTACTTTTTCAAAGTGTTGAAAAGATCCTTTTTTTTTTTTCCCAAACAAGTTACAAATATGAACAATAAAAATCGGAATAAATTTAGGCTGGTCTTATGGTTTAAAGGTTTAAAGGTCGCTCATGAATGGCAGAGGCAAAAAACAGTGATATTACCATATCAAGCCGAAAAATGCCCTAGAGACTGACCATATGTGCATATGATCAGCGTCCAACCCCCTCTCCATTCAATCTAGGACCAAGGAGGGCCAGGCAATGCCTACTGATGACTCAGCAGTAAGACCTTTAGGCTCCTTCAAATCCCCCCATCCTTAGCTCATAAAGATGGTGAGCTTGCAGCGCCCAAAGGAACTAATGAGTTTGAGCGGGACTCGAACCCCAGTCTGGTGTTCACCAGTCAGGTACGTTACCACATCGGCCACCACAACCCTAGCATTCAGTCGTTGGTCGGTCAGAAATATT
Organism: Palaemon carinicauda; assembly: GCF_036898095.1. NCBI lineage: Eukaryota > Metazoa > Arthropoda > Malacostraca > Decapoda > Palaemonidae > Palaemon > Palaemon carinicauda. The sequence continues at coordinate 117,960,024 of NC_090737.1, read as the reverse complement.
CATCATTAAAATCTCCCTAAGTCGTTGAGACCCCAAGGCAGATATTAAGGGGTATTTGTAACTTATTTGAATATATATATATATATATATATATATATATATATATATATATATATATATATATATATATATATATATATATATATATATATATATGTGTGTGTGTGTGTGTGTGTACATATATATATATATATATATATATATATATATATATATATATATATATATATATATATATATATATGTGCGTGTGTGTGTGTGTGGACATATATATATATATATATATATATATATATATATATATATATATATATATATATATATATATATATTTACATATGTGTTACAAACACTAGTTATTTTAATCAACGTGAATATCAACCACAATAGCATTTAATATCGATTCTTATCTTTGGAAATATATATCCATTGGAAATTAATTTCTGATAGCTGTTTCTGGCTGGGCAAGGATTCGAATCTATTTACCTAATTCATAACAGTGTTTGTTTCAATAGATTCATTGAAGACTTTATAAAAAGTAGTTTTAATAAACTTTCCTACTTTCGTGTTCATTTGACTTCTACAATTAAAACAATTAAAAATTTTAATGTCACCGTTAAATCAATCAACGTAATTAATAAATCCCAATTTCTTTAGAAATTTCTTTTTTGATCTTTTAAGCCACAGATCTCTCTCTCTCTCTCTCTCTCTCTCTCTCTCTCTCTCTCTCTCTCTCTCTCTCTCTCTCATAACAACGTTCATCTCAGTTTCCCTATGTCTACTGAATTTTCCGCAATAGTTCTTCTCTCATTTTATTTCACTCTCTGTTCATACGAAAGAAGCTAGTGGATATATTCTCATCAATTGGAGACCTTAGATGCAGATTATTCTCTGTTTAAAATACCATAAAGAAAATCCCAATATTTGCTCTTTGGCTTTAAATTAAAAAAAGAAAGCTGAAAATGGAAAGTGATATGCTTCAAGACGATGAGAAATTCATTTGTCTAGATGAAAGGCCATAACGTTAAAAAAAGGAACTTAAGATTTTTATTATTTAGTTGTAACAATAATGACACATATTGATAAAGACTATCATTATCATAATGGAAATAACTATACGTATCAGTACTCTTTGTGGGAGCAGAGGAGTTTTACTTGATATTAAATACTTTTCATACTAATTTAGCGTGATATCAATCAAAGAAATATCTTTAGAATAGTGGGGCACTTAGTATAGCACAGATCTCCGCCGCGGCAGCTTATTTCTGGAGCTTCTGTTTGATCTTTGATTTTCATTCACTCAAAATATGAACCTTGACCTTTGACTTTGACCTTCCAAAATTTAATAATTTCCAATTTTTTACATAACAATTAATCCCAGCAAGTTTCATTACTCTACAATTTAAACTGCCAGGATGTTGTTTATAAACAAATACGCACACAAACAAAAACACAAACAAGGTTGAAAACATGACCTTCTTTCAACTTCGTTGGCGGAGATAAAGATAGTGTGTGAGAATACCGTACAGATAATGATGAAAATAAATACACAGTAAATACAAGGACATGTAATACTGGTAAAGTTCTGTTGCTTGAGTGTAAACTCAGGCACAGTATTCTATTCTACGTCTCTTCCTCTTGTTTTTTCTTGTTTCTTTTTTTTTTATGAAATATTTATTCTTATGTTGGTACTCTTCTTAAGATAATTCATTTTAATTGTTCATTACGTCTCTTTTAGTTTATTTATTTCCTTATTTCCTTTCCTTATTGGGCTATTTTTCGCTGTTGGAGCCTTAGGGCTTATAAGTATCCTGCTTTTCCAGCTAATTTTG
>NC_090737.1:117950692-117955692 GCF_036898095.1 Palaemon carinicauda | reverse complement strand
ATATATATATATATATATATATATATATATATATATACTAGTGTAAGTGATCCGTCAAAATTGACGGAAAAATATACCAACGCACATGCATGTGCACACATACACTCTCATTAGAGTATGGCGACTTCCTCTCCCCCTGTTATTTTGCGCAAGTTAGCAAGAAGAGGAACTTTTGGTACTTGTTGGAGAATTGATAATGTTACTCCTCTATGAAAATGTGTTTGTGGTAGCTGAAATCCCACTGATTACCGCCCAATTGCCATAACTCCCATATTATCTAAAGTTTTTGAAAGTCTTCTGCCAAAATGTCTTAATAGGTTTGCCGAAGGTAATCATCTACTCCCTATTTTACAATTTGGTTTTCATAAAGGCCTTGGAGCATGTGATGCCCTTTTTACAATCTCCAATGCTGTATAGAAATCCCTTGATTGTGGTTAGGAAGTTCGTATGATTAGCCTTGATTTTAGTGCTGCCTTTGCCCGTGTTAATCATGAAGCCCTTGTTTTCAAACTCAAACAGTTGGGAGTGGGTGGGTCATTTCTTAGCATTATTATTGATTTTTTAAGTAATAGATCTAAAAGAGTTGTTTATGGGCACCATAGTGAGTATAGGAATGTGATATCCGTTCTTCCAAAGGGAAGCGTTCTTGGCCTATTACTTTTCATACTCTATACACATGACATGTGGTTTGGCTTAGAAAACAAGCTTGTTGCATATGCAGATGATGCTACTCTCTTTGCATCAATTCCATCCCCCGAATATAGATCTAGGGTTGGTGAATTCCTTAATAGATATCTAGCTAAAATAAGTGCATGGTTTAAATTATGGGGTATGAAGTTGAATCCTAACAAAACTCAAAATATGATTGTAAGTAGGTCAAGAACGGTGGCTCCTCAACATCCGGAACTCAGTATTGATAATGTTTCTTTAAATTTGTATGACTCTTTTAAAATTTCAGGTGTGATTCTCGACAGTAAATTTACTTTTGAGAAACACATTAGGTCTGTGTCTTCTTCAATTGCACAAAAAAAATTGGTTTATTGAGAAAGTCTTACAAGATTTTCGGTGGTCAATCTATTCTGAAGAAGTGTTTTAATTCTTTCATTCTACCTTGTTTTGAGTATTATTCTCCTGTCTGATGTTCAGCTGCTGATTCTCATCTTAATTTCTTGGACAGAAACTTACGGTCTATTAAATTTCTTATTCCTGATCTAGATATCAATATTTGGTACCGTCGTTCAATTAGTTCATAATGCATGTTGCATAAGATTTTTCATAACTCTGACCATCCTTTACATTACGATTTCCCTGGACAATTCTATCCTGTTCATAATACTAGGCAGGCAGTTAATTCTAATAGCCAGGCCTTCTCCATCATGAGGCTCAATACTACACAGTATTCTAGAAGTTTTATTCCAGCTATTACCAAGTTGTGGAATGATCTTCCTAATCGGGTAGTTGAATCAGTAGAACTTCAAAAGTTCAAAGTTGGAGCAAATGTTTTTATGTTGACCAGGCTGACATGAGTCTTTTTATAGTTTATACATGACATATCTGTTTTTGACGTTGTTAATAGTTTATATAGGACATATCTGTCTTGACGCTGTTACTGTTTTTAGAATTATATTTTGTTAATTTATTCTCATCATTTATTTATTTCCTTATTTCATTTCCTCACTGGGCTATTTTTCCCTATTGGAACCCTTGGGCTTATAGCATCTTACTTTTTACAACTAGGGTTGTAGCTTGGCTAGTAATTATAATAATAATACCCAATGGACGGGGGGAGCTTATTGTAACCGCAAATATACACGCATAAGTAAATATATATATATATATATATATATATATATATATATATATATATATATATATATATATATATATATATATATATATATATATATATATATATATATATATATATATGTGTGTGTGTGTGTGTGTGTGTGTGTATAGTCAAACACTTGCTATTCATTGTAAAGTGGAATCATTACTGTTTCCCTTTACTATTAGTAATTTAATTCAAAACTGAAAGCAGTCACTGCTATATTCATAATCCAATTACCATAATATCAATGGATGTCCTATGTAGTAAATTTTAACAAAGTTACTCAACGTATAGACTTACATCAAATGATGACTGACAGTCGATCGACACTAACCTATACATACACTTTTCATGAAATTCACTGCCGTCCATTCTTCCCACATGACCAGATCACCCAACAATAGCATCATCTTTGCTTTCTTCATATCGCTATACTGTATTTCACTCAAGTTCTAAATACTTATTTAGATCTTGATTTTACGTATATCTTTTGAACTGCAAAAGTAATTCCTTACAAGAATATTTATCTGATCCTCCTTGATATTTAAAGTATATTATATCTACAACATTTTCCTATTTCTTACTAGAATACTAAATTTGATCAGTTTAGTATTTTCATCAAAAGGTACTGAAGGTCACGTCGCTGATGAGATTTTATATTTTTCTGTTACTCAATGCAAGGAACTGTACACATATAGGCCTAATCTTATTCATAATTTCACTATGTTTTTTTTAATTTTTTTTTTTAATTTTTTTTTTATTTTTATTTTATTTTTTTTTTTATGTGGGGTCACAGCTATAAAACTATGTAACATGATCTCAGTTACTACTAGTTTCAATTCTGCTTTCTAATTATAGCGGAGTCTTACAGTGCATTGTAAGTGAACTTTGATTACTTCAAATTTAATATAAAATGCCTTTTTCATCGATGACACATATGCCTAGATAGCTCAGTTGGGAGAGCGTTAGACTGAAGATCTAAAGGTCCCTGGTTCGATCCCTGGTCTGGGCAAATCCTATTGCTCTTTCTTATTAAACAGATTGAAAGATTTTGTAAGATCGTTAAGAGAATCGAGACATTACTGTATCAAAAATATATATCCGATTTGAATACGCAAAAGTCGCCTAAATATGCAAAATGTATCATTAATCGAATGCCAAGTTACAAACATACCAAATAGCTACGATGGTGAAGATGGGCTGATTTCAATTCTATGTACAAAAAAACTGAATTCGACAGGTAAAAGTACAGAAAAATTGTCGTTGACTTTTATCGTTTTTCGTGGGCAAGTGGTATGTCACTATACATACAAATTTCCTGGACCAGTGTTCGACTCCCGGCATATCAGAAGCTGTTGTCTTTGTGTGATTTCGACTGGGGAACTGATCCTGAGGTCGTTAATAGAAACCAAATATTAATGTATCAAAAATATATGGCTTACTTGAATATGAAAAACGTCTAAATGTGCATGATATATCATTAATCGAATGCCAAGTCACAAACATAACAGTTAGCTATAATGTTGAAGATGGGTTGATTTAAATTCTAAGTACAAGAAAACCTGAATTAGACAGATATAAGTACAGAATAATTGTCATTGACTTTTATCTTTCTTCATGGCCAAGTGGTATGTCACTGTACATACAAGTTTCCTGGACTAGAGTTCAACTCCCGGCCGGTCAGAAGCTGTTGTATTTGTGTGATTTCACCTGGGTCTCTGATCCCGAGGTCGTTAAGAGAATCCAGACATTAATGTATCAAAACTATATGTCTTATTTGAATATGAAAACACGTCTAACTGTGCTAAATTTTTCATTAATCGAATGCCAAGTCACAAACATACGATTAGCTACAATGTTGAAGATAGGTTGATTTAAATTCAAAGTATAAAAATGATGAATTAGAGAGGTATAAGTACAAAAGAATTGTCATTGACTTTTATCTTTCTTCGTGGGCAAGTAGTATGTCACTGTACATACAAGTTTCCTGGACTAGGGTTTGACTCCCGGTAGGTCAGAAGCTGTTGTATTTGTGTGATTTCGCATGGGGCTCTGATCCCGAGGTCGTTAAGAGAATCCAGACATTAATCTATAAAAATAAATGGCTTATTTGAATATGAAAAACATGTCTAAACGTGCATAATTTATCATTAATCGGATACCAAGTCACAAACATACCAATTAGCTACGATAGTGAAGATGGGTTGATTTCAATTCTAAATACAAAAAACCTGAATTCGACAGGTAAAAGTCCAGAAGAATTGTCATTGTCTTCTATCTTTCTTCGTAGCCAAGTGGTATATCACTCTACATACAAGTTTCCTGGACCAGGGTTCGACTCCCGGCCGGCCAGAAGCAGACGTATTTGTGTGAGTTTGCTTGGGGCTCTGATCCCGAGGTCGTTAAGACAATCCAGACATTAATATATAAAAAATATATGGCTTATTTGAATATATATATATATATATATATATATATATATATATATATATATATATATATATATATATATATATATATATATATATATATATGTGTGTGTGTGTGTGTGTGTGTGTGTGTGTGTATGTGTGTGCATGTGTTTGTGTATTCATCTAATTTCAGTTGTAACTCGTAAAAGTTACATCATAAGAATCCTGAGAGAGAGAGAGAGAGAGAGAGAGAGAGAGAGAGAGAGAGAGAGAGAGACCTGTCTTCCTTAAATTATATGTTCAGTTTTGTTCTCTTTTATAAAATTATTTATATTATTATTACCAGACTGATCTATACTGTTCTACTCTCTGTTTAAAGGTGATTGAATAATTATATGAGCAACAGAAATAGCACGGGTAATCAGATAAATTCTTTTCTTAACAGCAGTCTAATCTACATTGTTCAAGCTCACGTTTGAAAGTTAATAAGACAATTATAAAAGCTATAGTAATCTCACAGATTTATTAACAAAGAAAATTGCAATTTTGTTACAAAAGCTACATCAATATCACACATGTAAAAAAAATGCAATTATGTTATAAAAGCTACAGCAATATCACACATGTAAAAAAAATGCAATTATGTTACAAAAGCTACAGCAATAACAGATGCAAAAACAAAGAAAATTGCAATCATGTGGTCACCAACAGCATGTTGTATCTGAAAAAATGAACAACAGGAAAAAACGAATGGAAAT
>NC_090737.1:117943192-117945692 GCF_036898095.1 Palaemon carinicauda | reverse complement strand
TTCAAATGGTTTTCAACTTTAGCCCTTACCTTTATACCTTCACATATTTCATTTTGAATATCATTTATTCTTGATTTTAACTGATTAGCAATATCAAGATTACCAGGCTCTACACTAGATTTCCCCATTTCTTGCATTAAGTTATAATTTAGCAGATTTAACAGACCGAATTTTTGCTTATTTACTTGTTTTGAGCATTTCATGAAGAAATTCTTAAGTTCATTTTTTGCAAATTCCCACCACAAAATTATATTGTCAAAATTATATTTCTTTCTTCGAATAAATTCCCAGCCTATAATAAAATTATCTGTGGCGATATCATTTTCAAGTATACTACAGTTCAATTTCCAGTATCCCTTCCCTATTTTTACAATATTTGCTAATCTTAAAGATAATTTAACAGCACAGTGATCTGACCAACTCAAAGGAACTGTATGAATGTTAGAGATATTATTTTGGAAGTCTTTGACATAAAATCTATCCAGTCTAGAACCATAATTCTCTCTCAGAAAAGTATATTCAGTTTGGTGATTTATGATAAACCAAGCATCCTTCAATTTTAAACTATTTTTTAGGTCCAGAAGCGATTTTGACAGAAGATCATTATCAGGATTTGAGCAATCTCTCATGCTTGTAATGCTATTCCAATCTCCGCCCATTATTATATTGCTAATATTGTTTCTTAAGAAATATAAAATATCATTGCCAAACAATTTTTCTCTTTCTCGTTTTTTATCACTGCCTGAGGGTGCATATACATTCAAAAGTTGAATTCGATCATTTGAAACTCTACATACCGCACTTAAAATAAAACCATTTACATCAATTTCTGAATTTAAAATTTCCACATTGGATGTATTATTAACAAGTATAGCTAAACCTCCTTTAAGATTTTGAGAATAATTTATGAGAATCTGACAATACTTTTCTAGGTATTCAAATTTACTTCTATCTTTAATATTGTGCTCTTGAATAAAAATGATATCAAGTTTATACAAAAACATGAAATTAATTAACTTCATCTGCTTATTTACATTATTCAATCCATTTACATTTATTGTGGCAACATTTAACATGTATGTATTGAATGTCAAGGTGTTGAAGGGGAAAAGGTGAACCTAGAAACAAAAAACTTAACAATGCTTTGGTTTCTTAGAACGATTTCTATACATGTTGTCCGAGGAATCACTTTCATCCGAAACATCAACATTTTTCGTGTCCATTGCCTTATCCTTTTTAAGAGTTATTCGTAATTCATTGCCAACACCCTGTTTAGTATGCCAAGTCCCACTTTCCTTATCAACATTGGGTAGAACCGGAGTTTCATCTAATTCCAAATCAGCGATTTCTCTTTCCTTGCTTACAATCACACATTCCTCGGTAGTATTTGGACACTTATTAACATTTGTATATTCCTCCTCATTGTCTCGCTCATTTATATTATCTACAACATTTCCTAGATTTATTGCATTTTCTTTAACGTCTTCATCTATTGCATGGTGAACCATTGCTTCCACTAATGTAGTTTTCATTTCACATGTTCCAATCTCCTGTGATTTAATAGTTCCTTCACACTGATAATACTCTGTGTCATCGTCGCAGTCGTCATTAACAGGCTTTTCGTTCTTCTCGTTTGGTATTCCCTTCCTTTCTTCTACAACTGGAAGAGCGGATTGGGGATTTTCGACTTGTTCCCCTTCATCTCCAATTTCTACTACAATATCTTCATGTTCCTGGATCTTTTTTCCTTCTCTTCCTGATAAGTCCTTTCCGGTCTTTCTCCTATTTTGGTTGATTTCTGGGAATTCTTCTTCACTTAACATGGGTCTACTAATTTCATACTCACAATCCTTTATCATGTGTCCTTCTGCTCCGCATCTATAGCATGTACGTAGTTGTCCATTATAAATAAAGGACATAGCATAACCATGGGTTGTTATAGAAGAAGGGATATTTTCCTTTAACCGCATTGCAGCCGTCCGAACACCTGTTAATAATCCTTTAAAGGGGCCATATGAAAACCTGTTTTTTCTTACATTCTCAACTTTTCCATATCTTGACAAAACTAGAGTTAAAACATCATCTGGCATTTCGAATGGTGCATTCCTTATTGATACGTATGTTATGGATGAACTTAGATTCTTAACTTGAACGGTTCCACTCTTGTCTAAACTGAATTCCTTGTCTTCATATCTCTCCATCAGTTTCTTAAATACGCTAGGTACCACTTTTACTATTACTCTATTTCTATTCACTGACTGCACACCTATCACTTCATCCAGGGCGAGTCCCATGCTCTTAAAAAGAGCATCACTCACTATTTCCATAGTTGGATAAACTGTAAACTGTAATCCAAAGGAGTCCGTCCTCCTCAGCGGTGCCGAAAACGTCCCCATTTTCCTGACGTTTATTTTCCCCCAATCATATTAACTAACTAGAATATTTGAGATGTTCAGGGTTTGCCAGGACGTACTAATTACGAGCTTGATGGCTGAAGGGA
>NC_090737.1:117925692-117935692 GCF_036898095.1 Palaemon carinicauda | reverse complement strand
TTTCTGGCCAGCGTTCTCCATCTACCTCTCTCCCACACTTCATCACCGATTAATCCCTTTGATCGAAGGTCATCCTTGATACAGTCCATCCATCTTTGCTTTGATCTCCTTCTCCCTTTCGTCCCTTGTACATCCATTTCCATCACTCTCCTCCCAATATACTGTTCATCTCTTCTCATGAACTGACAGTACCAACTCAGTCTACTTTCCTGGATCTTATCTGATAGTTCTCTAACTCCTGTGGTATTCCTAATTACTCATTCCTTATCTTATCTGTTCTTGTCATCCCACACATCCATCTGACCATTCTCATATCTGCCACATCCAGCTTCTTCTCTTCTGTCTTCTTTATTGCCCACGTCTCTGCTCCATACACCATTGCCGGTCTCACAACTGTCCTTTGTACTTTACCTTTCAACTTAACCCTAATTTTCCTGTCCCATAGTACTCCACACATTTTTTCCAATTCTTCCATCCTGCTTGTATTCTGTGTTTTATTTCTACCCCCAGGTCACCATCCTCTGCAACTGTTGATCGTAAATACTTAAAATTTTCATCTCTTTTCAATCTCTCTCTTTGTAAACTAACTTCCCCATTCTCCCCATTTTTCAGTCTCAATACTCTGTCCTTTACCTGCTGATCTTCAATCCTCTTTTTTCCATTTCTCTTCTCCACTCCTCCAGTTTCTCTTCTACTACACCTTGCACAGTGCTAATCTGTATAACATCATCAGCAAGAAGCCTACACCAAGAAGACTGATCTCTAATATCTTATTTTACTACATCCATGACCAGATCAAATAGGTAAGGGCTCAATGCAGACCCTTGATGTAGTCCCACATTTACCGGGAAACTTTCTGTTAGGCCTATACTGCTCTTGACATTTGCTTCTGCCCTCTCATACATATCTTGGGTGATTCTTACGTATTGCTCAGGGACTCCCTTTCCTCTCATACATCTCCACAGCTCCTGACGTGGTACTCAATCGTACACCTTCTCCAGGTCAATGAAGACCATAAGTAATCCTTTCTGTTTCTCCCGGTGTTTTTCTGTCATCTGCCTCAAAGCAAATATTGCATCTGCAATCCTTCTTCCAGGACGAATCCAAATTGTTCCTCACCAATTGTTGTTTCATCTCTGAGTCTCTTCTGAATGATCTTCTCCTATAAGTTCATAGTATAGCTTATCAACTTTATGCCTCTATAGTTTCCACATTCCTGGATGTCTCCCTTCCCCTTATAGATTGGGATGATTAGGCTTCCTCTCCATTCCTCTGGCATCTTTTCCTGATTTGATATCTTTTTGCATCAGGTCCCACAAGATATCTATGCCTTCCTCTCCAAGACTCTTCCACTAACCAGTGGAGATTGTGTGACTTGGCATATGATTAATGCTAAATTTTGTATATCTAGGCGTCTTTTCCATATTCAAATAGGATATATATTTTTGATACATTAATGTCTGGATCCTCTTAACGATCTTGAGAAATCTTTCAACCTGTTCAATAAGAAAGAGCAATAGGTTATGCCCAGACCCGGGATCGAACCGGGGACCTTTAGATCTTCAGTCTAACGCTCTCCCAACTGAGCTATCTAGGCTTATGTGCGACCAATAGAAACAGGTATTTTATATTAAGTTTGAAGTGATCAAAGTTTACTTACGATACACTGTAAATCTTCGTTTTAAATAGTAGTAAATGATATCATGTTAGCGAGATTTATAGCCATGAGTCCACATGAAAAAAAAAAAAGACAGAAATTCTAAATAAAATTAGGCCTATAGGTAGACTATACAGATCCTTACATTGAAAAACAGAAAAATATAAAATCTCATCAGCACCGTCACCTTTACTTCCTTGTGATTAAAATTCTAAAATAAACTATTTTTTTTTTTTATTCTTAAGTGGCAATGGAGGTTACTGAACTGATCAAAATTTGTATTCTAGTTAGAAATATTAAAAAGTTGTAGTTATAATAGACTTTGAATATCAAGGAGGATAAGATATATATTTTTATAAGGAATTACTTGTGCAGTTCAAAAGATATACGTAACATCAAGATCTAAGTAAATATTTAGAACTTGAGTGAAATATAGCGATATGAAGAAAGCAAAGGTGATGCCATTGTTGGGTGATCCGGTCATGTGGGAAGAATGGACGACAGTGAAGTTCATGAAAAGTGTATGTATAGGTTAATGTCGATCGACTGTCAGTCATCGTTTGATGTATGTCTATACGTTGAATAACTTTGTTAAAGTTTACTACATAGAGCGTTCATTGATATTATGGTAATTGGATTATGAATATAGCAGTGACTGCTTTCAGTTTTGCATTAAATTACTAATAGTAAAGGGGAACAGCAATGATTCCCGTTTTATAATAAATAGCAAGTGTTTGACTATACATGTATACACACATACATACACACACACACACACACACACACACACATATATATATATATATATATATATATATATATATATATATATATATATATATATATATATATATATATATATATTTGAGCTTGGTCATGTCATCCTGATGGAAGGTTCCTGTTGGTAGCTTTCTAAGGGATATTTGCTACAGTGATATTCCCAGAGAATTAACCGAAGGTCTCCAGAATTCTAACTCCTACCGCGAGTATCCTTAATATAACTTTAAGGATATCGCATAATATCAGGGGACGTATTTTTAGATATGACACATAGCAATCTTCACCGAATAGATTTAACTCCTTGAGGGGGAAGAGTGGCGAACGAAAGTGAGCCGTTATCAAGGTATCTGGTGGACCTCCTCTCCGTACTACTACAGCCCACCATTTCTTGTTCTGTAGCATTTAAGCTAAGTGCGCTCCCAAGCTTTTCCCGGTGTTTGCTACGGACTTTTGGAATATAATCATACAATCTTCAGCATCTTTATCTTCTGGAGAGTTGAGTATTTACTCTTTCCTGTGTAAAATTATAGGCTCCCTTCTCACAGCTAAATTTGTATAATTTAGGTGTGTTCGGTTGAGCGTAGCCAACACCGGCGGTGGCCATTTCAAGACTGCTGTCGTACATTACGATTGTATCTTAATTAGTCAGTTGAGAGACATTTCCGGTATTTAGCTATAAATTTAGCTAGTTAGGCAAATTATACTAGTGAAGATATTGCATACGATATTATTTTATTCCTCTTCCTAAAGGTGACTTTACTTTTCTTATATGCCGGTGACCCCGGTGGTACCAACCTTGGCCGCAGTCCCCACCGGAGTTAGGCTAGCCTAACTCGTATATGTATACATTAGAAAAGTAATTACCCATGTTTAACCTCACCCTATCGTTCCTTATTAATTCGGATGGCGACATACATCCGCTAGAATTTATGGATAAGGTTCGAAATATATTCTCTTTTAGAGAAAAGAGGCTAAACCTGCCTCCTTCCCTGTGCCGCCGCCATTACAGGCGGCAACCTCTATCTTTCGTCATCTGACGTTGAGTAAAACTCCGGCTTGACGTAGATAGTTATATATCATATACCTTCTTTGGCGGCGAGTATTCTGGCTATGAAATAAGATGGTAGCTCAGGGTGTACTGTCTTGCAGCCGACAATGTCGCCGACAGGGGAATCTTTGCTCCCCTGCCGCCAACGACGTCATTGGCACAGGAAGCCATGCTTCCTTAGTTCACGGCCGAAAGTTGGCGGCATAGGCCTACTTGCCGCCGCCTTTCTCCCATGTGAACTATAAGCCTTTTCCCCCTCCCCCTTCTGTCCTTTAGTGTCGGCCTAGCCATCACAACATTCTTTTGCCGGTACTCTGACAGTCATCCGGCTTGCCAAGTTGACTGCGTTGCTGGCCGAGACCCTACCAGCGGCGGTTATGTTGCCGCCTCGGTCACTTCCTACTTATGTCCTTCCTTCACTGGAAGTGAATGCCCCGGGGGGAAAGACTGAGCCGGCCCTGTCTGCTGCTGGTAAGAAACCCAAGACACTATTGAGGTTCTTCAGTTCTCTCTTGGTTTGCCATCTACAAACCTTGCAGCCGGCAGCACAGACGGCGGCAAAATCTCTTGGATGGATGGAAGCTAGAATTAAATGGATTCCTCCCTTCCATTAGGAATCTCGTTTTGGCAAGGAGACAGTAGGCAGCAGTAGCCCTCCTACACTTCCAGTTATTGTGTTAAACCCTAATAATAGGAAACCCTCCTTTCCATTCTTTCTCTCTCTATCAGTTAGTGCCGCCAAGCACTAGCCTAACCCCGGTAATGTACCAATAAAACCAGAGTATACAACAATACAGTAGTACAAGTATTTCTAACATACTCTGTGTTTCCTATCACAGACTATTATTGGGAGGGTATAATATGTTGAGGTTGATTAATCCCTCAACACCTAGATGAATCCTTTGATCATCGGGACCCATATAAAACACCGTTCATTATTAACATACTACAGGTGGAGAGGTTAGTATAAATATTTACTAACTCCGTCTCTCTATTCGGGAGTTGTTCCACCCTGTATTCTCCCTCATAGGGAATTTAAATAATAATATTGACGGAGGTCTCTGCGATTGCCTGGGAGAGGAGTCACAGACATGTGTCTTTCCTATTTCCTTTCTAGCTTATTATCCTAAGCTATTAAATATAATAGTGAGCATTACTATTAAATGTATACTTTTATATAAATGCATTAAACAACTGTATACTCATTGAAACCTTTTCCTTTACAGGAGGAGCCAATGGTGACGTGTGCAGTTGTGTTCTGCAACCACAAGAGTAAAGACTTTTGTGGGCGTAAGATGTGCAGGTCTTATGCTCCCTGCTGCATCTTTTCTGGATCCATGAGGTACTGGGACCCGAAGGGTTGCTCCAACTCATCGACCTTGCTGACCAATGGCTTTGGAGAAGACATCCCTGCCTCCAAAGAGGCTAAGGATACAGCAAGGAAAGTTCTTCTTAGGTGGGTAAGAGGGTTCCAAAAGAACTCTCCGGGACCTTACCTGCCCAACGAGTCTTTTAGGTGCCTTCTGTTCCCTAGGGCTCAAACCAGTGCGGTAGTACCCCAGGAACAGGTCCAGCCTCCCTTCATTCAAGTGAAGATTGACGCAGACATCCACAAGGCACTTGAAGGCATGGACATCCACCAAGAACGGATGTCGGAGGTGCCTACCGACACCGAACAGGACCTACTGCAAGAAGACCCTAAAGAAAACGTGGTTCAATCACTAACGGAGGAAGAAGGATCCGTTTCAATGGTGACTGAGGACCCCCAGTTCACCGTGACGGCATATCAACCTATGCCGTCAACCTCTTCAGCCCAAACTCCCCAACTGACGACAACGCTCCTATCGTCGATCCAGCAGATGTTGGCAGTATTCCGGAAGGAACAAGAGGAGATGAAGCAAGATATCAAACAGACAGAGAGAGAGAGAGGTACTAGAAGGGAAGCGCCCTGGAACTTCCAGGGCTCTACTAAACCCTTTAAGTATCTAACCTCCCTCACTGCTCCGAAACTAACCCCTGAAGGTATACGGAGCACATGCCTATGATGAATGGGAAGCTATACATCTCCGAGAAGTTGGGGGCCAAGCCACTTGAAGATCTTGAATTCTGGCCCAGCTTTTCAGCTTACCCTGATCGTTACGTGAGACTGTGAGATGAACCTGCATCCGGCGAGATGGTACCGAAGGAAGTCATTGTCTTCGAACATGAAAAGGCACAGGCCATCCTTACCAAGACCCTAAAAGGAGCCGGATATACCAACTTCAAAGTCTCAGCACTGAGCAAGAGGCATCCAACCTTCATTGCTCCTTCCTCCAGAGCTTTCCCCTTTTCGGAGAAAGCCCTCGTCTGCGTCATTAAAGCAGTCGAAGAGGGCAAACCCTGCCCAATCCTAGAGGAATGTAAACCATTATCTATAACTATGCCTACGTGCGAGGAGAATTGGAAAGAGGTACATCTAACCTTCTCCGTCTCGAAGTTGGATCCGGAGATAGCAGGACAGCAGTTCAATGAGAACCTTCCAAAGTTGCTAGATCATCTCTTGAGAAGGGAACAGGAGACGAAAGAAAGACTTGCCACCTACATTTCTCATCAGAACTGCTTGAAAATATGTGCAGGGCTAAATAACACCCCAGACATGTATAGGGTCTTACCCAAGTCTCAAATGGGTACCTTTTTGAAGTACTTGTATGCTTTCGTCAGGTCAAGGAGGACCTGTAGAGAGCATGTGTTCGCCGCAGAAATGGTGAAACACACACCCAGAAAACTTATTTCATCATGTATCTGGGGCAAAGACCTTTTTCCACAGGAAGTGGTCCAAGAAGTCATTGCCAAAGCCACCACGGAGAACAGGAACCTTCTCCAAAAGTGGGGCATATCTTCAAAGAGAAAATCTTTTTTCAGACGTAGGTCTCCAGCCTAAGAACAAAAAGGCAAGAAGACCACGTAGACCTGCACAACTTCCGGCCGTAATCATGGCCACAGTACCTCAAATGGTAGCCCAGCTGCAAACCACCTTCCAGATGGTCCCTCAGCAGCTGGTACCCCAGTCACCTGTCTTTAACCAAGGCTTTGAGAGGCACACGACCACCTTTCGGCCCTACAAATGTAGAGGCCCAAAAAGAGGTTGGACCTTCGATCGCTGAGCCCACAACCTAATCACGAATGAACACGGGTGGAAATGGAAAAAAATTCCACCAGCTTTTCCAGAATTCTTCCAACACTCCACCCCCTTGTTGGAAGATTATACCTCAGAACTCTTGAACAAGAAGATAATAAGGAAAGCGAAGTCCATCAAGTTCCAGGGAAGGCTGTTTTGTGTTCCTAAGAAAGACTCAGACAAACTCAGAGTCATTCTTGACTTGTCTCCACTCAACAAATTCAACGAGAACAACAAGTTCCGGATGCTTACCTTGCAACACATAAGGAACCTACTACCCAAAGGGGCGTACATAATCTCAACAGACGTGGCAGATGCTTACCGGCACCTACCAGTCATTCGCCCCCTCTCCTCCTGCATAGAATTCAGGCTACAGAAAACGAAATTTGTCTTCAAAGCCATGCCCTTTGGACTACACATAGCTCCAAGGATATTCACAAAGCTAGCAGATACAATCGTCCAGCAACTACGCTCCAAGGGAGTTCAAGTAGTAGCATATCTAGACCATTGGCTGGTGTTGGCAGTATCCAAGACTACTTGTCTGCAAGCAGCCGGAAAGGGGATCCAGTTCCTGAAGCACCTGGGCTTCAAGATCAATCGCAAGAAGTCTTGCCTTTCTCCAGCTTAGAAGTTCCTATGGTTAGGAATCAAATGGAACTTACAGTCACACCACCTCTCCATTCCATTAAAGACTAGGAGAGAGATAGTGGGAGCTGTCAAGAGACTAATCCGATACAAGAAGATATCAAGACGCCAACAGGAAAGAGTATTGGGCTCGCTCCAGTTTGCAGCAGTGACAGACCCTGTGCTAAAAGCACGACTAAAGGGTGCGTCAGGAGTCTGGAGAAGATACGCATCAAACGCTCGAAGAGATCAACTAAGGCTGACTCCGACCCGATTGCGCACATTATTAAGGCCGTGGTCAACAGCCAAGACCCTAGCACGGACAATTCCCCTGCAGCCACCATAACCATCAGTGGTGATACACAGAGACTCCTCCCTGGAAGGATGGGGAGGCCATTCACACGAAAGAAAAGTGCAAGGGAATAGGTCGCACCAATTCAAATCCTTTCACATCAACATCTTGGAAGCTATGGCAGTCTTCCTAATGTTGAAAAACCAATCCCTTCGCAGAGCAGATCACATCAGACTGGTCCTGGACAATGAAGTGATAGTAAAATGTCTAAATCAACAATGCTCATGATCACCTCACATCAATCATGTGATGTTAGCCATCTTCTACCTGGCAAGGAAGAGAGGATGGCACTTATCAGCAGTTCACCTTCAAGAGTTCTGCAATGTGACGGCGGGCGCTTTATCCAGGCGAAAGCCGGTAGAGACCGAATGGTCCCTAGATGCAGACTCATTCTCTTTTATCTCGGAAAAAATCCCGGAACTGCAGATTGACATCTTCGCGAAGAGCGACAACAAGAATCTACCTCGTTACGTAGCCCCTTACATGGATTCTCTGATAGAATTGGATTTACCTGTTTCCACCAACCAGTCTCCTTCTAAAAGTCCTTGACAAGCTAAGATCCTTCAGAGGAACAGCTGCCATATTGGGCCCCAAATGGCCCAAAAGCAATTGGTTCCCTCCAGTTCTAGAATTGAAACTGAAGCTGTTTCCTCTGCCGAACCCAGTTCTATCACAACTGGTTCAGAAGTCGACTGTTTACGCTTCATCCCCGAGAACCAACAACCCACATCTCATGAATTTCTCGCCATATCAGCGAAGAAAAAGTTTGGGCTCTCGAAGGACAAAGTCGACCTTATTGAAGGGTACAAATCAAGTTCAACTAGGAGGCAAAACAAATCATCTTGGAAGAAATGGGTTTCTTTTGTGAAAACAAGGAAACCAACGGAAATATCGATACATTTCTGCCTTTCTTTCTTCGTCCACCTACACGAACAGGGCCTAGCTTCCACTACGATAACTGCGTGTAAGTCGGCTTTGACTAGACCTCTTCTATACACCTTTGAGGTGAACCTCACAAGTGAAATCTTCAATAAGATACCAAAAGCATGCGCTACACTCAAGCCAGCCACCCCTCCAAAGCCCATCACATGGTCGTTGGATAAAGTCTTACACTATGCTTTGAATCTGAACTATGAGGATTGCACCCTAAAGGATCTAACACAGAATGTTATCCTTCTGTTCGCAATAGCCTCAGGGGCTAGAGTTAGTGAAATAGTGGCCTTATCCAGAAATGAAGGCCAAATTCAGTTCCTAGGCACAGGAGAACTGAATCTCTTCCCTGATCTTGCCTTTCTCGCCAAGAACGACCTGCCCACCAAGAGCTGGGGTCCTTGGAGAATCTGCCCACTGAAGGAAGATGTCTCTCTATGCCCAGTAGAGTGTCTCAAGGTTTATCTTCGAAGAACTTCAGACTTCAAGGAGGGACAGCTCTTCCGAGGCAAAACCTCAGGATCCAATATATCTCTAAGACAACTGAGAGCGAAGCTCACTTACTTTATTCGCAGAGAGGATCCTGACAGCACACCCGCAGGTCACGATCCAAGGAAAGTTGCTTCTTCGTTGAATTTCTTTCAACACATGGAAATGAGAAACTCCGCTCATATACGGGGTGGAAATCATCCAGAGTCTTCTATAAACATTATGCAAAGCAAGTAGACGAGATAAAACACTTTGTGGTGGCGGCAGGTAGTGTCATAAAACCCGTCGTCTAGTACTGCGATGAACAGTGGACTGTCTTGGGACTCAACAGTGCATCGGGTGAATAGGTATTAGGCAACATACAATACTAGTAGAGTTCTCTTGCTTGAAGGTAACTCAGGCACACCACTCTATTCTATTTCTCTTCCCATTTTTGTTTTGTTTTAAATTTTATAGTTTATATATGAAAGATTTATTATTATGTTGTTACTATTCTTGAAATATTTCATTTCAAGTCTCCATTATTTATCTTGCAGTTTATTTCCTTTTTTCCTTTCCTTATCGGGCTATTTTTCGCTCTTGGAGCCTTAGGGCTTATAGCATCCTGTTTTTTCAAGTAGGGTTGTAGCTTAACAAGTAATAATAATAATAATAATAATAATAATAATAATAATTCATTGGGAAAGGATATGATATCGCCGGACTGGGGTTCGAGTCCCGCTCAAGCTTAGTAGTTTCCTATAGTTTCTGCAACTTCACCATCCTTATGATCTGAGGATGGTGTTTTTCTTTTTTGGTGTAGCCTATAGGTCTACTTCAAGAGCCATTGCCTGCCTCTCCCTGGTCCTAGCCTGAGTGGAGATGGGTCTTGGGCGCTGATCATTATCCTGTTGCTAGGGCATTGTCACTGTCCCTTGCCTCTGCCATTCATGAGCGACATTTAAACCTGAAAAAGAACACTTT
>NC_090737.1:117915692-117918192 GCF_036898095.1 Palaemon carinicauda | reverse complement strand
GTTTACCAAATTGAGAAACGAGCTACTAGTATCGCATATTATGATAATGTGTCCGCAGAATCTCTCTCTCTCTCTCTCTCTCTCTCTCTCTCTCTCTCTCTCTCTCTCTCTCTCTCTCTCTGTGCCACTGTTATAGATAACTTATCACTAACAGGGTACGCATTATCAGTACAAATGTAAACAAAAATATTTAGCGTTATACGAATATAGAAGTTACTGACCTCGATTGAGAAGGTGAATGCAGTTGCCATCATGAAAATATCATCACATAAAGCAAAATATGTCATTCATAGACTGTATTATTAGAAGATGCCTGGCTGATCTATAATTTCAAAACAGTATATATAATTTGAGAGTAGCTTTGGGGAATTACAAAAAAGTATTCAAAATTGACTTCCAAAAAATAAATCAAATGATTTCGAAATTATTAAAGGTTATGCAACGATGAAATGAAATATGAAGATGAAGAAGAAAACTTTCGAGGCATAAACTATATGGATTATTATTTCAATAACTTTTATATTAAACTAAACTCTTTCATTGATTTTAAGTTAAACAATCAATTCTTTATCAGACTTATCTACAAACACAGAAAATAATCCTGATGAAAATATGAAATACAAAATTAAGAATATAAACTCACAAGTATAAGAAAATCCAACTTCATTTTTTGATTTTCACTTAAATAGCCTTTACAGTAAACCAAGAGTACCATCTGAGAAGTCAGTGGCAAACGAGAAAGCGGAGGTGAAGGACAGACTAGTCTTATTGACATTCTATACCAACACCCAATACCCATCCTGAATAGCAATCTATAGGAATGAAGGTGGCTTACCTATCTATATACCATGGTGAATGGGCATTAATTCTTCACAAAATTCTCAATACCTTATCGTATACAATACCATAAAGTTTTTTTTTTTTTTAAAGCAAGAGCCTGTGCTTCCATGAAATCAGCTGAACTTTAAAGCTACCACCAATCAATACGCAAAAAGGTGCATGATGATGTTTACGAGTTCCATGAAACATAAAATATAAGCTATTATCGTGTGCTGGATCATGATTTCCACGAAACACTATAACTTGTACATCGAAGATATCATCTTGTATTGATAAACAGATGAATATCAAATCACATGAGAGCCATCACTGTCACTCCCTTCTCCGGGTAAAAATAGAAATATAGAGAATAATTCTTATACTTAAGAGTCAGTTAGGGAGAGTACACTGACCAATATTAGCATTGCAGTCAGGGACGTTCGTTGGCCACACATTTGCCACCATATGCTAGCCAAGGGAATTTGAAATTGTCCATGCCTTAGAAAAATACGAATATTCGAAGCAATTTCTTTCCATTCTCTAATCGATAATGTCTAATAAACACATATATAAAAAACTCAATACACACACAGACACACACACACACACACACACACATATATATATATATATATATATATATATATATATATATATATATATATATATATATATATATATATATATATATATATATATATATATATATATATATATATATATATTTCATACTGAGAACCCGATACTTTCTGATATTGAATTAACTCTATCCTGGCAATTAGTTATTACAAGGTGAATGGGAATTGGACATAGGTATATACAGTATTTCTTGTTATTCGAAAGTATAAAAGGCCACATATGGGTAAAGGGAAAACTTACAAGAATATTTATACACACATACACACATACACACACACACACACATATATATATATATATATATATATATATATACATATATATATATATATATATATATATATATTTATATATATATATATATATATATATATATATATATATATATATATATATATATATATATATATATATATATAAATGTATATATATAGTATATATACATACATTTAAATAACATACATACACATATGTATATATATGTACACATAAAACATATATATATATATATATATATATATATATATATATATATATATATATATATATATATATATATATATATATATATATATATATATATATATATATATTTGACTATGGTGAAGATGGGTTGATTTCAATTATTATTATTATTATTACTATCCAAGCTACAACCCTAGTTGGAAAAGCAAGATGCTATAAGCCCAGGGGCTCCAACAGGGAAAAATAGCCCAGTGAGGAAAGGAAATAAGGAAATAAATAAATGAAGAGAACAAATTAACAACAAATCATTCTAAAATAAGAAACAACGTCAAAACAGACATGTCATATAATAAACTATCAACAACATCAAAAACAAATATGTCATAAATAAACTATAAAAAGACTATGTCTGCCTGGTCAACAAAAAAGCATTTGCTCCAACTTTGAACTTTTGAAGTTCTACTGATTCAACCACCCGATTAGGAAGATCATTCCACAACTTGGTCACAGCTGGAATAAAACTTCTAGAGTACTGCGTAGTATTGAGCCTCGTGATGGAGAAGGCCTGGCTATTAGA
>NC_090737.1:117895692-117905692 GCF_036898095.1 Palaemon carinicauda | reverse complement strand
AAAATACAACGAGAAAAACACAATGTCATGAATGTCTATTTAAAGATAAAAAGTAGATTCGACTCCAAACCCGGAGGTTCGAAACATTATGGAACGCGGCGTAACACATTGACATAAATTCATGTGACCGGTTCGCTGTTATGGAACCATAAAGCAGTTTTCAAGATCATGATTATTTTTCATTGCCTGGAATATCCAGTTAATGTTCGTTATTATTGTGAATAATATTTTTATTCATAAAAGTAGCTTGTGCTCGCTTCAAGCTTACTTGTATCCACGGGACTCGTAGCCGATTTCTTGTTCGAGACTTACGGAAATCTTCTCATAATGTATCGTCTAAAAAAAAGATAAATCAAGAAGACATTGTAAGTCGAGAAAATACCATAATTAGAAAATAAACTTTATGATTAAAATCAATCTTGAAAATTAGAAATAGAATTGAAAACAGGAACAAGATCAATGAAAACTTACGTCACAGGCACCGGAGAAAGAAATCGACGAGAGAACGAAAACATTTGGTAATTCCCACATAATCCCGCATGGCAACCGTCTTAGAAAGGCGGAGATATAAATACCCCGAAAATGTGTACGTGACCCATTGAACACCGTGTCCTGAGCCAGTGTGGTCTGTCGAGATTTCTATTTCTGAAGTTAAAACTTTGTATAAACCCTTGAAAATGGCCGTGAATTGTCAACGTACATCCAGAACACTGAAGGCTTGTGCAGCTGCGTTGAAAAAAGGCTTAAGTCAACAGGTAAGAGAAAAAAACACTGGTTTTCTTCCATAGATGTTCAGCCGTTTCCAGACACACCTGTATCTTGAATTAATCGATTTAAAGGGTTGATTTGGTGTTAATTCTATATCAGTTCGCGCTGTAGTAACTGTTTTAAAAGTCTCATTGCATGATAAACAGTAGGAGAACTGTCGCACGTGGATTTTAAAATCGATAAACGCTTTCGCCTCTGAAGTCACGTACGCCACTCGAGCGACGGAAAGAAAAAGCCGATATTTTAGTATAGATTTGTCAATTTGCTTTAATTTTTGTTTAGTCATTACCATTTTCCAGTTTTCGTGTAGGTGTATCAATTTATAATGACCTTTAAAAGATTAATTCTTCTATTTGTGATTCCTGTTGACAGTCGCTCCCCTGGCAACAAAGACGAGCCTTAGTATACTCTCCCTGGATCTCCCCCTCCCCACCCTTCTCCCTGGAACCTCTCCCCTCCCCCCTCCCCCCCCCCCCCCTCCTCACAGGCAGCCTCGGGGCAGGTCGATGAGTGACCTCTATCAGTGTTCTTGGTTCACATGCATTTTGTTACATGATCCCTACACTGATTTATCGTGTTTTACATTGCATTATTTTCTTTCGTCCTTTTACTTCTTTCTATTCGGGTACTTAGAAAATCTCTCTCTCTCTCTCTCTCTCTCTCTCTCTCTCTCTCTCTCTCTCTCTCTCACGGTTTTATATTCTGTTACCTAACATTGCTCTCTCTCTCTCTCTCTTTCTCTCTCTCTCTCTCTCTCTCTCTCTCTCTCTCTCTCTCTCTCTCTCACGGTTTTATATTCTGTTACCTAACATCGCTCTCTCTCTCTCTCTCTCTCTCTCTCTCTCTCTCTCTCTCTCTCCACGGTTTTATAGTCTGTTACCTAACATTGCTCTCTCTCTCTCTCTCTCTCTCTCTCTCTCTCTCTCTCTCTCTCTCTCTCTCTCTCTCTGTTATGTAGAAAATTAAATCTTGCCGGTTTATTCGGTTATGTAACCGGTACAAAATCCACGACCTTACACTTTTAAAACTTGTAATTTATTAGAATTCTTGTATACGAATTTTTTTTCTTAATCTTGCCTTTCGAAGTCTCCATGTTTATGCGAATATATTACTCTTAATATCGATATAATATTTAATTAAATCATAGGGTTATTTGCTATAATATCCTTTTACTTTTGTTTACATAACATTGATTACTCGATTTGGAATCCAATGTAACGATAATTGCCTCTTAAAGGATGATTAGCTGTAATCTTAACATGGTAGCATCATAACGAATTGTATTTTAGACTCTGTTCTGTAACTTCTAAAATTGTATTTTTCTCTCCAGGTACGGCTCAAGAGCCATGCCGCGTCAAGCCACATTAATGTCCGCAGCCTCAGTTTGGCATCCAACGCCTGGCAACAGCTGGCCCTTAAGGAGGAGCCTATTCCAGGTACGGAAAGTTTGACCCGTTTTTTTTTTTTATGGTCGGTTTTTTTTATTTGCTCTTTTCGGATTTACTTTGGAGAGATGTGTTGTATAGGAGATTTTGATAGGTTTATATATTCTATACTTATAGGTTTATATATTCTATACTTATAGTTTGTATATTTATGCCCTATTGGTGATTTTACATATTTGTATATTTGTATATATAGGCATATATGTGTATGTATACATATGTATGTGTATGTATACATATGTATGTGTATGTATATATGTATACATGCATATATGTATGTATATGCATATATGTATGTATATGCATATATGTATATGCATATATGTTTATGTATACATATGTATGTGTAAGTATATATATATATATATATATATATATATATATATATATATATATATATATATATATATATATATATATATATACATGCGCACACACATACACATATACATATACACATTCCACATATATACATATAGTTTATATACACACACACACACACACACACACACACACACACACACACATATATATATATATATATATATATATATATATATATATATATATATATATATATATATATATATATATATATATATATATATATATATATATATATTACTTATTATGGCTCCCATTAGGCAATTCAATGTCAAACCCACCTCACTCCTTATATTTCATAGATATTACTAATATTTACCACTCGAATTTCAAGTTCTGTGATAATTTTGCGCTTCAAAGTATTGGAAGTTTTTATGTCCCTTACGCTATGAATTAAGCCTTTACTCAGAACCATGGAATGTTAGCTGCTTAACAGAGAGAGAGAGAGAGAGAGAGAGAGAGAGAGAGAGACCCGGGTTAGCAACCTTAAATTTAGATTAATCGGAACGAGTTAGCATTCGTGGGCTGCTTCTTGTGGTTCGTGACCATATAAGAACTCTTTTTATCTTTTTGTTGCTAGGGTAGCTGGGTGGCTAATTTCGCTTCAACCGTCTCTTCTCTTTTTTTTTTTTCTTCTCTTCGCTCGGCTCTCTCTTCTCCACTTTCCTCTTTTTCTCTCCGCGCTTCTCTATACTTTATCTTTTTATTCACTTCTCTGTAATCTTTTTTTCTTTCCACTTCTCCCCGAGTTTCCCATTTTCTGTTCTTACATCTATTTTTTTTCTTACCTTCTCTTTTTCTTTTATCTTCTCTTTTTCGCTTTCCTCACTTCTCTTTTTACTCTTTTTCCCCTCAACTCTTTCTCTTCTCCTCTTTTCTATTTTTATCATCTTGCTTCTTCCTTTGTTTTTCTCTTCTCACATAGCTCCTCTTTTTTTTCTCTCATCACATATCCCTTCTTTCTCTTTTCTCTCATCACATATCCCTTCTTTCTCTTTTTCTCTCATCACATATCCCTTCTTTCTCTTTTTCTCTTCTCACGTATCCCTTCTTTCTCTTTTTCTCTTCTCACGTATCCCTTCTTTCTCTTTTCTCTCATCACATATCCCTTCTTTCTCTTTTTCTCTTCTCACGTATCCCTTCTTTCTCTTTTCTCTCATCACATATCCCTTCTTTCTCTTTTTCTTTTCTCACGTATCCCTTCTTTCTCTTTTTCTCTCATCACATATCCCTTCTTTCTCTTTTTCTCTTCTCACATATCCCTTCTTTCTCTTTTTCTCTTCTCACATATCCCTTCTTTCTCTTTTTCTCTTCTCACATATCCCTTCTTTCTCTTTTTCTCTCATCACATATCCCTTCTTTCTCTTTTTCTCTCATCACATATCCCTTCTTTCTCTTTTTCTCTTCTCACATATCCCTTCTTTCTCTTTTTCTCTTCTCACATATCCCTTCTTTCTCTTTTTCTCTTCTCACATATCCCTTCTTTCTCTTTTTCTCTTCTCACATATCCCTTCTTTCTCTTTTTCTCTCATCACATATCCCTTCTTTCTCTTTTTCTCTCATCACATATCCCTTCTTTCTCTTTTTCTCTTCTCACATATCCCTTCTTTCTCTTTTTCTCTTCTCACATATCCCTTCTTTCTCTTTTTCTCTTCTCACATATCCCTTCTTTCTCTTTTTCTCTTCTCACGTATCCCTTCTTTCTCTTTTTCTCTTCTCACGTATCCCTTCTTTCTCTTTTCTCTCATCACATATCCCTTCTTTCTCTTTTTCTTTTCTCACGTATCCCTTCTTTCTCTTTTTCTCTTCTCACGTATCCCTTCTTTCTCTTTTCTCTCATCACATATCCCTGCTTTCTCTTTTTCTTTTCTCACGTATCCCTTCTTTCTCTTTTTCTCTCATCACATATCCCTTCTTTCTCTTTTTCTCTTCTCACATATCCCTTCTTTCTCTTTTTCTCTTCTCACATATCCCTTCTTTCTCTTTTTCTCTTCTCACATATCCCTTCTTTCTCTTTTTCTCTCATCACATATCCCTTCTTTCTCTTTTTCTCTCATCACATATCCCTTCTTTCTCTTTTTCTCTTCTCACATATCCCTTCTTTCTCTTTTTCTCTTCTCACATATCCCTTCTTTCTCTTTTTCTCTTCTCACATATCCCTTCTTTCTCTTTTTCTCTTCTCACATATCCCTTCTTTCTCTTTTTCTCTCATCACATATCCCTTCTTTCTCTTTTTCTCTCATCACATATCCCTTCTTTCTCTTTTTCTCTTCTCACATATCCCTTCTTTCTCTTTTTCTCTTCTCACATATCCCTTCTTTCTCTTTTTCTCTTCTCACATATCCCTTCTTTCTCTTTTTCTCTTCTCACGTATCCCTTCTTTCTCTTTTTCTCTTCTCACGTATCCCTTCTTTCTCTTTTTCTCTCATCACGTATCCCTTCTTTCTCTTTTTCTCTCATCACATATCCCTTCTTTCTCTTTTTCTCTTCTCACGTATCCCTTCTTTCTCTTTTTCTCTCATCACGTATCCCTTCTTTCTCTTTTTCTCTCATCACATATCCCTTCTTTCTCTTTTTCTCTTCTCACATATCCCTTCTTTCTCTTTTTCTCTTCTCACATATCCCTTCTTTCTCTTTTTCTCTTCTCACATATCCCTTCTTTCTCTTTTTCTCTTCTCACGTATCCCTTCTTTCTCTTTTTCTCTCATCACGTATCCCTTCTTTCTCTTTTTCTCTCATCACATATCCCTTCTTTCTCTTTTTCTCTTCTCACATATCCCTTCTTTCTCTTTTTCTCTTCTCACATATCCCTTCTTTCTCTTTTTCTCTTCTCACATATCCCTTCTTTCTCTTTTTCTCTTCTCACGTATCCCTTCTTTCTCTTTTTCTTCTCACATATCCCCTCTTTCTCTTTTTCTCTTCTCACGTATCCCTTCTTTCTCTTTTTCTCTCATCACATATCCCTTCTTTCTCTTTTTCTCTTCTCACATATCCCTTCTTTCTCTTTTTCTCTTCTCACATATCCCTTCTTTCTCTTTTTCTCTTCTCACATATCCCTTCTTTCTCTTTTTCTCTTCTCACGTATCCCTTCTTTCTCTTTTTCTCTCATCACGTATCCCTTCTTTCTCTTTTTCTCTCATCACATATCCCTTCTTTCTCTTTTTCTCTTCTCACATATCCCTTCTTTCTCTTTTTCTCTTCTCACATATCCCTTCTTTCTCTTTTTCTCTTCTCACATATCCCTTCTTTCTCTTTTTCTCTTCTCACGTATCCCTTCTTTCTCTTTTTCTTCTCACATATCCCCTCTTTCTCTTTTTCTCTTCTCACGTATCCCTTCTTTCTCTTTTTCTCTTCTCACGTATCCCTTCTTTCTCTTTTTCTCTCATCACATATCCCTTCTTTCTCTTTTTCTCTTCTCACATATCCCTTCTTTCTCTTTTTCTCTTCTCACATATCCCTTCTTTCTCTTTTTCTCTTCTCACATATCCCTTCTTTCTCTTTTTCTCTTCTCACATATCCCTTCTTTCTCTTTTTCTCTCATCACATATCCCTTCTTTCTCTTTTTCTCTCATCACATATCCCTTCTTTCTCTTTTTCTCTTCTCACATATCCCTTCTTTCTCTTTTTCTCTTCTCACATATCCCTTCTTTCTCTTTTTCTCTTCTCACATATCCCTTCTTTCTCTTTTTCTCTTCTCACGTATCCCTTCTTTCTCTTTTTCTTCTCACATATCCCCTCTTTCTCTTTTTCTCTTCTCACGTATCCCTTCTTTCTCTTTTTCTCTTCTCACGTATCCCTTCTTTCTCTTTTTCTCTCATCACATATCCCTTCTTTCTCTTTTTCTCTTCTCACATATCCCTTCTTTCTCTTTTTCTCTTCTCACGTATCCCTTCTTTCTCTTTTTCTTCTCACGTATCCCCTCTTTCTCTTTTTCTCTTCTCACGTATCCCTTCTTTCTCTTTTTCTCTTCTCACGTATCCCTTCTTTCTCTTTTTCTCTCATCACGTATCCCTTCTTTCTCTTTTTCTCTTCTCACATATCCCTTCTTTCTCTTTTTCTCTTCTCACATATCCCTTCTTTCTCTTTTTCTCTTCTCACATATCCCTTCTTTCTCTTTTTCTCTCATCACATATCCCTTCTTTCTCTTTTTCTCTCATCACATATCCCTTCTTTCTCTTTTTCTCTTCTCACATATCCCTTCTTTCTCTTTTTCTCTTCTCACATATCCCTTCTTTCTCTTTTTCTCTTCTCACGTATCCCTTCTTTCTCTTTTTCTTCTCACATATCCCCTCTTTCTCTTTTTCTCTTCTCACGTATCCCTTCTTTCTCTTTTTCTCTTCTCACATATCCCCTCTCTTTTTCTTTTTCTCTTCTCACTTATCCCCTTTTTTTTCCTTTTTTTCTTCTCACTTATACCCTCTTTTTTTATTTTTCTTCTCACTTATACCCTCTTTTTTTATTTCTCTTCTCGCTTATCCCTCTTTTTCTTAACTAAATTCTTTCCTCATTTCTTATCTCTAATCGCTTCTTTCGCTTCCACTCTTTCTCTTTTTCTTCCCCCTATTCTCATTTTAATTTAGTCGTCCTCTCTTCTCTTATCTCTTCCCATCACTTTTCCCCCTTCTTCTTTTCTCTTACTCTTCCCGCATTTTCACTTTTAATTCCCCTCTTTTTCCATTCTCCGTTTTTTCTATTCCCTCTTAATTTTCCTCTCTCTCACTTTTTTTGGTTTGCTTTTTCCTCCTGTTCTCTATTTCCCCTCTTATTTCTTCCACCCTCTCTTCTCTCTCTCTCTCTCTCTCTCTCTCTCTCTCTCTCTCTCTCTCTCTCTCTCTCTCTCTCTCTCTCTCTCTGTACTGGTACTGTAGTTGAGTGCCACAATCAAAATGTCTTAAGCAAGTGTATTGAATGATATCATTTTTCTTCCAGACAACGCCGTTGCCTGGGCATCTACAGAACGCGGATTCCTCCGGGTGGAGTTCGGGGACGGGACTTACAGTGACATGCCCTATGCCTGGCTGAGGAACAGGTGCAAGTGCTCGCAGTGCTCCAGGTTCCTGTCCTTGGATAGCTACGTTGGGGAAACCGACCACGATGTTCACCCTGAGATCATACAGGTAAGCTTTACATTAAATTTACGTATCAAGGGTTTTAGTAAATATATCTTCTGTTGGATTTAAATGTTAGTTAGATTAATTACTCTGGACTCTTTTTTACTCTCATACATAATGTCTTTAGTTATATCCATTATTGATAACCAGGTTGTAATTTTGTAAATTTTCTTAACCATGATTGAATAGATAAAATATATTTACTTGGTAACTTATATCGGGTGAGAAACTTTCTAAACTTTAAGAAAATATAACTAGTTCACTGAACTTCTGATGTTGGCATCTTTTTGAAAATTTCTTAACTATGTTTGAGTAGATAAAATATATTTACTTGGTAACTTTTATCGGGTGAGAAACTTACTAAACTTGAAGGAAAAATAACTAGTTCACTGAGCTTCTGATGTTTTGTACTTTTTTTTTTTTTAATTTCTTAACAATGTTTGAATAGAAAAGAATATTTTCACTTGGTAACTTTCATCGGGGAGAAAAACTTCATAAACTTGAAGAAAAAATAACTAGTTCACTGAACCTCTGATGTTGGAAGCTTTTTAATATCTTTAAAAATACCTAAGCCCTTAATATGTGAACAAAAATAATCATGATATTCTTTCTCTTTCAGAGGACTGAATCCGGTCTGGTCATTGACTGGAGTGATGGGCATATCAGCAAGTACACCTCTGATTGGCTCCGATCAGCAATTTTCATTCCATTGTACAGCGATGTTCACACATTTGCCGAGGTGGGTGGAATTAGAGCTATTTTTTATATGGCTGTTATGGCTTCGTGCTATATTGTACAATTATTGATTTATATAGGTATCGTTGGTCAGCTTAATAAACATGTAAATTCTAGTGAAGTAACCTGATTTTGATAATTAATAACTTTAATAGTCTCTCTCTCTCTCTCTCTCTCTCTCTCTCTCTCTCTCTCTCTCTCTCTCTCTCTCTCTAAAATAGTGGCGAATGTGTTGAAATATCTAATAAATTTCTATTTAATTCTTTTCAGGCGACGTGAGCAGCCAACACCCAAATCTTGACACCTGCGTGGTGAGGACTCTGACCTCATCCTCGCTGCCAGATCACCACGCAACGTTTTGAGAAGTTTGAAACTTAAGTTTTTGTTCCTGTGGAATGAATAATACTCTTGAATATTGGGCGGCCCAACTCTTGAGGCCGGAGATGCGTGAGGCGAAACATGGCACCCGCATCTTCTCCGAGAGAGTGCACGCACGCGCGCACAAACAAACACGCACGCTTGTTTGAACAACGAGGCATTTCAGGTCCTCGCGAAGCATTTGGCAAAGTGGGCACTTCGTTACCGTTCGGCTTTGACGTCCTTGACTACATCGGAAGGATATAGAGCCACACTTGCACTAGAGGCTTCTGTACCATCGACAATCTGTTTAGAGCGTTTTGCTGCCTCTGTGACTGATTTCCTATTTAGATATTTTGTATTCTTTTAAATGGTAGTTTTTCTCTTTTGATCATTATTTGGAAGTCGACTGTCTTATTTTGTACGGGATTAGAATTTTTTGTGGCATGTCAGTTCACAGGCTGGATTTTTGTTGCATAAGATTTAAGGAAATATGAGAATAGGTGCTAAGGATTTACTGCTTCTCACTGAATGTCTCTTTCATTCCAATCAGTCGCTCAGTATTAATGTAGGAAAACATTAATCAAAACTTAGAATACTGTAGTGCAGCGAATTATAAAGATGCTGTACTGTAGAAAACTAATGTAATCATGCTATCTTGTATTTTATGAGTTTTATTGTATGGTTATGTAATATTCTTCAAAGGACTTCTACAAGATTAAGAGTAGTGGTAAGAATTTTGGTCAAGGTACTGGATTCCAAAGTATGCTTTTGAAGTCCTGGAAGGATTTATGATTATGTGAAGTTGATGTTTTGGGTTGTATGCATTAGGATGATTCATTATATGATGCAAAAGATATATTGTTGTCTAATGTATATTGGAAATATTATGTTGCCCTTGACTTGTTAGTAAAGGCATTTATTTTCATTATTTTCTAATAAAGCTCTAAATGATTACATATGATCTTTATGAAAAATATCCTTACCATTAGCAATAATGATTCTTTATTTTACCATAAGAGTTTTTGATATTGAATGCTTGAAGTACGATAAGTCTCTTCCGCAAAAAAATGATTAAACTCAATGTCGAAAGTGATCGCAATAGAATAATAATCTTAAAGATTGTTAGGTAATATAAACAACCTCTCTGTTTAGTTTGACTTAATATGGTCAAAGACTTGTTTGGGCAATAAGCTTGAT
>NC_090737.1:117878192-117880692 GCF_036898095.1 Palaemon carinicauda | reverse complement strand
TTTTAGACGTTGTGTTAGTAATAATTTTCATAATTCTTGATGAAGATGAATGAGCTGGTCATAAGGTGAAGAAAGGAAATTGGGTATTTAAGCGTGGAAGAAAAGAGAAAAGGAAGGAGAGTTTTTTTAATGCAGGGAATTGATTTATGATGGAATAATACTTTCCATATGTTATTATCATTATTATTATTGTTATCATTTATACTACTACTACTACTTCTACTACTATTATTATTATTATTATTATTATTATTATTATTATTATTATTATTATTATTATTATTATTATTATTTTTATTATTATCATTTATACTACTATTATTATTATTATTATTATTATTATTATTATTATTATTATTATTATTATTATTATTATTATTATTATTATTAGCCAAGCTACAGCCCTATTTGGAAAAGCAGGATGTTGTAAGCCCAAGGTCTCAAACAAGGAAAAATAGCCCAGTACAGAAAGGAAAAAAAGTAATAAATAAACTTAAACACTACTTTGGTATGCCCTGAAGCCCTTTTAGCACATGTCTCATACACAAAAGGGGAATTTCGCTTTAACTCTATATGCAATTCACCATTAATTTTTTTCTCGAGAGACGTACACTAATCCTCCGATATCCATGAAAAAAAAAAAAAAAAAAAAAAAAAAAAAAAAAAAAAAAAAAAAAACCCTTAGACAAAATTCAGTTTCACGCCACGGAAATTTATAAATGCAGCAAACCATATCAAAATAGTAATATTTACTCTTTTTTTTTTCCCCACTGACACTGACCATCTAAGCTGACACGTCAGTGACACTACACTGATTAAGTGGGGATCAACTTTTTCTGGTGAATCATTGATGAATTTCTATGTGAAAGATCTTGTTTTATTGTCGTTACTGTTCTTAAGATATTTAATTTTAATTGTGCATTATTTCTCATATAGTTTATTTATTTTATTATTTCCTTTCCTCACTGGGGTATTTTTCCCTGTTGGAGCTCTTGGTAATAATAATAATAATAATAATAATAATAATAAAAATAATAATAATAATAATAATAAAAATGATAATAATAATAATAATAATAATAATAATAATAATAATAATGATAATAATAATAATAATAATAATAATAATAATAATAATAATAATAATAATAATAATAATAATAATAAATAACTACCAGCTTAAACAATGTGTTGAATTGAACTCATTCCTAACCTTGCTGATTAGTCATCCCTTCCCACTTCTACGTATCTCCACTTTTAACATTCCTGTCAGTTTTTTTTTTTTTTTTTTTTTTTTTGCGAGGTATAGGCCATGCAAATAGTGCATTAGTCCAATTTCCTTCATCATACGCTTTTAACATTTTCAACTACCTTCCATGAACTGCACAAAAAATGCATATAGCTAAAGACTAAAATCACAATACAGGAACGAGGAAGTGAAGTTGATAAATGTTACGTTCATCATTTAAAGTCATTTGGACTTGGATGAAAATAGAATTTTTATAGGCAAACAATTCTGCTTCTAGTCCCACATTCCATAATGGCAAAGTTTGGACCCATATATGGCCACACTCTGAACATGGGCTGATTTCATCTTTCTAGTACACATACAAATACATACATACATACATACATGCATACACACATATAAATACACACACATACATATATACACATACATACATACACACATATATATATATATATATATGCACACACACAAACATATATATATATATATATATATATACATATATATATATATATATATATATGTATATATATACATATATCTATATAAATATATATATATGTATATATATATATATATATATACACATTATATTTGCACATATCTAAATGTATAAGATATATGTATATATATGCATATATAATACAAAGTATATATACATAAATGTATATTCATATATAAGAATACACATATAAAATCTAAGAAAAATTAGTAGTATGTTCTTATACTAAAAAGAGCATTTGGAAAGACGTACACATCGAACTAAACCAGGTTTGACACCTACTAAACAATAAAACATACCCAGACGCAATGACAAAGGAGGCTCTAAAAAGAAGAAATTCGAAAAAATTCAACTACCCACAACGATGGAAGATAGTGAAAAGCGTCTAATCATCCACTATTTCCTTAACTTTGGAATGGCTTATAAACAGATGTCCCTTACTAGAGGGTCTAACTTAAATTATATATCAACTCCAACTTAATAGTAACCCTGGTGATGAACATTAGTCTGTAAATTTTCACGCACAGAGGAGACGTGTAAAACTCACAGAAAGGACACCATCGGACATACTACCATGACACTCTGAAGACATTTGCTGGACCACAGAAATCAAGGGTCCTTACATGAACGATTGCATAGTTGTGTCCTATTGGGAGCGTACCTGCCTAGCGAACGCCACACCAGGGTTCGAGTCCTGCTCAAGCTTAATAGCTTCTTGTAGTGTCTGCAACCTCAAAACCCATGTG
>NC_090737.1:117868192-117870692 GCF_036898095.1 Palaemon carinicauda | reverse complement strand
ATAATAATAATAATAATAATAATAATAATAATAATAATAATACCATGACACTTCGAAGGCATTTTCTGGCATAAAATTATACTCAGGTTCTTGTTTTGATATTTCGACATAATTTTCAGTTTTGTAATTATGGCTTCGGAATATTTTAGGCTGGAGGAAACCACATGATATATATATTTTTTTTTTTTGATATACAGATGATTTGTGAGACTTGGGTCGCGCATTAGATGAGATATCATCTGCATTACAAACACACACACACACACATACACACACACACACACACACACACACACATATATATATATATATATATGAGATGATGAATTTAAAAGTATTGAAATAAAAATTCAAAATAGGACAACTAGCGAAATCTAACCGAGGTCCTTTGCATCAACATTAACAAATTAATAAATGTGTGCCAAAAGAGAGAAAAAATACAACCACATAATAATGTTAATTACCATATTGAGAGAGAGAGAGAGAGAGAGAGAGAGAGAGAGAGAGAGAGAGTGTCCTTGGTGATTTAATACTCGTGTTGAAGGGCATTGCCTTCTTTGAAGATACGATGAAAATTGATCTGGTATGTGCGACAGCACCCAAGGACGAACCTCTAATTAAAACAAAATTTTAGTATAAAATATCCTGTATATTTTGGTTTTTATCCCGCATGGAAAGGATCATTTTCTACGAAAGAGTTTAGTGTCTTTTATAGTAAGAGGAGCGGTTAGTTCAATCTTAAATATCTGGATAATTTTGTTTATCTTTTTTTTCAGCTTCATTGTTTGATATTTCCGTTTAACGATATCCTAATAAAGCAATACTCTATTTTTCAATGAACTAGAAATGTTTCTTTTTTACAAGCTTGGATAATTGTTAAAAGATAATGTAAATTTTAAATAGAAACTTGGTTTCTTTACTTTGCTTTTAAATTCAGGTTAGAGGGAAGCAGCTATATACAGACTTTCTTGATATTCTTAACATTTCAAAATTTTAAGTAATTAAAAGAAGGCTGAAAATAGGGGATTAAGGGAACGAATATCTAGAAAATAGAGAAATGAATATCAATGTACTAATGCCTTAGAACATATGCTAGTTACAACTCAAAGAGTTATGGAAACTAATAAGGGCCAGGGCACCAGCTGCCCATTGAGATACTATCGATAGAGTTATGGGGTCTTTGACTGGCCAGACAATACTACATTGGATCCTTCTCTCTGGTTACGGTTCATTTTCCCCTTGCCCATATATATCGAATAGTCTGGTCTATTCTTTACTTGTTCTCCTCTGTCCTCATACACACTGAGATTACCAAACAATTCTTCTCTGAAGGGGTTAACTACTGCACTGTAATTGTTCAGTGGCCACATTCATCTTGGTAAGAGTAGAAGAAGCTTTTTAGTAATGGTAAGCCGCTCTTTTAGGAGAAAGACACTCCAAAATTAAACCATTGT
Organism: Palaemon carinicauda; assembly: GCF_036898095.1. Taxonomy (NCBI): domain Eukaryota; kingdom Metazoa; phylum Arthropoda; class Malacostraca; order Decapoda; family Palaemonidae; genus Palaemon; species Palaemon carinicauda. The sequence continues at coordinate 117,869,238 of NC_090737.1, read as the reverse complement.
TCTCTAGCCTTGGCTAGTGCCATCTAGCCTCTGTACCACCGTTCCACTGTCTTGGTTTAGAGTTCTCTTGCTTGAGGGTACACTCGGGCACACTATTCTATGTAATTTCTCTTTCTCCTATTTGGATAAAGTTTTTATAGTTTATTTAGGAAATATTCATTTCAATGTTATTGTTTTAAAAAAAAAATATTTTTCCTTGTTTCCTTTCCTCAGTGAGCTATTTTCCCTGTTGGAGCCCCTGGGTTTATAGCATCATTTTCCAGCTAGGGTTATAGCTTAGCAAATAATAATGGGAATAACATGAAGAAACAAAAAAGAAGCAACAAAGCTATTGAGATCCTTACCACTCCTCATACATAACTGAATATTTGATATCAAAACATATTATCTTATTGATAGTTTCAACCTTGATTCTCTTTTCTATTATACCTTTTGATTTTAACGTTTATGAAAAGGAATTTTCAATTCAAAAAGCTGTTAGAACTCAGATCTTCCCTATATAATAACGAACAAGTGTCAGAATACACACACACAGATACACCGGTATATATATATATATATATATGTGTGTGTATATACCGGTATATATATATATATATATATACATGTATATACATATATATATATACATATATATATATATATATATATCTTTCCAGTTACGCTCAGCTCTTCCCGTCCCTCGATTAGTTGGGAGAGAGGGAGTAGTCTTACCTCGGTGTGTGGGTAGGGGGTGAGTGTGCATGTCTATCTAAATATTTAGCCGTCAGGTTTGACGGGTGGCGTACACGTTCCTAATATTTACTGATACAGTACATATAAATTTATAAAAACAGTCATATATCACTACGAAGAAATTTTTTTTCAAGTCATCAATTTCCTTCCTTTTTATAAACAAATAAATTTGTAATCAGGAACCATATTTTATAAACGAGTTTTAATGAGCTGTTAATGAGCGAGGAATTAATTATCGATGCGGATAACAACTAATTACTTTTACCTATGATTAGTTAGCAAACAACCTAATCAGTGGTAATAAGTTTGAA
>NC_090737.1:117848012-117852692 GCF_036898095.1 Palaemon carinicauda | reverse complement strand
AGAGATTCCTTCCTAATGGTAGAGATGATCCTCAGTTACTGTTGTTCTAGGAAGAATTGGATGAGAGTAAACTATACTTAGGTCTGAGTCTGGTTTTATTTTTCCCTTTCCTATTTCATTTAAGGTAGGTCATTTACTTCACTTGAAAGATTCTAGACTGTATACAACAGTGTTACAGTCTCAAAATCGTTACAAGTTCTTCTAATCTCTCAATGAATCTATGCCACAAGAGTCTCATTGCTGAATGGCCTACCGTGGCCCAGCGACACGTCATAACAAAATATTATAAATCAAATTAACTTAAATTTTTCATAAGAATCATGAAAGCAGAGCTGTATTTAACAAATGACACTCACACACACACACACACACACACACACACACACACACACATATATATATATATATATATATATATATATATATATATATATATACAATTATATATATGTATATATATTTATAATTCTAAAACATTATATAAATGTATAAATATATATATGTATATATATATATATATATATATATATATATATATATATATATATATATATACTGCATATACATGCATGACTCTGCCATAGGGAAGAAGAGATGTTAATATAACAGTTCTTTTATGAATTTACTTATTACAGTAATCAGATTAAATGGGACGTATTTATTTATAAACATCTTTTTTCGATCTCCCTTCAAAGGATCCATGAATTGAAGAAATGTCTCGATTTTCCTTTAATTTCTATATATTATAATTGTGACAACAACATTGGACATCAGTAGAACTTCAAAAGCTCAAATTTGCAGCAAATGTTGAAAAGGCTGACTTAAGTCTTTTTATAGTTCATATATGAAATATCTGTTTTAATGTTGTTATTATTTTTAAAAAAATATTTTAATTGTTCATTAATTTCTATATCGTTTATTTATTTCCTCACTTCTTTTCCTCACAGTGATATTATTTCCTGTTGGAGCCCTTGGGCATATAGCATCTTGCTTTTTTAACTAAGGTTGTAGCTTAGCCAGTAATAATAATAATAATAATAATAATAATAATAATAATAATAATGATAATAATAATAATAATAATAATAATACCATGACATTTCGAATACATTTTCTGGCATAAAAGTATATTCAGATTTTTTGGAATGATATTTTTATATAATTTTCAGTTTCGTAATTATGGCTTCGGAATATTTTAGGGGAAAGGAACCGTATGATATATTTTTTTTTCTTTTTGATAAACAGAAGATTTATGAGACTTGGATCGCGCATTAGATAAGATATCATCTGCATTACAAACACACACACACACACACACACACACACACACACACACATATATATATATATATATATATATATATATATATGTGTGTGTGTGCGTGTGTATATAAATCTAGATATATATATATATATATATATATATATATATATATATGTATATATATATATATATATATATATATATATATATATATATATATATATATATATATATATATATATATATGTGTGTGTGTGAGATGATGAATTTAAAAGTATTGATTTAAAAGCTTAAGATAGAGACAACTGGCTAAATCTAACCGAGGTCCTTTGCGTAAATATTAACAAACTAATACATGTCTGCCAAAAGAGAGAAAAATTGCAACTACATAGCATTGTTAATGACCACATTGAGAGAGAGAGAGAGAGAGAGAGAGAGAGAGAGAGAGAGAGAGAGAGAGAGAGAGAGAGAGAGAGAGTGTGTGTCCTTGGTCATTTAATCCTCGTGTTGGAGGGCATTGCCTTCTTTGACGATACGGTGAAAACTGATCTGGTATGTGCGACAGCACTCAAGGACGATCCTCTAATTAAAACAAAATTTTATTACAAATTTTCTTATATATAATGGTTTTTATCCCGCATGGAAAAGAGGATTTTCTAAGAAAGAGTTTAGCGTCTTTTATAGTAAGAGGAGCGGTTAGTTCATTCTTAAATATCTGGATAATTTCGTTTATCTTTTTTTTCATCTTCATGGTTTAATATTTCCGTTTAACGATATCCTAATAAAGCAATACTCTATTTTTCAATGAACTAGAAATGTTTCTTCATTACAAGCTTGGATAATTGTTAAAAGATAATGTAAATTTTAAATTGAAACTTAGTTTCTTTACTTTGCTTTTAAATTCAGGTCAGAGAAAAGCAACTACATACAGACTTTCTTGATGTTCATAACATTGCAATATTTGAAGTAATTAAAAGATGGTTGGAAATAAGGGATTGAGGGGACAAACGTATAAAAGATAGAAAAATGAATATCAATGTACTAATTCCTTAGAACATAAGCTAGTTACAACTCAAAGAGTAATGGAAACAGTTAAATTATAATGGCCGGGGCACCTGCCACCCATTGAGATACTATCGCTAGAGTTATGGGGTCTTTGACTGGCCAGACAGTACTACATTGGATCCTTTTCTCTAGTTACGGTTCATTTTCCCTTTGCCTACACATATACCGAATAGTCTGGCCCATTTTTTACATATTCTCATCTGTCCTCATACACCTGACAATACTGAGATTACCAAACAATTCTTCTCTCAAGGGGTTAACTACTGCACTGTAATTGTTCAGTGGCTACATTCCTCTTGGTAAGGGTAGAAAAGACTCTTTAGCTATGGTAAGCAGCTCTTTTAGGAGAAGGGCAGTCGTAAATCAAACCATTGTTATCTAGTCTTGGGTGGTGCCATCTAGCATCTGTACCACTGTTCCACTGTCTTGGTTTAGAGTTCTCTTATTTGAGGGTACACTCGGGCACACTATTCTATCTAATTTCTCTTCCTCCTAATTTGATAAAGTTTTTATAGTTTATTTAGGAAATATTTATTCCAATGTTAGTGTTCTTAAAATTCTCTATTTTTTTCTATTTTCCCTGTTGCAGCCCCTGGGTTTATATCATCCTGCTTTTCCAACTAGGGTTGTAGCTTAGCAAATAGTAATGGGAATAACACGAAGAGACAGAAAAGAAGCAACAAAGCTATTGAGATCGTTACCAGTTTTGATAAGTTGGTCGGATATAGTAACTGAATATTTCATATGAAAACATATTATCTTATTGATAGTTTCAACCTCAATTCTCTTTTCTATTATAAACTCGTGATTTTAACGTTTATGAAAAGGAATTTTTAATTCAATATGTACATATATATATATATATATATATATATATATATATATATATATATATATAGATTCATATATATACATCTATATATATATATATATATATATATATATATATATATATATACATATATATATATATATATATATATATATATTTATATATATATATATATATATATATATATATAAATTCATATATATATATATATATATGTATATATATGTATATATATATATATATGTATGTATGTATGTATGTATGTATATATATATATATATATATATATATATATATATATACATATATACATATATAAATTCATATATATATATATATATATATATATATATATATATATATATATATATATATATATATATATATATATATTTCCAGTTACGCTCAGCTCTTCCCGTCCCTCGATTAGTTGAGAGAGAGAGAGAGAGAGAGAGAGAGAGAGAGAGAGAGAGAGAGAGAGAGAGAGAGAGAGAGAGAGTAGTCATACCTTAGTGAGTGGGGGAGGGGGTGAGTGTGCAGGTCTATCTAAATATTTAGCCGTCAGTTTTGACGGTTGGCATAAACGTTCCTAATATTTACTGATACCGTACATATAAATTTATAAAAACACTCATATATCACTACGTAGAAATTTGTTTTCAAGTCATCAATTTCCTTCCTTATTATAAACAAATAAATTCGTAATCAGGATCCATATTTTGTAAACGAGTTTTAATGAGCTGTTAATGAGCGAGGAATTAATTATCGATGCAGATAACAACTAATTACTGTTACCTATGATTAGTTAGCAAACAACCTAATCAGCGGTAATAAGTTTGAAATACAGTAGCTTTTCGACAGGGAAATTACAGTCCTGTAATTTCAGCTTTATTTGAAAATGATGTTGATTGTCTGACCTCAATTTCGACTATGAATTAATTATTCTATATATTAGATAAAGGTAATTGCGAGGTATATCTGGACAATGGAAATTATTGAAGGTTGGCATTATCTTTATAAGCACACAGTTTATACATATGAATATGTGTGTACATAAATACATACATATATACATATATATATATATATATATATATATATATATATATATATATATATATATATATATATGCATATATTCACATACATACATACTGCAGATATATATATATATATATATATATATATATATATATATATGTATATATATATATATATATATATATATATATATATATATATATATATATATATGTATATATATGGTGACATGAATAAAATATTTATGGGAAAGCAGCAAGAGAAATAAATTTTTTCAAAGTTATGAACGTCTCATGCATTTTTTCAGAGTGATATGAATAAAAAAGCTTTTATTATATCTGTTTTCATTGAGCAAAAATACGAAGAAAATCATCCGATATGAATTTTACCTATTGTATGGTAGTTAAACTGCCCGTGAAATAATCCACCTTCAAGCAAAATTAAAACCGGTTATGTAGAATATGAATAATGCATAGCC
>NC_090737.1:117833012-117838012 GCF_036898095.1 Palaemon carinicauda | reverse complement strand
CTCTTATTTTGAGTCGAGTAAGCAAACAGATAGTGCAGGAAGATGCGGCCGAGGTCTCGCCGTGCAGCTAGGGTGTAACTGGGTGTATTTCTTCAGAGCGAGGTGTACCATGAATCCCTGTGTCCAACTGTGTATAGCATTAAGTTATCTTATGCGAGATACTCCATTAGGAGGTAGTGTCACAGTGCATCTCACTAGAGACATTACTTAAGGGACTTTGCAGCTTTCCTTCGCTCCCCAGCTGCATTTACTTGTTATCCTTCTACACTACCTCTGTTCCTACTCCCTTTCCTCCATACTGTTGACCAAACCTTATAACTTTTACTTCATCACAAATGCTGGTTTTCGAACATATGACCTTGGTTGCTGAATGGCCTGATAGGCCCCAGCACCAGTTACATAACTCAGATTTCGTTAATCCAACCCAGTGTAATCTCACAGTGATCATAATTCAGTTAAATACAAATGTTACTCAGTAGTTCGATTATCAAGTTTTGCTGATTAGATCATCATATTAAAGATGACATATTCAGAATAAAAAACAACTTATTGATGCTCGACATTTCAACCAAATAGCAATGAAAATTCAGTCATTTTAGTGGAGAAAATTTCTGACTCTTAAATGGCATCTCATCGATGACATTTCAACAGATGAGAATTTTACCTCGAAGATAAAGATTCCAATGAATGTTGACAAATGATTTTAGAGAATGTTGAGAAATGATTCCAAAGAATATTGACAAATTATTTCAAAGAAAGTTGACAAATGATGCCTCAGAATGTTGACAAATGATTCCAAAGAATATTGACAAATTATTCCAAAGAAAGTTGACAAATGATTTTACAGATTGTTGAGAAATGATTCCAAAGAATATTGACAAATTATTCCAAAGAAAGTTGACAAATGATGCCACAGAATGTTGACAAATGATTCCAAAGAATATTGACAAATTACTCCAAAGAAAGTTGACAAATGATGCCCCAGAATGTTGACAAATGATTCCAAAGAATATTGACAAATTATTCCAAAGAAAGTTGACAAATGATGCCACAGAATGTTGACAAATGATTCCAAAGAATATTGACAAATTATTCCAAAGAAAGTTGACAAATGATGCCACAGAATGTTGACAAATGATTCCAAAGAATATTGACAAATTATTCCAAAGAAAGTTGACAAATGATGCCACAGAATGTTGACAAATGATTCCAAAGAATATTGACAAATTATTCCAAAGAAAGTTGACAAATGACGCCCCAGAATGTTGACAAATGATTCCAAAGAATATTGACAAATTATTCCAAAGAAAGTTGACAAATGATGCCACAGAATGTTGACAAATGATTCCAAAGAATATTGACAAATTATTCCAAAGAAAGTTGACAAATGATGCCACAGAATGTTGACAAATGATTCCAAAGAATATTGACAAATTACTCCAAAGAAAGTTGACAAATGATTCCGCAGAATATTGACCAATGATTCCACAGAATGTCAAATAATTCTACCTAATGTTGACAAATGGTTCCCCAGAATGTTGACAAATGATTCTACCAAATGATGACAAATGATTCCACAAAATGTTGATAAATGATTCCACAAAATGTTAACAAATGATTCTATCGATTACTAATAAATTATCCCACCGAATGTTGATATTTAAAACCAAGCCGAAAAATATAATTTCAGTGATGGTACTTCAACTGATGAAAATCCTGAACAGAAATCGGATTTTACAGTTGAGTAATAACATCTCGGGTTTGTGGTGGTGGATGTGGTAACATCCCTGACTGGTGGATGTGGTAACATCCCTGACTTGTGAACGCCACACTGGGGTTCGAGTCCCACTCAAACTCGTTAGTTTCTTTGGTCACTGCAATCTTACCATCCTAGTGAGCTATGGATAGGGCGTTTGGGGGAGCCTATAGGTCTACCTGCTGAGTCATCAGCAGCCATTACCTGGACCTCCTTTGTCCTAGCTTGGCTGGAGAGTTGACTTAGGAAGTGGAATATGATCAGTCTCTAGGTTATTGTTCTGCTTGATAGGGCAATGTCAGTGTCCCTTGCCGCTGTCATTCATGAATGGCCTTTAAACCTTTAGACTGACTGGAATTTAATCTGAATATGACACAACAGTTGTAACTGGAATAAGTTTTTTCCTTGGCATTCGTTGAATAGATTTTGTTAAGTCGGCATCTATTCCTGGTACTGGGGAATTTGTAGGATTGAAAAGTTTTAGAAAAGAAACAAATGTCTTGTAGTTAAGCTTAGCTTTGGGGTTGATAATAATGTAAAAATACTGTACTGTCATCTTGCATAACATTGCGATGAGATTATACCGTCTAGACACTGAAACCTTACTTTTACAAGAAAAAATCTCTCTCTCTCTCTCTCTCTCTCTCTCTCTCTCTCTCTCTCTCTCTCTCTCTCTCTCTCTCTCTCTCTCTTACCTTTTGTTTTATAGGACTGACATTGAATGTTTGCAGCGAAAAAGATTGTTTGTTGGTGTGAAAGATTTATCAATATAACAGTCTTCATTTCAGGATACAGGAATTCTTTCATTCAGAAGATGTGGTTTCTTTATTTGATTTTGAAGTAAGTAAAGAGGAGGAAATTTCATCTTCTCAATAAGTTTTTCTTATTTCAATTGCTTAAATACATTTTTTTTTATATAATATGCTTTTCAACTCACGTTGACGGTGCCTAAAAGAAATTGGAGTTGCATTCCATTTTCCTGAAACTTTGAGCTTCTGATAATTATATAAATTCCCTTTACCAAACAAAGTAGAGTTTAAACTCCTCCTTGCCTCAATTAGCAACTCCAGGATCCACTGAAGACGTAATAAGATGACCGGCCCGAGGAGGCTCCATAACCTATCTAAAAACCATTCTGGCTCTATTCAGGACACCGTAAACTTTCTCGAACACCACTTTATGCTTCCGGGACCCCATTAAAGCTCCTTTAGAGATTTCCCTTTTGAACTCTGTCATCATCTCTTCAATGACACGTGTCGCTCTCCAGAGCGTAAATGATTTTCAATTATCCTGCCTAGATTCTTGAAAGAAGATTTCATAGTATGCATTACAAGGAATTAAAGGTTTATTAATGGATTAATGAACTACTTTAATAAAGAATATATTCATTAGGATAGAAAAATCTTCTAACAGATTTTATTTTATATAGAATTGTATAATATCTCAGGAAGAATTCTAGAGCTTACTATAAGTCCTTGAACAGGAATTCCACACACACACACACACACACACACACATATATATATATATATATATATATATATATATATTTATTTGAATATATATATATATATATATATATATATATTTATATGAATATATATATATATATATATATATATATATATATATATGAATATATATATATATATATATATATATATATATATATATATATATATATATATATACATACATATATGTATATATAAATATATATATATATATATATACACACATATATATATATATATATATATATATATATATATATATATATATATATATATATATATATATATATATATATTCGTATAATGACCGGGAAACATTTCATATTTCCTATTCTAGTAATGTTACAAACTGATGAAAGAAAGATCACGTTGATTACTGATAATTGTTTACAGCGTTAAAGGTGATCAACGCTTTCATTTCAAAGCTATCAAGTTCCATCTCCCCTATATAATAAAGAGCAAATGTCTGGTTATAAATAAAAGGCATCCTCTTCCACCAAACCTCTTTCTAATAGCATCAGGTTAATAGTTAGACAGAGGGTTTTTTGCGATGGAATGCCCTTGGAGTCATCAACCACAATTAAATAGTCCTACTACAAGGCAGCAGTTTTCACAGTTATCTAGCCTTTTGCTAAAATGCAAAACTGCAAGGCAGCAACTGTCCTTTTACTCTTTTAGTTGCCTTGTACGACACCTAGGACGTACGGCAGTAGTATCCTTACGCTCCTACCACAGGGCACACCAGATAGAGAAGGATGGGGGTGGCTATATGCTTTCATAATAGTTCAGAAGATACAACCAACAGCATTTGTATTTAATGGCGGTCAGGTGAGCCCCATTGGATATTTTGCAGTGACGGGAACATAAATGATCTGGAATTAGACGCTTTCATTATCTACATTCGAATTGCCTTAAATATAACCTTAAGGATGGAAATGAATGATTTAAAACCGCAAAAATTAAAATAAACCTAAACAAGGACGAATAACAACGTAAAAAATTAATAACTAATAAGGAAAGAGAAAATGTATCATCAATGAATGGTTAAAATCTGAATATTTCAATAATTAAAATCTATAAAATTGATTTTTTTTGTTTACAAGAAAACATGTAAGAGTTGCATGCATTAAAGTTATTTCTAAACTGAACTTTCGAACAAACTGTTAAACACTGATATTCACCATCGTTAGATTTTTAACATTAAAAAAAGAGAAGTATATGAAAGGGGAACCTTGATTTTATGAACACAAAAACCAACCGCAATACCTATATTTGGAGAGAAATTGCGCTGAAATATTTTTTTTTTTTTTTTTTTTTTTTTTTTTTTTTTTTTTTTTTTTTTTTTTAGGATGATATTTTCAAGCATAATTCTTTTTCACTATTTATCCAAAACTGGAAAAAGAAAAAGGGAAAACATTTCCTATTTTGATTCTGAAAAATGGTCTAATGGAACTTTATTTACCAAAACTCAAACGTATTGTAGCACAATACATACTTATGGAATGAGCATATAGAGGGACAAATTAATGGAATTTGGTTGCTATATATTTGCCTTAGAAAATACTCCCAATGGACCTTTCCTTCGAGTCCCCGGAAAAAAAAAAAAAAAAAAAAAAAAAAAAAAAAAAAAAAAAAAAACAGTAGCATAACGCATCACGGTCCGATTTTGCTTTCCTTTCAATCGTGTGCTTTATATTTGGTGGATGCTCTTGCCCTGTCAATTTTGGTTT
>NC_090737.1:117828012-117830512 GCF_036898095.1 Palaemon carinicauda | reverse complement strand
CCATTTTGGGCCTCAGTAATAAAATGAATTTAATAAATATAAAATGTATAAACGTCAATATATTTAATAGTTCTGATTGAATGTTAAGATGAAGTTATCTTGCCGTTACATATCGGCAAAAAAATAAAAGACAGAAATTGCTTTACGTGCTGATATTTCTATAATAAATCATGACTACACATTGAAAGGCAATGTAATTGTTCACTTATTGATAGAAAGTCATGTGGCGTAGATGCCAAAAAATTTAATAGTTCTGAGTGAATGATAACATGAAGTTATCTTCCCGTTACATATCGACAAAAAAACAAAAGACAGAAATTGCTTTACGTGCTGATATTTTTTATAATAAATCATGACTACACATTGAAAAGAGAAGCAATTGTTCACTTATTGATAGAAAGTCATGTGGCGTAGCAACTGGCAAGATCTCTGACGCCGACTGACGCTGTTCCTCGAATTGCCCATGATATTGCCTGACATGTTCAATTGCCCCTTAGCGTGCTATCTCCAAGGGATGCTGTTCTACTCCGATGCGTTTCATCTCAAGGATAAATGCCTATTGCATAAGGAATTTTCACTGCATTAAACTATCAAATCTAATACAAAGTTTGTTTAAATCACTAAACCATCATACGACACTTCAAAAATTCAAATTTGCAGCAAATGTTTTTATGTTGAACAGGCTGATATAAGGTTCTTTTTATAGTTTATATATGAACACTGTTTTATTGTTGTTACTGAAATTGAAATAATCTATTTTGATTGTTCATTGCTTCTCATATAGTTTATTTATTTCCTTATTTCCTTTCCTCTCTTGGTTATTTTTCCCTGTTGGAAACCTTGGGCTAATAGCATCCTGCTATTCCAGCTAGGATTGTAGCTTAGCTTGTAATAATAATAATAATAATAATAATAATAATAATAATAATAATAATAATAATAATAATAATAATAATATTATTATTATTATTATTAAAATTAAACCATAAACAGCTAATGCAATTTCCAACAAAGCCCATTCTTTATACAAAATGTGAAAACATTATCACCACAACGAACCGTCAAGTGATACGAGAGATAAAAAACTGCAGGGAACAAAGAAAAAAAAAAATCTCCCAAGACCAACTTGGGTAGGGAGCCAATGGGAGGGCTGCATTCCCTCGCCTCACTTCCATCAACCAATCATCATCGTTGCTTCTGAAACGCCTGAGGATACGGTATCTCATGGCCCCCGGGGGTGTTACGTCAACATTTTTATTGCCTTAATTGGTGTCCCGGCAAAGAATGGGGCTTGTTTCTTTGTAACTTTTTAGTTCTGTAAGGAATACTAATATATTTTATGAGTTTAATTAATATTTGAAATGATTATGTTATGTATATCTGCATATCTACTATATATATTATGAACTATTTATTTTTAAATGAAAAAAAAAATCTGGAAATATCAGCATTATGAAGCCAAAAAATTAAGTATTTCTGTGTGTGTGCGAGAGAGAGAGAGAGAGAGAGAGAGAGAGAGAGAGAGAGAGAGAGAGAGAGAGAGAGAGAGAGAGAGAGATGATTTACGGGTTAGCTTTTTTTAGTTTCATCATAAAAATATCTTCATTACATATCTATGAAATCTTTAGCGGTAAAAAAGTAGGATGGTTCAAAGAGTAATTAATGTCATATCTCATTTTTTTTTCATAAATAGTTAGGATATGTTTTTTATGAAGATATTTCAGAAAAAAACATAAAATCTTTAGAAAAGACAAAATTCCTTTTAAATTCTGCAATGAATATCTAGTGTTCCCTAAAATTGAAAATTAGCTGTTTACTAAAATAATCTTAATGTTAAATAATGTCTTTTCTCAGATTCTTACATTCATAGGTATTATTTATAAGTTTTTATAATATAATGTGTATGAATAAGTAATTCATTCTCTATTGTTTTTTTGACGTAAACTATATTCACTTTAATTATAAGACTTTCTCAAGAAAGCAACAGAGTATTTCTAAAATATGAAAACTTTATAGGAAGCTTAAACTAAGTCTTGTAAATCCTTTTTTACGAAATTCAGGAGCGTTGTTTTCAAACCTTAAAACAGAATGTTTCTTTAAAATCGACTTAAGTAATCTATTTCCTTTCAATCTAACGATTGAAAATCAAATTCTCTGAGAGGCAATCAAGAGGAAATTTCATGAAAAAGACAACACTTTTCAGCAACTATTTTCTTAAAAGCTTCTGCCTTGCACGATTCTTTAGTCCAAAGCCTCTGAGTTTTCTTAAGATAAATCCTTTTCAATATACTAAAAAAATTGACAAATCTTCAAACTGTTATCATTTATCTTTAGTTCTGTGTCTTTGTATTAGGAATAAATCCTCAACTAAAATAGTCTGATTATTTTGTTCCTAATATCCAATCCTTATTGGGCTATTTTCCCTGTTGGAGCTCTTGGGTTTAAAGCATCTCACTTTTCCAAATAAGGTGGTGCCTTAGCAAGTAATAATGATATTAAT
>NC_090737.1:117805512-117820512 GCF_036898095.1 Palaemon carinicauda | reverse complement strand
AAGGCCAATTATAGAAATAAATCTCCTATAAAGTGTGCCTTGTTACACGTACCAGGGACGAGGGATCGTTTTTTTTCGGTGGGGTGCTTAAGTTTGAAAAGGCACTGACGGCGAAGGCCTCCCCAAGAGATTTTTTTTTTTTTTTTTTACGAGGAAACACCCTTAGATGTGATTTCTTGGCATCTGACAGCAGATTGTAGCAACAAAGAGAAATTTTTTGGATGATTTTATATGACCAATTTCAATAATGAAACATGTGAGCCGGTACCAAAAGTAACTGAATAGCATTATATTATTTCGCAAAAACAGAGACACGGGAGGCCTGATAAATTACTGCCTAGTAAGTTTACTCTCAGTAGTATAAAAATATTTACAAAAATCCAATTCAGCAAAATGGAAAGAAAAACTAGATTTCAATCAAGCAAGATAGCAGACAGGTTTTGGAAGCGGGCATTCAACAACTGACCATATCTATGTAATTAACCAGATAATGGAAAAATCAACAGTGTATGAAAAAACCACTTTTTATGGTATTTGAGGACTATAAGAAAGCTTTTGATTCTGTCAAAACTTTAACAGTCATGAAAGCCCTTCAACGATGAGGAATAGATGATACTTATGTTAGAACACTTGAATATATCTATATGGCTAATACAGCAATCCTAAAATATTTACATATAGTGAGAAAACATCAAATTGAGTAAAGGAGTTAGACAAGGAAACCTTATGTCTCGTAAATTATTCGCAGCGTGCCTAGAAGTAGTTTTCAAGAATTTAGATTGACAAAATTTAGAAATGATCAATAATGGGAAATACCTTAACAGCTCAAGATTTGCAGATGATTTAGTTTTAATTACTGAATTGTGGAAGGAATTTCTAAAGATGATAGAAGATATGAATAGAAAAAGCAGAAATGTAGGAGTGAAAATGAATTTGAAAAAAACAAAGATGATATTCAATGAAAATACAGGGTTAGTGACGAGTTAATGAATCTAAGTACTTAGGACAGACAGTAACAATCTGTACAGGGCATGAGACCGAAATGAAAAGATGGATAAGGATGGGATGAAGATCTGTTGGTGAATAAAAAGATATTTTTAAAGGTAAAATGCCACTTTCTCTAAAAAGAAAAGTATCTAATGAGATGGTCATCCAGTATTAACTTATGCATCAAACACTTGGAATCTTACTAAAGCCTTAGATCATAAACTAGTTAAAACTTGAAGAGCTATGGAAAGAATAACGATAGGAACTCCAATAAGAAACAGAAAAAAAACAGCATGGATGCAAGAACAAATAAAGTAGAGCATATTCTAGCATGTAAGAAACAGAAATGGACATATGTAGGATATGAAGGATCCTTGAAAATCATATTTGCTTTGAGAACCACACGTCATTGAAGAGATGATGACAGAGTTCAAAAGAGAAATCTCTGAAGGAGCCTTAATGGGGTCATGAAAGCATAAAGTGGTGTTTGAGAAAGTTTACGGTGTCCTGAATAGAGCGAGAATGGTTTTTAGATAGGTTATGGAGCCTCCTCGGGCCGGTCATCTTATTACGTCTTCAGGGGATTCTTGGGGTCGCTAATTGAGGCAAGGGGGAGTTTAAACTCTACCTTGTTTGGAAAAGCAAATTTGAACCATAATCAAAAGCTCCCAGCTCCAAGAAAACGTAATGCAATTGCAAGTTTTTTTATGACACCGTCAACGAGAGTTGAGAAGTATACTGTATTGTATAAAAAATTGTATTTGCGCAGTTGAAATGAAAAAAAAAAACTAATTGAAATACAAAATTTCCTCCTCTTTGCCTAATCAATATAAAATTCGGAAATCACATCTTGTGAATGAAAGAATTTTCTATCTTGAGAACAAAATCTGTTATACTGATAAATCTTTCACAAAAACAAATTATCCTTTCCGTTGCAAAAATTGCAAAAAATAATTATCAGTCTTAGAGAGAGAGAGAGAGAGAGAGAGAGAGAGAGAGAGAGAGAGAGAGAGAGAGAGAGAGAGAAAAGGTATGATATCATTGCAAGGTTATACAAAATAACTGCAGTATTTGGACATTACTATCAACATCAAAGCTAATCTCAACTAAAAGACACTTGTTTTTATTCTGAAACTTATGAATCCTACAAATTCCCAGAAAAAGATATTCCAAGAATCTGAACAACCTTAAAGCAGCACCAGAAATAGATGCCGAAATAACAAAATCTATTCAACGAATGCTAAAGAAAAAACTTATTCCAGTTATAACTTTTGCGTCATATTGATACGAAATTCCAGGCAGTTGAGATGCTATCACTCAGCTGAAATATCAGATTTCAGTTGAAATGGTTCGGTTTTAAATGTCAACATTCGGTGGAATCTCCTGTTAAAATTAGGTGAAATAATTTTTTATTATTTTGTGGAATAACTTGTCAACATTATGTGTAATAATTTGTCAACACTCGGTGGAATAATTTGTCAACATTCTGTGGAATCATTTGTCAACATTATGTGGAATAATGTGTCATCACTCGGTGAATCATTTGTCAATTCTGTGGAATCATTTGTCAACATTCGGTGAATCATTTGTCAATTCTGTGGAATCATTTATCAACATTCGGTGAATCATTTGTCAATTCTGTGGAATCATTTGTCAACATTCGGTGAATCATTTGTCAATTCTGTGGAATCATATGTCAACATTCATTGGAATCTTCATCTTCGAGGTAAAATTCCGGTCTGTTGAAATATCATCGATGAGATGCCATTTTAGTGACAGAAAATCTCTTCACTATAACATCCGAATTTTCATCGTTATTTGGTTGAAATGTCAAATATGAAGACGCTTTTTATTATAAAAATGTCATCGTCAATGTAGATATCTAATCAGTAAAAATCAATAATTGAACTAATAAATAAAATTTGTATCCAACTGAATTATGATCATCGAGAGATTACTCTGAGTTGGATTTAGGGAATCTGGGGTATGTAACTGGTGCTACGTCCTGTGAGGCTATTCAGCGATGAAGGTCAACTGTGGGAAAACCAAAAGTTGTTTATGAAGTAAAAGCTATAAGTTAAAAGGAAGCAGGAACAGAGAAAATGTAGAAGTATAATAAGTAAGTGCAGCTAGGGCACAAAGGAACGCTCAAGTACTGTTTACAGTGTATCATGTTAGATGCACTGTTGACACTACTTCATAATGAAATATCTTGCATAAGATAACGTAATGGTATACACAGTTGGACACAGGAATTCCTGGTACACCTCACTCTGAAGAAGTACACCCAGTTACACCCTTGCTGCACGGAGAGACCCTGTGTTTAGGCCCCGCCCACTACCTCGGCCGGCTCTTCCTACACTATCTGTTTGGTTACTCGACTTCAAGTAAGAGTGTGATAGGATGCCCTTCTTTGGACCGAGGTGTGACAAGGACTCCTGTGTCCAACTGAATTATCAAATTTAAAGATAAAAAATCAAGTTTAGTTAATTAAAATACCATTATTGAGATTCTATGGTTATTATTATTTCAAATGAAAAACTTTCTTCTTTAGATTGTTAAAATCGATTCAATGAGCAATTGCAGTGAATGACACGTAATTCCAACCGGAATATTCCAGACATAATGCGATATGCATTAAATTGTCGAATTCCCATTGAAGAGAGCCTCATCAAATACCAATTAGAGTCGGTTGCAACGTCACCATAGAGATGCTGCAATTCCTCTCGGGAGATTTCACCCGAGTTACGACCCGCGTGAGATCGTCGGACCGCAAGCGGCAAATCTCTGTGAAATCTCTTCCGCTAAGCATCTCGACCCGACCCCGTTAAATTGACCCCATGAAATATTGATTAGAAAGACATTTCTCTGAGCCTCAGGGGTTAGAAAGTGTCCATCTCCTGTTCTTTTAAAACGCTCTCTCTCTCTCTCTCTCTCTCTCTCTCTCTCTCTCTTTGAAAATATTCGTAATAGCTCAGGTATCACAATTTTCTAAATCCCTTTTCCAACAAATACAGGGGGATAAGCCAAAGCGCACACAAACTCATACACACATGCTAACACACACGCGCGCACACACACACATATGTATATATATATATATATATATACATATATATATATATATACTGTATATGTATATATACATACATACAATAATATATATATATATATATATATACATATATATGCGTAAAAATCACAGGAATACGTGATGCTCAGATGCAGAAGAACCAAATGGATTTTCCCTGTGGTTCTTCTGCATATATATATATGTATGTATATATATATATATATATATACTGTATATATGTATGTATATATATACATATGTATATACATATTTATATATATGTATATATATATATATATATATATGTATATATATATATATATATATATGTGTGTGTGTGTATTTATAATTATATTCTTAAAGCCAAAAGTATACCTTAGCCCTCCTTTAAAACCTCAAAACCTCTTAAGTAGATCTCCAGTCAGTCTTCGACGAAATAAGAAGCCAGAGGAAAGCCAAGAGTCCGTCGTGTTAGAAATGAAAATGACCTATTAGCTTATGAAAGAAACGCAGTCAATGCTCCCTAGAGTTTCCGGTTACGTTTATGTTAAGAAGCTGAAGATTACAATCTAAAATGGTAAAAGAAATTGCTGCGGAAAGAGAGAGAGAGAGAGAGAGAGAGAGAGAGAGAGAGAGAGAGAGAGAGAGAGCGTAATATATTCTTCAACAGGAGAAAGATCAGGGAGGCAGACGGGCGTACAAAGAAAGCAAGCAAGCGATGTTCCAAAAGAGTCGTTGACAGAAAATAAGTTTTAAAGAAGTTTCGAGAACTGAGATGCTTGAAAGACTAATTAGTCTCTCGGAGGAGACATCTTAATTAAGTCCGAGGAAGACTCCGCAAAATTTATGCCTGAATGCATGCATAATCACATATTGTTTTGAGGTCATTTTTTTCCTTTTACTTTATCACTTTATGGCCTCTCTCTCTCTCTCTCTCTCTCTCTCTCTCTCTCTCTCTCTCATACCGAAATTAAGACCTGGCCACTAGGCACAGAAAGACGTATGTCGACTATGACGTTGGGTCCCATTTCTGTATACTTATCAATTAATTATATTGAATTATGCTGCTCTTTGATGGAATCTAAAGATACTGAATAGTTATTATGTTTGATTAAACTATTATTTAGCCTCACTTGTGTTTATTATTTAATTAATAGGTTATTCTTACGAAAAAGAAGCCAAAAAATAAAACTCTCGGATTTCAGTCAGAGAGGTAATCGTGCTAGGGAAAGTATACGTCTGTTAGATACAAGCATTGACAAGGGCTCCTGGTGACTACCTACTACCTACAATTGACATTTTATATTATGTCTAGAATGCTTCACCATTATCCGCAATGTTGTCGTAATACTTTCGTGTTGCAACTCTTAACAAACCACAAGAGGCAACATGACAACAATAAACCGAAGATTGAATTGAATAGGTTGGAATCATGCTGTCATGTTTGTTTAGTAGCGTACCATCACGAACATGCATAGTTGAATAATATATATTATCAGATTTGCTCTCTCTCTCTCTCTCTCTCTCTCTCTCTCTCTCTCTCTCTATAATATATACGTAACTTTATTTAATAAAATGTTAGCTGCTGTATTACTATTTATGTACAATACACTTTTTGTTAATAAGATATTAATATCCTTTCACCTCTATCCAATCTTCAGTCATAACAAATATTAATAATGATTATATTATGTGCACACCTCAACAATCATTTCATAACTTCAACCCACTAATGACTGCATACCTGTATTAAAAACTAACAACACCTTATCTATATCAATGGTAAATATATATATATATATATATATATATATAAAGATAATTTCTTGTACTGATATAATGATATCCATATAGAAAGGTGAGCGTGGCAGGTGTTAAGGTCACGGGGCCCCACATCATGGTTGACACATGTCATTCTGTAACCCTCATTAAAAAATTTATGGTATACAGATGTTGGAACGCTTCTTTTAAATTGGTTTATGTAAAGACCTTTAAGTACCCGATAATAACATGATTATTTCATGTCACGATTAAAACGTATACATATATACTACACACACACATGCATATATATATACAGTATATGTAAATATATATATATATATATATATCCGTATATATAAGTGTGCGAGTAAATATATATATATATATATATATCTATACATACACACACAGATATATATATATATATATATATATGTATATAAATATATATATATATATATATATTTATATATATATATATATATATACATATATATATATATATATACATATATATATATATATATATAGAGAGAGAGAGAGAGAGAGAGAGAGAGAGATTTATATATTTATATATACATAAATAAATATGTGTATATATATATTCATATATATATATATAAATATATATATATATATATATATATATAAATATATATATAAATATATATATATATATATATATATTCATGGCTTAGCTATATTCTTAGGATATATTGTTTGAGAAATTGTATAATGATATTCATACCGGTGTATTTTTTCAGTAAGACAATATTTCATTATTATTCTCTTTTACAAAGCATTTCTTCAAAAGTATTATCAAGTTCGAAATAGGTCATCGTTAATTGTACACGTGTGCAGAATAATATTAAAACCCCTTCTTACCATTATGAAAGCCAATGAATTCCTTTTAATGAAAGGATTATTTACTTGTTATTCATACTTTTTAACCATATTATATAATTAACAGTCGTAATCTTTCCGTCATACGGTGTACCTTTCTGCTCTCAAAGGTTATGGTGGCCGATGTGGTAACGTCCTTGATCGGTGAAGGCCAGACTGGGGTTTCAGTCCTGCTCTAACTCGTTAGTTTTTTGGTCTCTTCAACCTTACAAACCTTGTGAGCTAAGGATATGGGGTTTGGGGGAGCTTATAGGTCTATCTGCTAAGTCATCAGCAGCCATTGCCTGTCCTCCTTGGTCCTAGCTTGGGTGGAGAGGAGACTTAAGCGCTGATCATATATATATATAGTCAGTCTCAAGGGTATTGTCCTGCTTTAGAAGGCAATGGCACTGTCCTTTACCCCTGCCATTTATGAGCGGCCTTTAAACCTTAAACATGTTGATTGAATGGTTTTCTTAAAGGTATTCTATAACAATCTCTCTCTCTCTCTCTCTCTCTCTCTCTCTCTCTCTCCTATTTTCCCAACCTCCCCTGCAGTGGCAGGCAGATGACACGGATTCCCAGCCTCGTCTTCGCTGGCAAAAATGAGTTGGTGCAGAAATTCTTAGTGTTTTCTGAAATGAGAGTTTTCGGTTTATGTCTCCCGCAGGAAATTTCCGTCATAGAACCCTTCACAAACTTCGGCTTTGGGAATGAGGAGTAAAAACAAACAAGGAAAAAAAGCAGACGAAAAAAAGGTGTATAGTCGACACTTCTCTCTCTCGCCTTCTCTCTCTTTTTTTTTTTTATTTTTTTTAGGAGGAACTTCTGCGTATGCAGTAGTATACTTCTTGAAATTATCGTATTTTTTTTTTTCTATTTTTCAGTTTTTACATTTTAAATGCAATTAATGCCATGACAATAATGAAAAGAGTATAAAGAATTTTTAAATGTATACTACTGTTACATAGAATTTGCAAATTAGTTGATTGAAAATATTTGATTAGCACATACCAAACGACAATTTCCGCCGATGTAAATCAATTCTTGCCTTACTATTCTAAAATTAAATCTCTGTTTATTGGAATATTTTTATTTTTACCATTTTTCATGCTTACTAGATGATATGACTCGTGAAAATAGGTCTATCAATAGAATTATTAATTTCTGCTCCTGTTTTTTCATACCAGTTTACACAAACAGATTATAATTCTTAATCCTGCCCTTGAAGTTTTTTATCGGCAGGCCAAACAAGATTTCAGAACTCATTTATCAGTTAAGCGAAATATTTCAAATTATAACAGCCATATGATACGCTCAAAATATTTTCTAATGATTATTTAATAAATACTTAGATCGATAGAGAGTACTGTAAATTGTAGTGACATTTAGTATTTCATCTTTCATGATACTTATACACAAATAAAGTATATACGTTTACTTCTATTTTTTTAAATAAGCATTAATTCAAAAAGTAGATCCAATAATTCTGAAAATAAATACCATTTGCATTACATAAGGGAAGCAAGTGTTTGGATATATATATATATATATATATATAAATATATATATATATATATATATATATTTATTTATGTATATATATAAATTCATATATATATATATATATATATATATTTCTTTTTGTCACACCTTGCTCTCCCCGTACTCGGATAGGAGATTGGCAAGGAGTAGTCATAGCCTGGTGAAATGGGGGTGTTTGTGCATGTGTGTGCATATCTATCTGAACATTTAGACGTCATTTTTGACGGTTCGCGTACACTAGTCAATATAATATAATTAGGTAAAAAGAAACTCAGAAGAATCATTTATAGAAAAATGGCGTATTTCCCCCTAAGAGTTTTTATCTGCTTCCACTTACCAACCGTTGTATCCTTTATGGGTCTGCTGTTTCCCATGGGCCGTTTTACACACATTGTCTCAGAGTCGAAAATTATATGGTTTCGGCAAATTTTTTTTTCTTTTATAGCCGGATGCCTTTCCTGCCACTAACCCTCAACCTCATCTCGGGCTTGGGACTCCCACCCCTATAGGAGCTGTTTATCGTTATGTCTTCTCCAATATAAAATAAATAACAAGTGTCTGGATATATATATATATATATATATATATATACAGCCGTTTCTAGTTCACTGCAAGATAAAGACCTCAGATTCAGATTTCATCTCTCTGCTGTCCAACCGTAGATTAGAATTAGTGGGCAACTTTAGTAATAATAATAATAATAATAATAATAATAATAATAATAATAATAATAATAATAATGATAATAATAATAATAATAATAATGACTGAACAAACGTCCATCAGAAAAGAACATAAATGTTTGAACGAAAAAACGAAATCGAGTGCTGAGCAAAAATAGATTTGCGAATGGTTACGTCTCGTTCACAATTTTATTGAACATATCTCCCAGGGAGAATGGATGGCTCCTTTGGGAGCATATCACCGAGGGAAATATAGGGCAAACGAAGTCCATTTATGTGTCCCTCTGTGATCTCACTCCGGAAGCTAGTCGAGTACTGGAATATGTTTGGGGATTTCTGGAAAACGAACTTCCATTAGACCGTTTTCAAATTAAAAGAGGGAATATTTTCCATTGTTCTTTAAAAATTTTTTACAAATTGATAATTCAAAAGAAATATTGTTGAATATATCACCAAAACACCAAAGCTTATTTCTACACATATTACAGCTCAATCTCCCTGTAATATATGTAATTAAGTTGGTTTGTAATGATAGTACAATTAGAGTTTCTCATTTTATATTTATTTGTTTTTTATGTATAGCCTTGAAGCACCTATAGACGATGAATACAAAATTGAACAGTTGTTTGAAGGTTCAGCATTCCAAAACGTTTCATTCCTTTCTTTGGACAGCCTAACTTAACTGCGACAAAGCATAACATTTTATTAAACAACGAATCGATTCTTCAGAGGAAAATATATCAGAGTAGAGTGCAATGGTTCATTGCTCAGAGATGAAGAAAATGTAAGGGAAGCTAACTCTTTCCAATACCACATTCTCTCACTCTCTCTCTCTCTCTCTCTCTCTCTCTCTCTCTCTCTCCGGCGTAGGATCTTGGGTTGTGTGTGTGTGAGTGTTGGGGGTGAAGGGAGGGGGGGGGGGGGGGGGTGGCTGAAGCTCGAAAAGGCTCTGACGGTGGGAGTTCTGATGGGTTGATTTCAAGTCTAAGAACAGATTCCTGAATTACACAAATATATGTACAGTGTACTTCAAATGATCTTATATCTCTCTAGATAGCTCGATTGGTAAATTCGTCCATGCAGGCATTGCTTCGGCTCAGGGCATAGGATCGAATCCTTGCTCAGCTAGAAGACTTTATCATCAATGAATTTCTAATGGATATACATTCCTAAGGGTAGAATTCGATATCAAATGTCATTGCGATGGATATTGACATTGATTAAAATCACGAGTATTAGTGATATACAATCAGTATATATATATATATATATATATATATACATATATATATATTTAATTTATTCAAATAAGTTACAAATGCCCCTTATTATCGAACTCCCTCTGCCTTGGGATTTCAAACGCTTTGGGAAATTTCTTGAATGATGAATATTTCTGCCCGGTCAAGGACTCGAACTTACAACCGATATGAATAAGGATAAACATTCATTTGTTTACACCAGCCTAACCTATTTCCGTTTCTATCGCTTATAGGGTATTTGTAACGTAGCTGAAAAACCTTTATAATACTATAAAAAAAATCCCTATTAACCTTTCTTGACATCCAACAACCTATCATCTTTGTTAACCTTTCCTTGGAATAAAAATATAATAAAAGGGAACCTTTCTTGTGATCTATTGGCAATGATTTAAAATGACTTTGATATCGTTAGAGAAAAAAACATTCCTTTGAAATGGACTTTTGTAAAGTGCAAAACATTTTTAATATTCGCATTAATCCCGGAGACATTATAAATATGTTTGCTTACATTTCCGTCTCTCCAAACTATCATCTTCAACTCGATGCCCAGCACCAAAATTCCTTAAAAGTATTGCGATCAATATTCGCAATAATAAAAATTAATGTTGACAAATAACTAATATATCTTTAATAGATTAATGCAACACCCACACTTTACTTATACAAATGAAAATTGGCTCTTCTTGTTAGATCATCATCATCCCTGTCATGTAGGTGACCTCTTCTCTCTCTTTCTTTCTCTCTCTCTCTCTCTCTCTCTCTCTCTCTCTCTCTCTCTCTCAATGATCTTTCAGAATCAGATTTTTTTATATTCATAATTGATCTACCATTGACCTAGGAAGACCGTGGCCGTTACAA
Source organism: Palaemon carinicauda (assembly GCF_036898095.1). NCBI lineage: Eukaryota > Metazoa > Arthropoda > Malacostraca > Decapoda > Palaemonidae > Palaemon > Palaemon carinicauda. The sequence continues at coordinate 117,809,461 of NC_090737.1, read as the reverse complement.
TTATGGGAAAACATTATATATATATATGTATATATATATATATATATATCATACATATACAGTATATATATATATATATATATATACTTAATGGTTTCTTTTAACCTATAATGAAACAAGAAACAGCTTTACTGACATCCATACATTTATTAAGAAAATTATGATAAGGTTTACTTTATAAACGATTTACACTCTGAAACGCCCTTATTAAAAAACAAAAATTCGCAGGTGGATGACGTAACCCAGTCTGGCGTTGGCGAGTACACAGAAATGTGACTATTTTCCTTTTCATTATTTGATTCGTCTATGTTGATTACGGTGATTATAAGGATATTAGTTTACACCATAGGCTTGCACCTTTTGGCATATAACTATTACTCCTTAAATCATTTTTATCTGTAATGAATAATGATATTCTCCATTCAAGGAAATTCAATTTGGCAGGGCTGTCCCAAATTCATCCCACCAACCTTAACTATGCTGATGATTGTTATCTTAGTTACTTTTACTAGGAAATGACTTACCAATTATGTGTTCCGGTGAAGAAAGGAAATACTAAACCCTTTCATAAGTAAACTCAGGTTGCTTCTGGTATCATATAAAAAATTCACACCATTTTCTGATAAAAATATTTATTCTTAATAAGGAAACGATCGTTGGACAATTAGCCAACTACTAATTCTCTAACCTCTACCCTCCTACTACACTTTTTGACACACGTGGCTTAAAATAATTGACTATATTAGTTCGGATAAGGTGCCTCTGATGCCATCTATTGGCGGTAAAGTAAAACTCTTTGAGTGTAAGGGACGGAGCTCGAGAAGTCTGCGTTATTATGGCTTTCGAAATATAACAATATTATTATTCTAAGTAGTTTTTACCAACAATACATGCCATGCCATGAAACATATTAATTATATCTTGGTTTCATGAAAAAGGTAATTGAAAATTACATTAAATAACTGTGTAATTACTATATTATCTCACCAATTTCGGTACATGTGGTGGCAACTGGCGACCTTCCCCAACTCTGACCCCCAAAAGTAATTGAACTAACGATTGTTTGCAGAGGAAATATTTCTCTGACTTTTATTGAGAAATTTGTAATTTCTTAAGAATTAAGTTGTTGCCAAACAACAAGAACATCAAGTTCACGTGTGTCTGCTTTATAGCAATTTTATTCCCAAAGAGAAGCAGAAATGAAGTGGGGAAAATTATTATAAGTGGATGATGGGGATCATTAGCAATTAGGACTCTCTGCTGAGGCCATCCTTTAGCCATGAAAAGAAATAATGTGTAAAGTTTTTTAATCCTTGTATTCTGGAACCTTTCATGATGTCTTTTTTGGTTTAAAAATAGCTAAATATAATCTACTTAACTTGAACTTAATATTATTTATACCTGCCATACATATTTTTACATAGGTATTAATCTATCACTCTATTCCAATTGGATAGAATCATTTACATGAATGAAACAAAGGACGTGTGCTGTCCTGATTTGGCAAGAAGTAGAAACACTTGGTTTCCATTCGAATTTGAAGAAGTGTTGCAACTCAGCCTCAGAATTAAAAACCCAAAGTTTAACCAAAACATGTTCGTGTCCGTAGCATAGAGTCTGTTAATTAATCATAAGGCCAATTATAGAAATAAATCTCCTATAAAGTGTGCCTTGTTACACGTACCAGGGACGAGGGATCGTTTTTTTTCGGGTGGGGTGCTTAAGTTTGAAAAGGCACTGACGGCGAAGGCCTCCCCAAGAGATTTTTTTTTTTTTACGAGGAAACACCCTTAGATGTGATTTCTTGGCATCTGACAGCAGATTGTAGCAACAAAGAGAAATTTTTTGGGTGATTTTATATGACCAATTTCAATAATGAAACATGTGAGCCGGTACCAAAAGTAACTGAATAGCATTATATTATTTCGCAAAAACAGAGACACGGGAGACCTGATAAATTACTGCCTAGTAAGTTTACTCTCAGTAGTATAAAAATATTTACAAAAATCCAATTCAGCAAAATGGAAAGAAAACTAGATTTCAATCAAGCAAGATAGCAGACAGGTTTTGGAAGCGGGCATTCAACAACTGACCATATCTATGTAATTAACCAGATAATGGAAAAATCAACAGTGTATGAAAAAACCACTTTTTATGGTATTTGAGGACTATAAGAAAGCTTTTGATTCTGTCAAAACTTTAACAGTCATGAAAGCCCTTCAACGATGAGGAATAGATGATACTTATGTTAGAACACTTGAATATATCTATATGGCTAATACAGCAATCCTAAAATATTTACATATAGTGAGAAAACTCAAATTGAGTAAAGGAGTTAGACAAGGAAACCTTATGTCTCGTAAATTATTCGCAGCGTGCCTAGAAGTAGTTTTCAAGAATTTAGATTGACAAAATTTAGAAATGATCAATAATGGGGAATACCTTAACAGCTCAAGATTTGCAGATGATTTAGTTTTAATTACTGAATTGTGGAAGGAATTTCTAAAGATGATAGAAGATATGAATAGAAAAAGCAGAAATGTAGGAGTGAAAATGAATTTGAAAAAAACAAAGATGATATTCAATGAAAATACAGGGTTAGTGACGAGTTAATGAATCTAAGTACTTAGGACAGACAGTAACAATCTGTACAGGGCATGAGACCGAAATGAAAAGATGGATAAGGATGGGATGAAGATCTGTTGGTAAATAAAAAGATATTTTTAAAGGTAAAATGCCACTTTCTCTAAAAAGAAAAGTATCTAATGAGATGGTCATCCAGTATTAACTTATGCATCAAACACTTGGAATCTTACTAAAGCCTTAGATCATAAACTAGTTAAAACTTGAAGAGCTATGGAAAGAATAACGATAGGAACTCCAATAAGAAACAGAAAAAGAACAGCATGGATGCAAGAACAAATAAAGTGGAGCATATTCTAACATGTAAGAAACAGAAATGGACATATGTAGGATATGAAGGGTCCTTGAATATCATATTTGCTTTGAGAACCATACGTCATTGAAGAGATGATAAGAGAGTTCAAAAGAAAAATCTCTGAAGGAGCCTTAGTGGGGTCATGAAAGCATAAAGTGGGTGTTTGAGAAAGTTTACGGTGTCTTGAATAGAGCGAGAATGGTTTTTAGATAGGTTATGGAGCCTCCTCGGGCCGGTCATCTTATTACGTCTTCAGGGGATTCTTGGGGTCGCTAATTGAGGCAAGGGGAGTTTAAACTCTACCTTGTTTGGAAAAGCAAATTTGAACCATAATCAAAAGCTCCCAACTTCAAGAAAACGTAATGCAATTGCAAGTTTTTTATGACACCGTCAACGAGAGTTGAGAAGTATACTGTATTGTATAAAAAATTGTATTTGCGCAGGTTGAAATGAAAAAAAAAAAAAACTCATTGAAATACAAAATTTCCTCCTCTTTGCCTAATCAATATCAAATTCGGAAATCACATCTTGTGAATGAGAGAATTTTCTATCTTGAGAAAAAAAAAAAAACTGTTATACTGATAAATCTTTCACAAAAACAAATTATCCTCTCCGTTGCAAAAATTGCAAAAAATAATTATCAGTCTTAGAGAGAGAGAGAGAGAGAGAGAGAGAGAGAGAGAGAGAGAGAGAGAGAGAGAGAGAAGGTATGATATCATTGCAATGTTATACAAAATAACATTGCAGTATTTGGACATTACTATCAACATCAAAGCTAATCTCAACTAAAAGACACTTTCTTTTCTGAAACTTATGAATCCTACAAATTCCCAGAAAAAGATATTCCAAGAATCTGAACAACTTTAAAGCAGCACCAGAAATAGATGCCGAAATAACAAAATCTATTCAACGAATGCTAAAGAAAAAACTTATTACAGTTATAACTTTTGCGTCATATTGATACGAAATTCCAGCAGTTGAGATGTTATCACTCAACTGAAATATCAGATT
>NC_090737.1:117780003-117792503 GCF_036898095.1 Palaemon carinicauda | reverse complement strand
CCATTCACTCAAAACTGAATCCATATTGAAGGGAATGCCAACATCACCCCGAGAGAGAGAGAGAGAGAGAGAGAGAGAGAGAGAGAGAGAGAGAGAGAGAGAGAGAGAGAGAGAGAGAGAGAAGGCTATCTTCCCGCAGTAAATAAAAAGGGAAGCGTTTCGTGAATTATCCCTGGAAGATCCGGCAGGTTACACTCAAATTTTGCTGATGGGAAAAACGTCCTTGAGAGATTTTGCCCTGACAATAACCAGCGCCTGGCGATAACGTCTCTATTGTGTCTAGGACTTCTTTGGCCCTTTTATTATCTCTCTCTCTCTCTCTCTCTCTCTCTCTCTCTCTCTCTCTCTCTCTCTCTCTCTCTCTCTCTCTCTCTCCCTCTGTTTGTACTTGATTGTATCAGACCGACAGCTATTTATTATTATCATTATTATTATTATTATTATGATTATTATTATTATCATTATTATTATTATTATCATTATTATTATTATTACTACTACTAGTTAAGCTACAACCCTAGTTAGAAGAACAGGATGCTATAAGCCTAAGGGTGCTAACGGGGAAAGCAGCTCATTGAGGAAAGGAGATAAGGAAAAACACTACAAGAGAAGTTTTAGAATAACAACATTTAAATAAACATTACATATAAACTATAAACACTTCAAAATAACAAGAAGAAAAGAAATAAGTTAGAATAGTGTACTCGAGTGTACCCTTAAGAATGAGAACTTTACCTCAAGACAGTGGAAGACCATGGTACAGAGGTTATGTCACTACTCAAGACTAGAGAACAATGGTTTTGTTTTGGAGTGTCCCCCTCCTAGAAGAGCCGTTTGTCACAGCTAAAGAGCCTCTTCTAGCCTTGCCAATAGTAAAGTAGCCACTAAAAAAATTACATTGCAGTAGTTAACCCCTTGAGCGAAGAATTGTTTGGTAATCTCAGTGTTATCAGGTGTATAAGGACAGGAGGATGGGGAAAGAATAGGCCAGACTATTCGGTGTATGTGTAGGCAAAGAAAAAAGTTAGCCTTAACCAGAGAGAGGATTCCAATGTAATAGTGTCTGGCCAGTCAAGACACACCATATCTCTCCAGCAGTACTATCACAATGGGTGGCTGGTTTCCTGGCCAACCTACTACCTATTTATGGCTTTAAAAATGTTCTCCTTTTTGTCAAGGCCAGTGTATAAGGAGGATACCACAACGCATATCATCAAAAAAATCTTCATCTTTCTTGTACTAAAGAAAATAACTACATTAACTACACGCCTCTCTTTAAAGGTTTAAATACCGCTCATGAATGGCAGAGGCAAGGGACAGTGACATTGCCCTATCAAGCAGGACAATGCCCTAGAGATTGACCATATTTACATATGATCAGTGCCCAAGCCCCCTCTCCACCTAAGTTAGGACCAAGGAGGGTGCAACCAAAGGAACTAAACAGTTTGAGCGGTACTCAAACCCCAGCCTGGCGTTCATCAGTCAGGGATGTTACCACATCGGCCACTACGACCATGTAAAGGATATTCCCTCTTAAGTTCAAAAAAAAAAAAAAAAAAAAAAACTTACACAACTATGTTTCTGTGTGGCCTCTCCCGCCATGCTAAGTACTTCACCACAATAAAGACATCTCTCATGACAACTTCATTTTGCAATATCCTCGTGTGATGCGCCATCCTTCCCCACTCTGGGTCCATGCGGCAGCCACCCCCACCACACCCCTAGCCAAATACACCCACAAGCCTCTTCATTCTGTGAACCTGCATCTTCATCCACACTTGGTATAAATCGCATCTTCATCCTCACTTGGCATCCAACTCAAGCATTTCTGAAGGCTGGATGAAGAGAGTAGAAGACGGGGTTGTATGAGGGAGGGCGATAGGAGGGTACTCTTGGTGTGAGGGGGGTTGTCGTTTGGAGGAATATGTATTATTCCTTCAAGGATTGGTGCCTTGGAAGTGGGGAGGGGGTAAAGGGAGGTCCGCAAGGTAGGGGGGAAGGAGGAGGAGTCTGTTGATGATTGCGGGTTTGAACTGAGAAAAGGGTAGGGGGTGGGAGGAAGAGGATGCAGGGGAGGGAGAGAGATGCCTCGCGAAAATTGGATCTAGTTAAGATATATGATTGCCGGAGCCCCAGGCCTCCGAGGCTCAGGGATGAATCGTTTACTTAGAGAATCGTCTGAAGGGGTCTGCTGGAATAATCTGGGATAATCTGAAATTGTTCCGTTTAGGAGTTATCAGCGTCACTCTTTAAAGAACAGTACTCTTAGCAGAGGGGGCCTTGAGTAATTGGATGCCTGAAAGTTTAGCGGGCTCGTTCGTCCATATTTTCTGTTAATTCGTTAGGGGGAGGGGGTTATAGGGGGCAGATGGACTGGCTGGGGAGGGGGAGAAGATTAAAGGAACAGTGGCTGGAATCGAGAAAATGATACCATCCCTTGGGTCGGGGATTATGAAATCTGGAGCAGATGAAGAGCCACTCGCTTCCCCAGTAACTTTGGACGATGTCACTTTTTTTTTTTTTTTGGGGGGGGGGGGGGAGTTTCATTTCATTCCTTTTCGACGGTGGTTCTGCTTTTGTTTCTCCTTTCTCTTGTAGTTATTGCTTCTTTTATTACATGCAGGAGCACCGCAGCAGTCATAGTAGTAGTAGTAGTAGTTTTTTGTAGGAATTATTTATTTTAATGTTATTACTGCCCTTAAAATATTTATTTCCTTTCCTCACTGGACTATTTTTCTTGTTAGGCCCCTGGACTTATAGCATCCTTCTTTTACAACTAAGGTTGTAGCTTAGCAAGTAATAATAATAATAATAATAATAATAATAATAATAATAATAATAATAATAATAATAATAATAATAAGAATGAAAAAGAATACCACATTGATAGTCGAATTCATAAATTCAAGAGATCTTTTACCTCCGCTTGTATAAACCTTCGAAAATCACAGAGCAAATAACAACTTTTGGCATCGACCGAACCGTTTCAGAGAGTTGATTTTAGCCTAAAGGGGAAGACCAAGCACCCAACAATGTCGACATATGCTGTATAACAAATATGCAATTGCCATCATTCATGCTGGCGGTATTTTTTAGATTTATATCAGAAGCAGGTCATCTGAAAGACATTTAATTTTATAATTTTATGGTTTTAAATTGAATTTTTTTTTTTTATTCTTTATCCAAAGAGAATTATGTCATGATATCAGGAACCTCAAAATAAACAAATCATTCATGCAAGTTGGATGACAGCTGCAAAAAATTAAAATTTTACAATTATAGCAAAAGAGAATTGTCGCAAAAGGAGCTGATATTATATCAAAAACATAAAATAATATAAATAAACAGAGTTGTGGTAATGGATGAAGCATGAATGAGAGTCCGGATGTCAGAAAACTCAATAAATCATTCATGCCAGGTGTATAACGGCTGCTAAAATGAAAATATATAAAAGCATAGTAAAAGATATTTATAACAAAAGGAGCTGACATATTCTCTAAAGAAAATAAATCAATAAACACATTTCTGATAAAGCATAAAAATGTAAATTAAGGTTAATTAAATGAGGGATTTATATAAAAGGGGAAGGTAAAGAAATTGGTCCCATCCTAGATTTGTGCTCATCTAAATTCCAGAGTTATAAGACCCAGATTTGCATGGCTGAGGACTATGAAGCATGAAATAGCATATGACGAGTGGAGAAGAATAGATTAAAAAACTCAAGATAGAGACGACAGGTGAAATCTAACCAAGGCCCTTTGCATCAATAGGCGTAAGAGGAGATGATGATGATGATGATGATGATGATGATGAAATTCCAGAGCAAAAGAGTATTGTGACAAAAGGAGCTAACATATTCTCTAAAGAAATTAAATCGATAAACACCGTTCTGATAAAAATGTGAATGCAGGTTAATTAAATAAGAGATTTATATAAAAGAAGGTAAAGAAATTGGCCCCATCCTAGATTTATGCTCATCTAAATTCCCGACACAGCTTGAGGGACAGGCATGTGACACACACTTGAATCGGGCCGCCATGAAAGGGGAAGGCGAACTGCGAAGCCAAGAGAACCGGCTGTCAATTACGGTGGCTTCGAAGGACGTACTTCCAGTGACTATTATTTATTATTATTTACTATTATCCATTTTTCATTTTTATTTGTTTTTATTATTCTTAACATTTTTATTATTTATCAATTATTATTATTTACTACTACTACTATTATTATTATTATTATTATTATTATTATTATTATTATTATTATTATTATTATTATTATTGACAGCAACTCAGTGTTCAACAATTATTATTATTATTATTATTATTATTATTATTATTATTATTATTATTATTATTATTATTATTATTATTATTATTATCAACAAATATTGAAAAATTCAGGCAACGCAAAGCTACTGAGAAAATTAGTGTCATTATGTCAAATGATCTGAGAAATAGATTCATATATAAATAAGGTCTCCCACCATCACCAATCCGTAGTAGCTAGCGTGGTTATGAAAATGGCCAAACCCCAGCCATGACTAAGGACATGTCTGAGGCCTTTGTTGTGCAGTAGACTTGTTGTTGTTGTTCACGAGTCTCATTAATAACGAGGAAGACGGGTTGCTTATCAAGTAGATTATGACAGAAAATAGTTGGACTGAAAGAAGTCTTCTGTGTAGCCATAAACATAGATTTAAACATCTTGATATAATCGATAATGTGGCTTCTGTTAGGAAAACTTAGTCTTAAAGATAAGGTTTAACGAGCAATCGCACAAGTTTTAGGCTTGTTTTAACCATGGGTTATGCTTTAAGTGAAATAGCAGCTGTTTGTTTTGAAAAATAATTTGAAAAATAGTCCAATACATCTCTATATATCGCTTTATATTTCATGTCTTTATTGGTAGAATGATGCGAGAGGTCAGAGAAAGGACAACGGCAGTGAGTGAGAATTTGTAAGATAAGGAAATCAGATGTGAGTTGCATATTTGATAACTGCAGGTGTTACTTCACTGATTGGATGGCGAGGGGGAAACTGCAAAACCTGGTTGAAAGATTTTGAATTTGTTTGCAAAATCATAAATCTAAAGGCAGTTGTAATCAACATTAAAGTTGTAAGGGTAAGCAGAACCTAGGAATGTAGAGCAATGAATGTTGATAAGGATGTAGGAAGAAGATAAGTAATTTATTCATACAATTATTGGGAGTAAATATCACGGACGATGGTAATAGGAGAGATGAGGTGAGTTACACAACAAGTAGAGCAACATAGGAAAAACAATGTATGCAAACCATCGCGTCGTGAGGAAATCTTATCTGTTTGAGGAATCAAATATTGCAATGTATGATAAGATAGTTGGATCAACTCTCCATTTATGAAGTGAAATGAGGATGTTGAAAGTATTTGAAGGATAGATAGTTAAAGTTGTAAGAAATTAACTGTTTGAATACATGCAATATAAGAAAGATTCATAAAAGTGAGTAATTAAGAAATTCCTAGTTTTAGGGGCAGGAGAGTGAGCCTATAACGGAAGATGGGACATAACAATCGTTGGATAGGATGTGTGAAAGGTGGGGACTTGATGTTTGTTTAAAGGCCAGTCATGAACACCAGAACAAGGGACCAGGGACATTGCACTAGCAAGCAGGATAATGTCCTGAGACTGACCATATACACATATGATCAGCGGCCAAGACCCCTCTCCACCCAAACTAGGACCAAGGAGAGCCAAGCAATGGCTGCTGATGACTCAGCAGGTAGACCTATAAGCTCCCCACCCCATCTTTAGCTTGCAAGGATGGTGAAGTTGCAAACACTACAAGAAACTATCGAGCTTGAGCTAGACTCAAACCCCAGTCAGGCATAAAGCAAGGCTTTAACATGGTACTGATGAACCTTTTGTGAAGGTGTATGAAACAGCTCTAGTTGTAAGTGCTTTAAAATTTAGTACCAGAAATATAAATGGGACAGAAACTGTTGTGTCGTTGCTGTTTTTTTTTTTCTGGAGTGACCTAAATTTATCAGAATCGCCACAATGCTGATTCTATATATATATATATATATATATATATATATATATATATATATATATATATATATATATATATATACATATATTTATATATATATATATATATATGTATATGTATATATATATATATATATATATATATATATATATATATATATATATATATATATATATATATATATCGTACCATTACTTCAACAATTAGAAGAAAAAGAAAGCAAAAGGTAACATAGATGAGACTATAAAAATCGTTGGTGCTAATCAGTTTTGTCGATTTCTTCCTCCTCATGGAAGGGAACCTGAAAATTGCTTATCCACTCTGCCGGGCGGAGAACCGGCTCCATAAAAGTCCTAGAGGGTCAATCTTGGTGCCCTCATCTTATGAGGGATTCACCTACCGAGGAACGGCGCAGTGCCTGTGGGAGTGATTGGATCGTTTCGTCTCCTCATCAGAGGTAAAAAAAAAAAAAATAAAACCAGTGGAAAGAAAAATATTTCCCAGCCTCTGAGACCTTTCATTTTTTTTTAAAGTCCCAAATTCTCTTATCAGATATCAATGGGGATATCATTTAAGACGGTTAGCGGTAACTCAAGTCACTCCATATTAGTCTTTCAAAACGTTATCATCGTTAGAACTGACAATTCATTAACGCACAATGACGCACAAATGGACTGGTCCAATTCACGCTCTGAAGGACGCTGATTGGCTGATAGATTCCTGCGATAAATCTGATTGGCTGATAGTGATAGATTCCCACGACGAATCATATAAACAAAGACAGAGGCTTCAGCTCTCTGCATCAGGCGCCGGTGTTTTGCTTATAAATTGCCTGCTGAATTTGAACGAGATTCAAACAGTGTAACCACGGACAAAAAATCCGGGTGATGTGGCTATGGCTACTTTACTTAACGACGACAGTAGACCGACGAGATAGGTGATCCGGGTAAATTATGCCTAAAGTTCCTTTCGAAGATTATCCAACTATGTATGATATACTGATTCCATAAAAAAAAAAAACACACATCCACACAGACGCACATATACACTCACTCACACACACACATACATATATATATATATATATATATATATATATATATATATATATATATATATATATATATATATATATATATATATATATAGATATATATATATATATATATATATATATATATATATATATATATATATATATATATATATCTATATATATATATGTATATATATATATATATATATATATATATATATATATATATATATATATATATATATATATGTGTATGTATATATACATATAAATACATAAATGTATATTTATACATATACATACATACACACACACACACACACACACACACACACACATATATATATATATATATATATATATATATATATATATATATATATATATATATATATATATGTATATATAGACACACACACACACACACATATATATATATATATATATATATATATATATATATATATATATATATATATATATATATATATATATATATACACATATTTTTGTATATGTAAAGTATACATACGTATATATATATATATATATATATATATATATATATATATATATATATATATATATATATAAATAAATTATATATGTGTGTGTGTTAATATAGATATACATGCATATGGGCGTGTAGTGTTTTTTGGACACACGAGAGAGAGAGAGAGAGAGAGAGAGAGAGAGAGAGAGAGAGAGAGAGAGAGAGAGAGAGAGAGAGAGAGAGAGAGAATAGGAATGAAAAGATTTAATGAGAAATTTTTTTTTTTTTTACTAAATGGATTTCATTCAGTATCTCAGTTACGAAGAAGATATAAAGAAAAAAACGTTTATAGAAAAACGAAAGAAGAGATGAAATGATTTTTTTCATAATTAGGTATAAAATCAAGAACAAAACGACTGAATGTAAATGTTACCCAAACACTATGACCTCTACGAATAACAGCATAATAATTACACATCTATAAAACCCTTGTCCATTCAATGTAGGAAATAGAAGGACTGACACTATTTTGTCCTATTTTCTAGATAGATAGAAAGTTAAAAACATTGTGAAACTGAAGCGAAGCTAAAACAAGCAAAATGGAATTAGTTTTATCCAATCTACGCCAGTAAAGTTTTATGGCATTCACGCCACCATTATCGTATCACAACCGCCATAAACTTCACACAGTGATCATTCCTAACACAGAAATTTGATTAAACAAACTTTTTTTGAACTAGCGTGTATATATATATATATATATATATATATATATATATATATATATATATATATATATATATATATATATATACATACATATATATATATATATATATATATATATATATATATATATATATATATATATATATATATATACTTATATGTATGTATACACACACACACACACACACATATATATATATATATATATATATATATATATATATATATATATATATATATATATATATATATACATATATATATACAAATTATATATATATATACATATTATATATACACACATATATATATATATATATATATATATATATATATATATATATATATATATATATATATACATATATGTATATATATGTATATATATGTCTATATATATATATATATATATATATATATATATATATATATATATATATATATATATATATATATATATATATATATATATATATATATATATGTTTGTGTATGTATACTCTATATACATATCCATATCATCACCATCATCTCTTGTTTTACCCTTCATAGTCCCCAGCCATATAGGCCTGAACCTTCCTTTTCTTTTGGTGCCTTATGGCGCCCAGTTAAATGTTTGGTGAACTAATCTCTCCTGGAGAGTGCGGAAAGCATGACTAAACCATCTCCATCTACCCCTCACCATAATGTCATCCACATATGGCACTCGAATAATCTCTCTTATAGTTTCATATCTAATCATGCCCTGCTATTTAACTCCTAATATTCCTCTGAGGGCTTTGTTCTTATAACTACTAAATCTGTTGGAGAATGTTTCATTGTCATACCATGACTCATGTCCATACTGTAATAAAGATCTAACTAAATTAATATATAGCCTGATTTTTAAGTTACTTCAGGTGATTTTATTTCTAAAATTTATTTAACCTAGCCATTGTCTGAATTACTTTTCTCAATCTTTCATTAAACTCCCATTCTAAAGACCTTGAAATAAGATACCATAGGTCCTAAATTCTTAAGTGATTTTATCGCATTAATCCTCTCTCCCTCCAACATTTCATCTTCCATTGTATACTCCGTTCTCATCATCTGGTAAACAAGAATTGCAAATCCTGGGGTGATTTGCTAATAAGGACAGCGTTATCACCATACTTTAGGTCAGTTAATTTTCTATTGCCAATCCAGTCCAATCCTTCTTTACTATCTTAAAGTGTTCTACGGATTACAAAATCAATGAGGAGAAGAAACAACATAGGTGACAACACATTCCCTTGGAATACTTCGCTATTCACCGGAAATTCATTTGATAAGCCTACACCAACAATAACTTTGCACTTCTTATGCTCATGTACAGACTCAATCAAATATAATCATTTAAGAGGAATGCCATAATGACTCTGGACTCTCCAAATAATTGGCCGGTATACACTATCAAAGGCTTTTTCATAATCCACAAATGCCATCAAAAGTGGATTTATATGTTCTACGCATCGCTGTACAGCATGTCTCTGTAGTAAAATTTGGTCATTACAACTTCGACCTTTCCTAAGTCCTGCTTGTTCATCTCTCAGCTTTAGTCTCTTTAACATACGGTGACTGTATATTTCCATAACAACTGACGTAATTATAATGCCTCTGTAATTATTGCAATAAATCAGGTCTCCTTGTTTTAGCATTTTCACCAACATTCCTAACCCCCATTCGTCAGGTTTTGCCTCTTCATACTACATTCTATAAAATAATCTTGTAAGTGTTCCTGGGGGTCACTACATGTTCGGCCAATATCATTTCAACACTTATTCCATCGTATCTAGAGGCTTTCCATCTCCTAAGCTTTTTAATGATAGCTTCGACTTCAAGCACACTGAATTCATTCATGGGCACACCGAGGTCTTCCCCAGCTTAAGGTATATCAACAAAATCATTCCCTTCATATTTTCTATTCATGACCTCAATAAAGTATTCCATGCAACGTTCCCTCTCTTCATCTTCTGTTGTATAACAGATCCATTTCTCTATGCTTCTTCTTCTTTGCCCTATAGAGATTTCATTAATAATTCTATAAGCGATTTTTACACCATAGCCACTCCCTGAATTCATAGCTTTGTCAGCCTCATCTGCTTTCCTGTCTAAATATTTTCTCTATTCATTCTTGGCTTCTTTTTTTAACTTACTATTAATACTGAAATACTTGGCATGCTCTACCTTGTAATTCTTATTACTTCCTCGAAATATATCAACAATCAATCTCTGTCTTTGTCACATGTATATGTAAATACACTATATGCATATATATGTGTGTGTATGTTTGTTTCTGTGCTTATTATTATTATTATTATTATTATTATTATTATTATTATTATTATTATTATTATTATTATTATTATTATTATTAGACAAGCTACACCCCTAATTGGAAAAGCAAGATGTTATAAACCTAAGGGCTCCAATAGGGAAAATAAATAAATATATAATCGATGAGAAAAAAAATAACAATAAATTATTCTAAAAAGAGTAACATCAAAACAGATATGTTATATATAAACTGTAAAAAGACTTATGTCAGCCAGACCAAAATAAAAACATTTGCTGCAGGTTTGAACTTTTGAAGTTCTACTGAATCAACTACCCGATTAAGAAGATTATTCCATAACTATGCCACAGCTTAAATAAAACCTCTACACTACTGCGTAGTATTGACCCTCATGAGGGAGAAGGCCTGACTTTTAGAATTAAGTGTATATATATATATATATATATATATATATATATATATATATATATATATATATATGTATATATATATATATATATATATATATATATATATATATATATATATATATATATATATATATATATATATATATATATATATATATATATATCTGTATGTATGTGCAAATGTATGAATTTCCTTTTTCGGTAAGTGTATATGTATTTGAGTATATACACAAGGAAAATTAAATTAACAAGGGAAAACATTCTTTATCATTTGGATTGCTTCAAGCAATGCTCTCTTTAATCCATATCCCAATAAGTAATCTATCAACAAAATAAATTTTCTAGAATCAAGAGAAATGACTCTATGAGCATCTCAAACGAAACAGAAATTCATTTTCATTAATTTAACGACACTACCGTTTGAGAGTTATTGGGTTCTTTGACTGGCCAGACAGTACTACATTAGACCCCTCTTTTTAGTTAAGGCTCATTTTGTCTTTGCCTACACATACACCGATTAGTTTAGCCTATTTTTTACACTTTCTCCTCTGTCCTCAAACATATGACAACACGGAGATTACCAAACTATTCTTCTTTGCTAAAGGGGTGAACTTCTGCAATGTAATTGTTGAGTGGCTACTTTCTTCTTAGTAATGTGTAAGAGACCCTTTACCTATGGTAAGCAGCTCTTCTATGAGAAGGACATTCCAACATCAAATCATTGTTCGCTAGTTTTAAGTAGTGTTTTAGCCTCTGTACCTAGACTTTCTACTGTCTTCGGTTAGAGTTCTCTTGCTTGAGGGCACTCTCGGGCAGGCTGTTCTATCTTATATTTCTTCCTCTTGTTTTTTTCTTTCTGTTTATTGTTTATATTATGGGAAATTTCTAATTTAATATTGTTGCTGTTCGTAAAATAATGTATTTGTTTGTTTATTACTTCTCCTGTAGTTTTTTATTTCCTTGTTTTCATTCCTCACTGGGCTTTTTTTTTGTTAGAGCCCTTTGGCTTAGATCATCTTGCTTTTCCAACTAAGGTTATAGCTTGGATTGTAATAATAATAATAATAATAATAATAATAATAATAATAATAATAATAATAATAACAATAATAATAAAACAGTTTCAGCCACGTTAATTTGTACGAGTCACCCTTCACACAAGTGCTTCTCCCGTTTTTATTTTCGAAAATCATTTGGGGACACTTATCCACTTACATGTTTTTCACTATATTAAAAGGCCATTTTGAAAGTATTTCTACACGGGCATGGACATAGTGACTACGTTAATTAATTATGATAGTGAAGATCATTGTATCTTACACTGACATTTCCAACTCTTTTATAAGGTAGAGAATGTTATATCAAAGATTAAATGGCTTCAAAGGATTGCAATACAATACAGCTTTTAGATGAAGATTTCGTAAGACTTTTGATTAGTAAGTGTTCACGTATACACTCACACACACACACACACACACACACAC
>NC_090737.1:117762503-117765003 GCF_036898095.1 Palaemon carinicauda | reverse complement strand
AGGAGCTGTGTAGAAGATGCAAGAGTCAGCGAATAATTTCTGTCAATGTCAGGTCTTAAGCTGATGCCTTTGTGGGTAAATCTCATCATAATAAATTAGGTTTTCCCTGCGCCAAGTGCTGAAGAATTTTTTCGAGGCTCGGGGAGAAACTCCGGTGTTCTTTCGGGTCGGCGAGCCCGGCGCAGTTGGGGAATTTTCTATTTGCATATTAAAAACTTCAAAGGGAGATGAAAGAGTCACTGTTCGGGTAAGAAAAAAAAATGGCTGGAGTATAAAACTTGGAATACTTGGCGCTTAGATAAAAAAGAGTTTATGCTATTAGTACACTATTTTTTATTTCAATGCTTTTTAGTTACAAGAGTTAATTATAACAAGAAGTTTGTTCTTAAAGGTTAAACTTAGTTTATTTGTTTAATATTTTATGCAAAGAAGCTGTGTTTGGATACGGTGGACATTGTTGAAGGAGATAGGACAGAAGTTTCTAACAAGGGGTATAAAGATATATCTTCTTTATATAATATCTGTCGTTTGAATAAAGATTTTCAATGGTAGTTAAAGTCAATATTTAGGTAGAAACGTTATATGCGATTTGCATTATTTAGTATTATGTATTATACAAAGATTGATTAACACATAGTATATACGAAATTAATCCTGAATAAATGTGTAATTTAATGAGAGTATAATGAGTGTACTTTGTTATAAAAAGTGGCATTTCCTATATATATATATATATATATATATATATATATATATATATATATATATATATATATATATATATATATATATATATATATATATATATATACATATACTGTATATACATATATATATATATATATATATATATATATATATATATATATATATATATATATATATATATATATATGTATATATATATATATATATATATATATATATATATATATATATACTGTATATATATGTATATATATATATATATATATATATATATATATATATATATATATATATATATATATATATATATATATATATATATATATATGTATATATATATAGAAGGCTGTCAAAAAATCTTACAAAATAGATAAAACTTTTATATACAAATCATTCGCAAGAACTATCTGATACTCTTTTTCTTAAAGATAGGAAGCCTTCTTTAAATTTCCCAGAAGAAGGTTGTGATAGGTTTCTAAGAAATTTTAAACGCTGAATTTTGTGCTCTTTTGTATAGCTGTTTTACTGACTAATATGTATTTTATTAACTAATCATTGCTGACATTATGTTTTTACTAAAAAAAAGCAACGTACCTGCATATTTATAAATTACGAAAGTTATGTATCATCATGTGATGATATAAAGTTTCTATGTAAGTTTACAAAATTTCCTGTACCTCGTCAAATACCAACTTGCTTGGATAGGCAGTTAACCTTTTTAATTTTGACTAAATGTAACAACTTAGTGCTTATTACACGCGAACCGAATCTTATTCAATAATGGTGACATATTTACGAATAATCCTATTATTATCTATACAAATGTAACATTTCCAGGTTTTAGTTTAGGATGATTATGGGCGGAATACAGTTCAAATTCTTGCTATAATGAATATAAAAATAAAAGAAATAATTTTACGATGATTATCTCTTATCAACTTCTGAACTTCGAGCGCTGAAGTCAGGAGTACCTACGGGAAACTGGAAAGGATTAATGTTAATTAGTAATGATAAGTTGTCATCTTTCTTCAACGATACCGACAAGGATATATATATATATATATATATATATATATATATATATATATATATATATATATATATATATATATATATATATATATATATATAAATATATATATATATATATATATATATATATATATATATATATATATATATATATATATATATATATATATATATATATATATATATATATATATATATATATATGTGTGTGTGTGTGTGTGTGTGCATTTATATATATATATATATATATAAATATCATTTAAACTGAAGATAAAAAAAAAAAAACAGTTTACAGATGAAAATATAATAACACGAAATGGATCTAGACGGAAGAAATCATTCGGTGGTTTTTCATCAAAGCCTTAAACTTGACGTCAACGTCATTCAAATATATGAAAAATCATATAGGAAATAAAGAAAATTATCAGTGAAACCATAAAATAACACAAATTCATAGATGAAAATATAATAAAACGAAATGGAACTAAACAGAAGAAATTATTCACAGGTTTTTTATCAAAGCCTTAAATATCAACGCCATTTTACGGAAGCAAAGAATGATCTCTTGTCAGTCTTCATATGTTTAATCAACTCGACAAATAAAGCATAATAAACTTGAAAGGTTCTGCTATCAAAGGTCAGCACAACAACTGTGTATTCCCTAGACTTATTTTCAGTATGGGTCGGTTGGAAGAAACCTTACAGATTATACGGGCTAGCTCTTGTCCGTTATAGGAACGATATGATTAACCTTTTGCTA
>NC_090737.1:117726719-117746719 GCF_036898095.1 Palaemon carinicauda | reverse complement strand
TAGAACAGATAATGGTTAGAACAGTTTTAAAGAATCTAATACTACTGAAAAGAATTAATGGTGAGATTTTATTGTTGCAAAAACCAACGATTCCTGTTCCGGCTTCAATTTGCAAAGAATACTTTTAGTTGCTCTTCAGATAAACGTGTTTCAAACCCTACCAGAGTTCCTGGAATAAAAACCTCCCAAAAGAACAAGAAAATTTCAGCTCATTCATTGGGCAAAATCTTTCCCAAATAAGGTTTTTAAGATTTAAAGGCCCCTCATGAATTGCAGGGGCAAAGAACAGTGACAATGCCTTTATCATTTATACACATGATCAGCGCCTGAGCTGCTCTCTCCACCCCAAACTAGCACCAGAGAAAAATAAATATATATTTTTTTTATAAATCGAAAAATCTAACTTCGGTAATTTTATTTTGATTAAAACCTACCTTGGGGGGTCTACGTTTCAAATGTTCAAAATTTGGCCTTGTCGCGTTAATTCACAGAGCTTAGAAATAGAAAAAAAAAAAAATAAATAAGGTATAATCAACATGTTTGCAATTTACTTGACGGTCCACGGAAGCTGTGTCTTGTAACAGTACTTTCCAGTAACACAAAGCATATTTGTCATAGTAAAATATTCAATTTGTAGTTAAGAAGTTAGATAAGATATACTCAACAAACTGGAAATAAAAACTTCAAAATGCCTAGTATGGGCCAGAGGATTCAACAAGTAGACCTATAGGTTACCCCAAGTCTCCAGTCCTTAGTTCACAAGGATATTGAGATTAAAGACACTATTAGAAACTATCGAGCATGAGCATGTCTCGAACCCGAGTCTGGCAGAACGCGAGGCAGGAACGTTTCCATCAGGTTCCTATAAATTCCTTGTTATAAGATATTTTCATCTCTATGATGAAATTCCTTTTTTTGTCAATGTCACTGATAAAATCCCTCTGTTATGGGGACATGGAGTTAATGAGACATATCTTGATTTCTATATATTCTTTATTATAGGACATTTTCATCTCTAAATTAAAATTTATTCTTCTGTCAATGTCAATGATAAAATCCTGCACAGGGACGTAGACTCGATGAAAATTGCATTAGACGATAAATAAGAATGATAAAAATTATAAAGATATAACGTACTCCTTTCTATATGCATGTCCAAAAAATAAAATGAATTCATTACTTATGAAAATAAATTATTTCTCTTGTTATTGTGAATATAAGTAACATCAAAGGTCATTAAATTAAGTTAGCGTCCATCGATAAGATCATTATTATCATTAGTCCCTCCCTGAGAGAAAGCCTTTGTTTGGTGTGCCGTGTCACGCCATTTCTCTTCCCTTTCTATTTTCCATCGTTCCATTTTATCTATGTACCATTTACAGTGTTCATTATTACGAGAATACCCCGTTCCTCAACCCCATTTTTAATTTATTTTCTTTTTTACTCTGCCTTCACTCCCTTCATCTCCTGTGTACCATCATTATGTTCCAGTTTTATCTGTTCTATCTTCTCCATTTAATTACTAGAAACTATTTTAGTTCATTTTTGGTTGATTTTTATCTTTTAGTGGCAAGCAGGAAAAGATTATTGAATTACTTTGTTACGTGGGAAGAAAGATGATGTTATGCATACTTACTTACGCACTCGCACACACACACACACAGACACACACACACACACACACACACACATATATATATATATATATATATATATATATATATATATATATATATATATATATATATATATATATATATATATATATATTTATATATATGTATATATACATATATATATATACATATATATATATATATATATATATGTGTGTGTGTATATATATATATATATATATATATATATATATGTGTGTGTGTGTGTGTATATGTATGGATGAATGTATGTTTGCATATAGGCATATATATACTGAATAAATGCGTGTATATATACATATATATATATATATATATATATATATATATATATATATATATATATATACGTATATATATATATATATATATATATATATATATATATATATATATATGTGTCGTTATATATCTATATATATACATATATATATATATATATATATATATATATATATATATATATGTCGTTATATATCTATATATATACATATATATATATATATATATATATATATTGAGAGAGAGAGAGAGAGAGAGAGAGAGAGAGAGAGAGAGAGAGAGAGAGAGAGAGAGAGAGAGAGAGAGAGAGAGAGTTTCTTTTAGAGTATGTAAACCAAGTTTACATTGCTAAGGATAATATCAGACTTGAATATTGTATGTAATGCATTCTGTAATCAAGATAACAGTACTAGAATAATGACAGTATAGGGGACTTTGGGGTTACTGTGAACCAGAATTCTTCTAGTTATGCTTTACATTATTTGCTATTTATACATACATACAATCACATAAATTTATAGTTTACCTTAGCAATTACTTGAAACTGAGCTAAATGCGATTCTGTATGTCAGACGTAATACCCTAAGTTTATATATGTAAGCGGTAATTTTAAAGAGTAATATTGTAAATTTTAGCAATAGTGGTATGCCATTATATACTCACTTGTATTACAATGAAAACATATTTTACACAGTCAAAATTGTAGAAGAAACAACCGCCTGAACTAATCAATTTCACCAGTCCTCTCCAATAGGATTACCACTAAAAGTCTTATCTATACACAAACCTTGACAAGTTACATCTAAATATAAAAGATATCACTGAACTGAAACAGTTATAACATGTTTCATACCAATTTATATTTTTCTTTTTCATAACACTACGAGATTGTTTGCTTCCATTACACAAATTCTTATTCCATTGGTAAATAAGCCACCACATAAACCTCAAATAAGAATTCCTTCACAATATTGTTCTATTTTTTTCACTCAAACATTACAATCGCAAGCACCGATTAATATCTGTGCAACTACAGTACACCTTAGTTTGTCACTTGTCTTTTCCATCCTTTAATATACTGTACAGCGGTGATCAGAATTTGTCCTTTAACACACAGCCCACTCACACTTATTTTTTTTACTCAGGTTTCTCTATTTCACCATCTCTTTCATTTGAAATCACTATTCTGTTCTTTCTGGCGGTCTTACAAAATGAATTCACAAAGGATTCCCTACCTTACTATTACGGTCATTTTGACTCATTGAAATCCTATTTTATCTTTGTCACTCTCAATAGTTTCACAAATACCACAAGATACATTCCGGTCCGATGTGTGCGGAAGCGTCAGTTAGGTGATAACTGACAGGAGAAGTGAATGCAACTAAACTTTATTAAACAAGCATCGAGTTTATATACAGCGATGTACGAGCAAGAACGTCACAAAAATTCAAACATGAAAAAGCTTGAACTATGACGATAACAGTGCAGGGAAGAGCGAGTGATAAGATATAAAATCAAAACCGTTACAGTGTACTAGCGTGTATGAAACAGGTGTGGTACAGGTGTCTCAAAACAACTCCTTGGTAATGGAATTGGAATCACGTAGATCACCATCCCCCTCCATTCTTCATTCCTGCAACAGAAGACATGGTTAAGGGAATAAGCAAATAGATGCAAATGTTTCAAAAAATAAAATCTAAATAAAACATGACTACGACAACATAACGCATTAAACAAATGTCAAAAGTATTCCATTAAATTGAACTACCAGATATATTTGAAATAACTTCATCCTTGGTATATTTTTGCTGAGTTTTTCGATAGGTAATAGATAACCCGTATATTTTATCCATATTTTGAAGAGTCTCATAATTCTCAGGCTACTTGACAAACGTTCGAACTTTTCATGGTGTTTCTTTCACTTCATCAGAATTGTTTAGTTTTTTCTTTTTCATTATTATTATTTTCACGAGAGAGAAATATGCAGGGAAAAAAAGATTGAATTTGTAATAGGGAGTTGAACATATAATTCAAGATAGTGCAAGATGATATTTACAGTTTCATGTATACGCAGAAAATTCATAACGGCACATACACACGAAGCCTATCTCAAGATTTGAAGAACTCAATGTCAGGTTTAAAGTGAGTGTCAGTACACAAATTCTAAGACTTGATGTTATAAGCATTTACCATGAGCCATTTTGTTTTTTCTGTTTCTTTATGATCATTTATTAAAAAAAAAAAACTAATAAGGAAGATAGCAACTATTTTGAATGTGGATGAAAAATCGCAATGAAATATCTTCAGGAAAAATATAAATCAAATAAGTTACAGATGTACAAAACGACAACAATAACGACTGCAAAAGTCTCAAATTCCCTTTATCTAATAAGTCCAACAAGATAAACACGTAAAAAGGATCAGTAACAATCGAATGCCAACAGCAATAGTTTCAAATCCTTTACATATAATAATTCCAACAAATTACAGACGTACAGAGGATCAGAAACGAAGAAATAACAACAACAGTTCCTTTACATATAATAATTCCAACAAATTACAGACGTACAGAGGATCAGTAACGAAGATATTACAACAACAACAGTCTCAAATCCCTTATACCTAATAAATCAAAACATTTAGACGTACAAAGGATCAGTAACGAAGAAATGACAATAACAACAGTCTCAAATCCCTTATACCTCATAGATCGAAACATTTAGACGTTCAAAGGATCAGTAACGAACAAATGAAGACAACAAGTCTCAAATCCTTATACCTAATAGATCCAGAAATTTAAACGTACAACTATCAGATATGAACAAATGACAACAACAGCTTCAAATCCCTTCTACCTAATAAATCCAAAAAGTTAGACGTACAAAGGATCAGTAACGAACAATTAACAACAACAACAACAACAGTCTCGAATCTATATATCTAAAAGCAGCGCCATCTAGAGGGAACCTAACGCTTCCAGATATCGGAGATGGAATAAAAGAGACCGATGAAAATAAGAGCAACGGGCCGGGAAACATCTCGGGGCATTTTAAAGCGATTCATGGCGTTCATCGGAGAATACCCGCTCAGATTTCCAAATGGTGCAATACCAGCGGAAATTTCTTTCTTATTCTCGGAGTAATGGCAATAACGGCACCTGAGGAGCATTTCCTGGCTCTCCGGTAATAAAATGACACCTGTTAACGTTACAATGGGGAGTTCGGAGCAATGGAATGTGGCGCTCTACTATAAAGAGGCTTTGGTTCCGCCTATTTTCTTTTTCGTTTTTTATTTCCTTGTACTTTCTCCTCACGTTCTCATTGTGATGCTACTATCCTCCTTTCAAAGATTTTCTTTTGGGCCATTGATATTATTCATTATTTCTTATGATTTTATATATATCAGTTTAGTGAGATCGGTGTTATTGTATGTACATGAGTCGTGGCTTGACAATGAAGCAATATTCAACAGAATTTGTAGATTTGAGAACAAAGCGTTCAGAATAATAGTGAGTGTTAAATGGCAGGAAAGGATTAGAAATGAAACTATAAGAGAGATTACTCAAGTGTCATATGTGGATGAGATCATGATGAGGAGTAGATGGAGATGGTTTGGGCATGCTCTTCGCACTCCCCAAGAGAGATTTGTTCACCTAAATTTTAACTGGACTCCACAACGTACTAGAAGAGTTGGAAGACCTAGGCCTACATGGCTAATGAATATGAAGCGTGAAGTAGGAGATGATGAATGGAGAAGTATTGATTTGACATCTCAAGATTGAGACTTCTGGCAAAATATAAATGAGGCCGATTGAGTCAATAAGCGTAGGAATAAATAATGTTGATGATGATGATGATATGTGCGTTGAAAGATCAACTAAACATTTATATATATATATATATATATATATATATATATATATATATATATATATATATATATATATATATATATATATATATATGTATATATATATATGTATATATATATATATATATATATATATATATATATATATATATATATATATATTTATATATATATATATATATATATATATATATATATACAAATATATATGCATATACAGTATATATACATAAATATATATATATATATATATATATATATATATATATATATACATATATAAATATATATATATATATATATATATATATATATATGTACATATATATATATATATATATATATATATATATATATATATATATATATATATATATATATGTAGAACTTCCATACAAAGAATTGTGCTCCAGATAAAGTAACAAAAAATTATAAGTTCATCTAGAAAATAGTATTATGTGCTTAAATGTGAACCCCTTATATTTCTTAACTCCTTGAAGTTCAAAGAGCTTGTAAAAAGTATCTATTAAACTTAAAAAACCGTAATTTTAATCCGAAATACTTCGTAAAAACACATTGTTCTCAGCAGTATTTCAGTAAAATACAGGCGACCTAAGTTTTACCTTACTTTATCATCTTCTACATTGGTGACCGTAATATCACTCCTTTACGTCAATATATCCTGGAATAAATGTTGCAAAGCATTTGCCCTCTTTATTTAATGCAAAATTATAATAGTGTAAAATGGATATTTCTGAGTTGGTCACAACGCTGTAAACAATATTCATGTAAAAAATATATAGTTAGATTTAAAATTATCTGTAACCAGTCAAAATATGTCCGTGAAAGATTCAAACAACTAACGTGTCATAGATATCAAGGTCTCAGCCAGGAAAAAATTATTCCGTTGCAATTTATTGGTAACTAATAATTAACTAATTTGTATATGCATTAATGGACGTCCTGCAGGACATATTATGAAGATAAATCACCTAAAAATCAATCTTCCATTAGAAATTAGAGCCACCGTAGTTTATCTTTTTATGGGAAAGCCTTAGATGATTAATCTGCATCTCTCGATACAGATTATCTGAAGTCAAGCTTTCTATAAGCTTCGAGGCAAAGAATCTACCTCCGCTTAATCAAGCTTTGGACTTAAATATTATTATTATTATTATTATTATTATTATTATTATTATTATTATTATTATTATTATTATTGTTGTTGTTGTTGTTGTTATTACTATCATTATTATTATTATCATTATTATTATTATTATTATTATTATTATTATTATTGTCGTTGTTGTTGTTATTATTATTATTATTATTATTATTATTATAATTATTATTATTACTATTATTATTATTATTATTATTATTATTATTATTATCATTATTATTATTATTATTATCATTATTATTATTATTATTACTCGCTAAGCTACAACCCCCGTTTGGAAAAGCAGGATGCTGTAAGTCCAGGGGCCCCAGCAGGGAGATTAGCCCAGTGAGGAAAGGAAACAAGGAAAAATAAAATATCTTAAGATGAGTGATAATATTAAAATAAATATCTCTTATATAGATTATAACGACTTTAACAAAACAAGAAGAGGAGAAATAAGATAGAATAGTGTGCCCGAGTGTAGCCCTGATATTTAATTTGCTCATTAAGGAAATATATTTTATGTTTTATATCTATTCAGTATTTTCTAGCTTTCTATTAAATGAAATATCCTTTGCTATTATTTTCTGAACTCTAATAGCATCCAGTTTCATTTCCTATTCCAAAAAAAAAAATTCTAGGAGCTATCTTTAATTCGATCAATGACTCCTTTTTTATCCTCTTCAATAAATCAGGTGCTTCGTTCAGCATTTCTTAATGACATTCCTCCATGAAGTCACGTGATGTCATAATGATCGAGTTTTGACACTTACACCGAAGTGCGAGTTACTTTACATTATTATTTTATTTTGATTCTTTTTTCACTTTGGTTTTGGGGATTCTTGCTATTGGAATCTTCTATTCCCATTGGTAATAATGTCCGCCCTTTCAAGGTTGGAGTATTGTACTTCGTTCATATTTAGACCTAAAACGTTATCATTCTTTTTTCATCTCGCCTACCATAGAGATATTCATGCCTTCTATCTTTCAACATTGGCAGTTGCCATACTTTTGTTAACATTATCATCTTCATAAGTAGTATTAGTAGTAGTAGTTTCATTATTATTAGTTGAAATATGAGATAAAAATATATCTAAAAACCCTTTGAAAGGATTGTTCATTCAGACACTACAAGAGCTTAGAATATTTTTGTTCCCTCGTGAAATGACAATGCCCAATTTTCACTTACTGAGATGAGTGATGAAAATATGATAAATATATTTGCAAGGTTGTTCTTTCTAGCGTTAGAAATTAGTGTTTGCAATATCAAAATATTTTAAATTGGTATTCATTTTTTTAGCGTTATTTATTAGTATTTCTCTGTTTTCATATCTAAAGCAAATCGTGAAAAGCTTTCTAATAATATTAGTTATATTGTTAATGGAAAAATTGTTACTCAATTACATAGAGAATATGCAACAAAAACTTGATAAATTTTGAATAAAACCAAAGCGGAAACATTACAAATATATTTATAGATATATATACATATATATATATATATATATATATATATATATATATATATATATATATATATTTATATATATATATATATATATATATATATATATATATATATATATATATATATATATATATATATATATATATATATATATATACATATATATATATATATGTATATACATATATGTGTGTATGTATGTATGTGATTGTACACGTGTATACATAATACTATGAACTAAGAGACGAAAAATTAATCCATGCTAAAAGGATTATGATGAAATCCACTTGGAACTAATTTCATGAGGTTGGGGGAACGGAGTAAGATGTACAACGAAATAAACAGACATTCGATTGCAAACTTTATTAATAAGACACATAACACTGAGGCGTGAGCAAGCAAGGTAATCCAATTATAGCTGAGCAAATAAAGTTACCAGATGCAAAAGAAACATGCACACACTGAAAGGGTAAAGTAGAACGAGTAAGAAGAAGAACAAATAAACAGAGAACAAGGATATCGATAAAGGAAAATTACAAACAGGAGCATAAATTCATTGCGGAGTAAACATTTGTTTACAATAAACACAAGCATGTGCGCAAATGCTACACACACACAGATTGAGCGGAAAGACTTCTGCAAAATGCGAACGGATATACCAGCCACTGGAAATTGGATCGGATGAGAGAACCCCGCTAAGATTAATGGAAAAGGAATTATCTAAACTGGTTTTAAAGAAAAGGGGGAAGGATTAAATCCGAGTTGAGTTCAGCTGCGAGAGGAAATATGATAAAAAAATTAGGAAGAGCTTCAGAGAGGGATTATGCCTTGGGAAAACGAATGAGATGCATTTCAATTATTCTCTCTCTCTCTCTCTCTCTCTCTCTCTCTCTCTCTCTCTCTCTCTCTCTCTCTCTCTCTCTCTCTCTCTCTCTCTCTCTCTCTCTCTGTGTTTATGTCAGGTTACAATATACATACACACACACACACACACACACATATATATATATATATATATATATATATATATATATATATATATATATATATATATATATATACATATATATATATATATATATATATATATATATATATATATATATATACATATATATATATATATATATATATATATATATATATATATATATATATATATATATATATATATATATATATATGTATATATATATATATAGATATATATATATATATATATATATATATATATATATATATATGTGTGTGTGTGTGTGTGTGTGTGTGTGTATGTGAATTATTATTCTTCCTAACGTGGAGTAATACATAACAAAATTATGACTGGTATTTATTGAGCAATTATGTTTTAAAGAATGAAACCCGGCGGTAGTAATGGCACATGTCAAAGATAAAGTAAGCTCTAGATAAAAATTCTTTATTTTCTATCCCTTACCCAAAAAGAGACAAGAAAATTTTAGTAATGTTTATTCTTTACATATTGATATACACTCACCGTTACAACAACCAATTGGTATCCAGATTGAATCTTTTCTTGACAGCATCTGATACAATAGAAACTCGGACACCATAAGGTTCCGTTCAAAGTCAAGAAGAAAGTTGAAGACTCTAGTGGAAGTGGGACAGAGGGAAAGGGATCAAAAGACGCCGACCACCTCTAAACTTTGGCCATTGGTAAGTTTCCTCAGAAGGTGAATTGGATTTTTTCTGTCTTCCTGAAGACAAAGGGAAGATGGAACGCAATTGACAGACCTCAGCTGACGGGAAATCTTTCTGTTTCTTCTAAAATCCTAATGCAAAGAGAGAAAATTGTGGAACGAGTTGTATTTAGCATTTGTTGTAGCGTTGAGGAATACAACTAACTTGCGTGTGACAGCTTATCTTCATATACTGTTAAATCTCAGTGTATCATTAGTGTTTTAATGTGACTTTGTGGAATCCAAAGAAAATAAAAGGGGATTTACTGAAGATACATCTTGCTAGATAATCTAAAGTATTTTAGTGTTGCTCACTTGGTGAATTAAAAGCATTTATCTTTTATCTCACGAAAGAGAAGAGTAGGAAGCGAGTTGATTGAAGGCACCATATTGGAAAATATCTGAGTAAAGACCCAAGTTTGCTTAGGGCACTATATAAAGAAAGTGCGGAGCAAAAATGAGAAAATACTTCATATGTTTTACAATTGATACTAACCATATAAAACATGTTTATTTAGTGGTCACCTTTTTATTAGCACAATCTAATTTAATTTCTCTATGGGCTACTAGGGCTAACGCAATGTATGGTTGGAAAGGTAACCAGTGACTCGAGCAGGTGTGGAAAGTTAACAATTAATGAAACTTTATTTGGAAATGTAGACAATAACACAAACACTATGGAAAGAAAGCAATTTACACAACTATACAGGGATAGGTGGCCATTAATGCGAGCAACATATTAAAAGGTAGCCATTAACACAAGCATGAAAGGGTTCTCATTAATAAGAAACCACATATTGGAAGGTAGCCATTGACAAAAGCACCCATGGAAAGGTAGTCCTTGATACGAGCAACATGGTGAAAGGTAGCCAGTGTCACGAGCATGTGTGGAAAGATAGCCATGGATACGAGCAACATGTTCAAAGGTAGCCAATGAAACGAGCACGCATGGAAAGGTAGCCATTGACACGAGCAACATGTTGAAATGTAGCCATTGACACGAGCACTTGTTGAAAGGTAGCCATTGATACGAGCAACATGTTGAAAGGTAGCCATTGACATGAGCACGTTAGGAACGGTAGCCATTGGCACGAGTAACATGCTGAAAGGTACCTATTGACACAAGAACGCATGGTAGGGTAGCCAATGATACATGCAACATGTAAGAAGGTAGCCATTGACACGAGCACGTGTGGAAAGGTAGCCATTGATACGAGCAATATGTTGAAATGTAGCCATTGACACGAGCACGTTTGGAAATGTAGCCATTGATACGAGCAACATGTTGAAAGGTAACCATTGACACAAGTATTCATGAAAAGGTAGCCATTGACATGCGCATGTTTAGAAAGGTAGCCATTGATACGAGTAACATGTTTAAAGGTAGCCATTGACATAAGCACGTGTGGAAAGGTAGCCATTAATACGAGCAACATGTTGAAAGGTAGCCATAGACACGAGCACGTGTGGCAAGGTACACATAAATACGTGTGGAAAGGTAGCTGCTGGTTAGAGCAACATATTGAAAGGTAGCCATTGACACGAGCACGTGTGGAAAGATAGCCATTGACACGAGCAGCAGACCTTTTAAGGTATTCATTGACACGAGCATACGTGGATAGGTAGCCATTGATTTGGGCCCGTGTGGAGATGTAGCCAATGATTCGAGTACATGTGGGAAGGTAGCCATTGTCTCATGCACGTGTGGAGAGGAAGCTATGAACTTGACCACATGTGGTGGCCATTAATATGCGTATGTGTGAAAAGACAGACATTAAAACGAGCACATCTTTAAAGGTTTTCATTAGTAAGACCACATATGAATAGATAGCTATTTATTCAGGGATGTGTGTAAATGTGTAGCCGTTGACACGAGCACGTTTGGAAAGGTAGTCATTGACACGAACACGTATGGAAAGGTAGCCATTGACAAGAGCAACATATTGAAAGGTAGCTATTGACACAAACACGTGTGGAAAGGTAGCCATTGGTATGAGCAACTTGTTGAAAGGTAGCCATTGACAAGAGCAAGTGTGAAAAAGTAGCTATAGAAATGATCATCATGTATACAAGAAGCTATTGGCACGAACACGTGTGAAAAGGTAGTCATGCCACGAGCATTTGTGGAAAGGTAGCCGTTGACACAATCATGTGAGGAAAGGCAGTTATTGATATGAGCATGTGTGGAAAGGTAGCCATTGACACTAGCACGTGCGGAAAGATAGCTATTGACACGAGCACACCTTTTAAGGTATTCAGTGACACGAGCATACGTGGATAGGTAGCCATTGATTTGGACTCGTGTGTAAATGTAGCCAATGACTCGAGTACATGTGGGAAGGTAGCCATTGTCTCATGCACGTGTGAAGAGGGAGCTATGAAATTGAACACATGTGGTGGCCATTAATATGAGTATGTGTGAAATGACAGCCATTAAAACAAGCACATCTTTAAAGGTTTCCATTGACACGACTGCATATGGACATGTGTCCATTTATTCAGGGATGTGTGGAAAGATGTACCTGTTGACTCGAGCATGTGTAGAAACGTAGGTATTGTCTCGAGTACGTGTGAAAAGGTAGCCATTGTCTAGTGCATGTGTGGAAAGGTAACGATTGACTTGGCGCATAAGGAAAGGTAGATGGTGACCCGAGTATGTGTTGTAAAGCAGAGGTAGCCATTGACTCGAGCATGTGTGGAAATATAGCCATTGATACAATAACTTATGAAAAAGATAGTCATTTACTCGAGCGCATACGTAGACAAGAAATTGGTCCTAACAAGTCATAAGTTGTGATTTTATACAAAAAAAATTTGCAAGTTATTTCTATTCCAAATCGTGTCTTGTAAGTTATTTTGCAAGGCGAGTGTTAGCCTAAAGAGAAAGGGCATTGATGCGTTAGAAAATAAATAATTTGTCAGTAAGTGATCATAAAAACAGTGAAAAATAAGAGCATGAACTTACTTTCAAAATGGTATACATTCACCAAAATAGCGTAAAGAAAAAGAAATGTTACGAATCCTATAGTTCCAATTCCATTCGCCATGATGATTACGGATGAATGCAAAACTTGTATTACATTCAACGTCAATATTCGGAAATAATTGGACGATTGCTGTTGGACATTTCAGCGTTTCTTTCTTTGATGTAAACAATTCAATTTTACAAAACTCTTCAGGAGTTTAGAAGAATTAAGGATCATTTACATAAATAATTCATGGAACTATGAACCAACCAAGAAAGCCTATTCAGGATATAAAAGTTTCAAGTTTTGTGTATATCCAAATCTTGTTGTTGGACATTTTATTTATAATCTACATCTACACTACTGTATGATAATACTATATATATATATATATATATATATATATATATATATATATATATATATATATATATATATATATATACATATATATATATATATATATATATATATATGTATATATATATATATATATATATATATATATATATATATATATATATATGTGTGTGTGTGTGTGTGTACACATATATATATATATATATATATATATATATATATATATATATATATATATATATATATATATATATATATATATATATATATATATATATACACACACATATATATATATATATATATATATATATATATATATATATATATATATATATATATATATATTTATGTATGTATGTGTGTGTGTCTCTCTGTGTGTAAATATACAGCTTATTTAGATATGTGACGACCCCTGAACCCGTGGGTAACATTCTTGTGGATACTTCCTAACCTTAAGAATGTTAAAACCTTGAAAACTCGAAGTTATTCATAAAGTTTTAAATTGTCCAAATGTCATTTACCACATCACATGACGAAAATTTTAAAGCAATTTTATTACAGAAAACGTACATTGTTTTCAAGACTCTCAATGAAATGGTTTTCTCCAATATTGTAATTAATGGCAATATTTTAACGCAAACAACACATTAATCGTATTCATGAACGACGCTTCCACAATCTCAAGCCTGAGATGGTCACTGACCTTTTGGCTATTTTGTAAATCTAAGGTTAAGTAAATTCTTTATGAATAGGCTTAAATCAAAATTGATGGCTTATCTTTTATTGAGACTAGTAGTGTAAATATATAACTTGTTGAATATGATAACATTAATAAATCGATAATGAATCTATGAAACATAAAGCTATTAAATATCATTGACAGATGGACACAACCCGGGTCAAAGTATGTTAGATATTGGAATGAACCAATTCACCTAAGGTAGCAACTGATGAATTACTTGAAGAAACCTAAATACAGAACAGTTTGTTGAGATCAGTAACCTCAATCAACTTTATAAGGGTATTTCGAAGCAAAACGGTTACGTAAAGTTTGAAAAAAAAAATAAGTTTCTTACTGAAAAGCAGCTAAAATCTATAATAATTATTTAATGTAATCCAAATATGTTTGCATACCAGGCAATGACACGAGAGACGTCAGGAAGACTCAAATATTAAACCATTTTATCCAGGTCAACATGAAATAATAACCGTAAAATTTATCTGTTGATTTGACTATCAGTTCAAGAATGAGAAGAGGAATTGACAAATATCCAATTTCAATATTCCTATATACATTTTTCAGATACTACCTGAAACTTTAACTTTTATATTTATTCAACAATCAGTCATTTTGATTACCATACGAGCTAAACATTTATATCACTTTTACATTGCACTATTGTATGTGTTACTTCAATTCCTAAATAATCAATTATTTTATTTACCCTTCCGGCTAAAATTTATATCACTTTTATTTTGCACTACTGTATATGTTACTTAAGTTCCTAAATTAGTTTTTCTCTCTTTCTTTATCAAAAAAAGAGAAGTATAATAATACATTCATTTTTTTCATAAAACTCGAACCCTCTCCAAAGTTGTGAATTTTAGGAGACAATTAAAAGGGGTTTACCTTTACAATATCTGCATCTCCTCTTCCCTCTAAATCTCTTCCTCCCCTCCTCTTCCCCTTAAATCTCTTTGTCTTCTCCTCTTTCCCTTAAATCTCTTCCTTATCTCGCCTTCCCCCTAAATCTCTTCCTCATCTCGCCTTCCCCCTAAACCTCTTCCTCTCTTTTTCCCCCTAAATTTCTTGTTCTTCTCCTCATCCCCATAAATCTCCTCCTCTCCTCTTCATTATAAATCTCTTGCTCCTCTCCCCTTCCCACTAAATCTCTTCCTCCCCTCATCATCTCCAAAATGTTTTCCTCTCTTTTTCCCCTTAAATCTCTTGCTCTTTTCCTCAACCCACAAAATCTTTTCCTCCTCTCCTCATATCCCTAAATTTCTTACTACTCTCCTCCTCCCCATAAATCTCTTCCTCCTCGCCCCTTCCCACTAAATATCTTCCTCCTCTTCTCATCCCCTAAAACTCTTCCTCTCTTTTTCCCTTAAATTTCTTGTTCTTATCCTCATTCCCCTAAATCTCTTCCTCTCCTTTACCCCTACATTTCTTGCTCATCTCCCCTTCCCCCTAAATCTCCTCAACTCTTTTCCCCCTAAATCTCCTCCTCGCTTTATCCCCATTAATTTCTCACCCTTCTCTTAAATCCCTTCCTCCACCTATCCCTCCCCATCGTCCCCTCCCTCCATTCTGTTCCAGCCCAATCCTCCCACAACCATTTTTGTTTTCCTCCAGCGATGGAAAAATTCACCGATTGCTTTCTGAAATTAATCGGCTCCGCTGACTTAAATTGAAAAAGCCCCGGACAGGGATTTGTTTTTACCGGAGCGAATAATGACGGAGGACACATTCCTGCTGCAGTTCGTCAAAGCCCCTTCGGGCTTTGGCGGAAGGGATGGCGTGATTCGGGGATCTCCCTGTAAAGGCACTGGGGTCGGGGATAGGATAAAGAGAGGGATCTCATTAATTTCTGATATTATCTCTCTCTCTCTCTCTCTCTCTCTCTCTCTCTCTCTCTCTCTCTCTCTCTCTCTCTCTCTCTCTCTCTGTCTCTCATTCTTGAGGTTCAAAAACACGATTTACCATCCTCGGACTCAATCCAAAGTGACAGTTCGTAGAGCGAAGATTATTTGATTAATAATATAATATGATTTTATCTTATTTTCAGGTTAGGTATTATTTTTTATTTTCTAGGTTTTCATCTATTTTTCTCAATAATTTACCAAGTTCCTTGAATGATAAAATTAAATACAAAAGTGGTTACAATATATTCTTATAACCTAAGATCAGAGCTAGATTTGGAAGAATCAAGGAGTTCTATTATTCATCTAGATTATTAATAAAAGGCTTTTAGAGAGAGAGAGAGAGAGAGAGAGAGAGAGAGAGAGAGAGAGAGAGAGAGAGAGAGAGAGAGAGACAGACAGACAGAGAATAAACATATTTGAAGGAAAGATATTTTCTTATAATTCATGTTCCATTATTCATCTGAAATATTAATAAAGAGCTTATATATACATATATATGTATATATATATATATATATATATATATATATATATATATATATATATATATATATATATATACATACAGTATATATAGTATATACATATATACATATATATAGATATATATTTATATATATATATATATATATATATATATATATATATATATATATATATGTATGTATGTGTGTGTGTGTGTATACATATATATATATACAGAGAGAGAGAGAGAGAGAGAGAGAGAGAGAGAGAGAGAGAGAGAGAGAGAGAGAGAGAGAGAGTATCTAAAGGGAAGACAAATTTTTATAATTCATATAGATTCAAATCAATCCAATCCCTTTTCCTTCGGGCTCCTCATCCTATCTCCCTCCTCTTTTTCTCATCCTCCCCTGTTTCCACTGCCACCACCCCTCCTAACCTTCCCTAACCCAAATCACCCCATTCCTACCCCTGACACACTATACCCCCCCCCCCCCCCCCACCCCTTCCCCTCATCCACAGAGAGGCTCCACCGTCAACCGCATCTAGATCATCCGATGTGAACGAGCGAAGTCAGAGTCGGTGAACAGAATTTTAATCAGGAGAGAAGATTAAGATGTGAATAATTCATTCCCCATTTTTTCACTCGTGTGTAAGTTCCTTTATTTGGCCTCTTTTTTTCTTTCGCTTTATGAAGCCAGTTTCTTTTCATCTTTGCTGTATGGGAGGGGGCAGGTTATCATTTCTATTTTCGAAGCCACAATGTTAAAAATTTGCTGTCAAAAAAAAAAAAAATATGGTATAAATGTTGCTAGGCACTTACCATATTAAAACCAGATATATTGAAGTAATGGAGTGATATTACGGTCCTCAACCTGTAAAAGATAATAAAAAAGTATGGTAGAATTACGTTCGCCTGTATTTTACTGAAATACTGCTGAGAACGGTATATTTTTACTAAAAATTTCTTATTAAAATTAGGATTATTTTTAACAGTGTGGAGGGTTATCATTTTTTTTTAATTTTACTTTCGTATGGATTCTGTCACATATATTCCATTAGGAAGTGGTGATAATGGAGAGGATTCAGTCTGCTCGCGTTCTTCTCCCATTAATTGTGTGATGCATAAGAATAAGTCTAAGAACTATTACAATTTCAGTCACATATATTAGAAGAATGGGGACATATCCATACTTCTAATTGCAATACATATTATTAGTTTTGGTAATTTGTACAGTTGAGTACACATTATGACCACTGAACTTCAAGTATATATATTATTTTTTCTTTCAAAGCTGAAATACTTTGAAAATCCTTACTTCCAATTGCAATACCTATCATTTGCTATGTAATTTGCACAGTTGAGTACACATTATGACCACTTCGAGTATATACATTATTTTTTCTTTCATAGTTAAGTTACTTTGAAAAAAACGTGCTGTTAATAACTATCTGTAATAAAAAGTATATGAAAACATTCAATATACGTTTCCTTTTAGAAAAAAGGATGCTTTGGTAGAAAAAAAAAAAAAGATGTTTTCATAAAATTCGTGTTGTTGAGAACACTTTATGATACATGAAATATGAAAACATTTAAAGGTTTAGAATAATCCTATGAATATATTGCAAAAGCAAGCATCTTTAGCAAGATATATGAAAGCAGACCTGAATAAAAAAATGTTCACTCTTCATATTGTGTGGTTCTTAATAAAATGTATCATAAAATGTGTCATATTTCCTAAGCAGTCGCGTGGAATTATGCTCCCTCTAAATACCATAAACAAACATTCACTTATTTCTTATCTTAGTTTTATAAAAACTCTCATCATTTGTTTTGCCTGTCATTATTTTAGGGTTAAATTTTTCTTAATTTATATCAGAATTATTAATTGTTCTCTTACACTGAAAAACCGGTTTGATTACAGCTTCATTCCATTTTCTCATAGTTTAATCCATTAATGATTTTTCTCTGTCTCGTGTTAGTGTAATATCAACCATTATCATCTCCTCCTAAGCCTATTGACGCCAAGGGCTTCGGTTAGATTCCGCCAGTCGTCTCTAACTTGAGCTTTTAAATCAATACTCCTCCATTCATCATCTCCTATTACTGTATACAGCAATATTAGGATAAGGTATGTCAATAAAAAATTGTTCTTCAACTCTCAGATATCTCATTAATACATATGAATGAAAGGACATACATTGCTACGTTGCTTTTGATAACAAATGTAAAAAAAAAAAAAAAAAAAAAAAAAAAAAAAAAAAAAAAAAAATTAAAATTATCTTATAACCAGAAATCTCCATAAATATTAATAGAGAAATAATGATAAGAATAAAAAAGTAATTAGATGAAATTTAAAATCACAGAAAAAACTCAAAGGATTGATTGGATATGAGAGATGAGATCCTTCCAGATTAAATGGGATGAATACAATCTTTGGAATTAACTGGTAACAGTTAGTGAATGGAAATATCAGGAATTGTATGCTTTGATTTGTTCAGAGAGAGAGAGAGAGAGAGAGAGAGAGAGAGAGAGAGAGAGAGAGAGAGAGAGATTCAGTTTGAAAAGACTTGCCTAATTTCGTTTTTACGTAGAATTTACAAGAAATATTAGGAGTGCAATCTGATTGTGGTTGAGAGAGAGAGAGAGAGAGAGAGAGAGAGAGAGAGAGAGAGAGAGAGAGAGAGATTTAGTTTGAAATGACTTGCCTAGTTTCGGTTTTACGTAGAATTTACAAGAAATATTAGGAGTGCAATCTAATTGTGGTTGAGAGAGAGAGAGAGAGAGAGAGAGAGAGGAGAGAGAGAGAGAGAGAGAGAGAGAGAGAGAGATTTAGTTTGAAATGACTTGCCTAGTTTCGGTTTTACGTAGAATTTACAAGAAATATTAGGAGTGCAATCTAATTGTGGTTGAGAGAGAGAGAGAGAGAGAGAGAGAGAGAGAGAGAGAGAGAGAGAGAGAGAGAGAGAGAGAGAGATTTAGTTTGAAAAGACTTGCCTAGTTTCGGTTTTACGTAGAATTTACAAGAAATATTAGGAGTGTAATCTGATTGTTGTTGAGAGAGAGAGAGAGAGAGAGAGAGAGAGAGAGAGAGAGAGAGAGAGAGAGAGAGAGAGAGAGAGAGATTTAGTTTGAAATGACTTGCCTAGTTTCGGTTTTACGTAGAATTTACAAGAAATATTAGGAGTGCAATCTAATTGTGGTTGAGAGAGAGAGAGAGAGAGAGAGAGAGAGAGAGAGAGAGAGAGAGAGAGAGAGAGAGAGAGAGATTTAGTTTGAAAAGACTTGCCTAGTTTCGGTTTTACGTAGAATTTACAAGAAATATTAGGAGTGTAATCTGATTGTTGTTGAGAGAGAAGAGAGAGAGAGAGAGAGAGAGAGAGAGAGAGAGAGAGAGAGAGAGAGAGAGATTTAGTTTGAAATGA